>NC_051178.1:227393566-227416066 GCF_013339695.2 Rhipicephalus sanguineus
GAGAGCTCCGTGCTCTGATCCGTTTTGTTGAGTTCTGGTGCTACAGCGGCAATGGCAGCCTAAGCTGACGCAACCAAGTTTATCCCACACACTTGTCCCGCCTTCCATTGAAACGTCAAGCTGTTCTAATGGATATGTTGAAAGCCCTTAACACGAGAGGGCTTCCTCCTACAGTCAGAACACAAAATGCACTACCTACGCAGTGCCCCCGTCCCGAAAACCCTCAGTGCGGTCCCTTGCACTCTGGTTTCCCAATCCAGGCGATGACGCTTCTAATAGGCTGAACGGTGCAACACATGTACAACGTGCGGTATACTAATGCTCCTCCCAACTTATTTATGGCCTGCGCAAGAAACACATAAAAAGCATGAGCAATTTCTTTGCTCCAACTTTATCGCTGTAGTACGATGTTGTTTGTGTAGCTAGAAGTGACGGCTTTTTATCCAAGGTAAAACTTCAGGTAAAGCGCATAGGGTACGATTTGATGTTCCTGCTAGAATGAATGAGATATATCAAGTAAGTACTGCAAACATACGTCAATCAGCGCTATACTACGAGGCACTTCTGTATGGTAGCAAAGGTTGCTTATCGAGAAAACCCAGATTCGTACATTTACTGAACATTGCAAAAAGGCCTAAGACTAAAATAGGAACGATATTGCTGTAGCGTTAACCTTGATGCTTGCTTCGATTAGGAAATCATTGCAAAACACTATCCATAGCTTCGGAGTATCCCGTGGCAGTTGTAATAACAACACTATGCTTTAAAAAAGAAAAGATCACCAACACAATTTCATAAAGCGCAGCATCCACCGAAATCACAGAATTGTTTCATCTTCTTCGACCACAAATCTATTATGGGGTCTCGAAAGAGCCGCTCTCGCAAGAAACGGACACATCACACGCCGTTGCGCAATGAGCAGTACATCGCATTTTCATTGCTACGTTTTACACAATGGCGCGACCACCTGTCGTACCTAACAAATAACTAGAGCAAAGGGACAAATAACCAAAAAGACTGCCAATATAACACATACAAACAACATAGCACATACATTGTACCGCGAATGTTCGCTGATGCTCGACTCACCACGGGAGCCCGCGAGACCAAGCCGCGGAGTAGTCCCCACGGACCTCATCGCGAGAAAGACGACACTTTATTAACGCAAAAGCCTTATATGCTTCACTAAATACCAAATCTGAGCAACGGCATCCCGCGTCGTCGGCGGCGTCCCGCATGCTGCGGCGTCGGGGAAGAGTGGTGTATTCCTCCTTCTCGTCCAAGTCTTTTAAGTGCGAAGCATTTCATAGCGAACCTTTGGCACTTTGGGCGTTTCTATCTATCTATCTATCTATCTATCTATCTATCTATCTATCTATCTATCTATCTATCTATCTATCTATCTATCTATCTATCTATCTATCTATCTATCTATCTATCTATCTATCTATCTATCTATCTATCTATCTATCTATCTATCTATCTATCTATCTATCTATCTATTTGCCGCCTACGTCTGGGTGCTCTCCTGATCGCCTCCTTAACTTGGTGTAGACCAAAATTGGCATAGGAGGGTTAGAGGATTTGACAAATATGACTGTCGGGTCACGACATGAATAACATGAAAGTCCTGTCGCGTACGTCGTCAAACCCTTTCCTCTAGACACGTGTGGCACATACCCGTTTACCACAGGCCGCGGTGCTCGGGTATGCGCCATAGGTGATTGCCAGTTTATATCAAACCAGGAACGGCGAGAACAGGCAGTGGTAATTTAAACGCGAGAGCATTATAAAAAACTGACAGCGGCAGCGTTGACACAACGAATGGAAAGAACGAAAATGAGGAACCCAAGCAGGAATCGAACCCAAGCATTCTGCGGGGCAATCAGGTGTTCTGCCAGGCAGCCACGCCAGGTCTATAAACTAGTTCGGAAACACAGCCTATGCAGGCGTATTGGCGGTGCAACGTACATTTTAATTGTGGTGCTGGCTATCTAGTTTTACAAGAAAGCAATAAACACTACATATGTACTCCGGCGATACAGGCGTCATATAGATTAACATCTGTGGTTCCAGTGTTGGCTCCGCTTTTATAGCAGTCTAATAAACATTAAATTTTATTTCTATGATTCAGCGAGCTATATTGAAGGATTACTCGACTCCGGAGGAATACAATAACGAAAGTTACGTATGATATTCACATGACTGCACCATGATATGCACTTAGTTTCGATAATACTGACGTACGTAATCTAACGTGAGGGCTGATAATACGTCTCACCGTAGGTTACCCTTTGAATGAGAGTGTTGTAGACGTGCCTGGTAAGCCCACGATGTGCACACAGCTACTACACTTACAAGACCACGTCGATCCACTTCGTAACGCTTGGCTCAAAGCCATAAAATACAGCATAGAAGTACTCGCTGACTGCTTCGCATGAAACCGATTCTCACAACGCGTGGGATCTGCCAAATTCTTTCGCTGGTAAACATGTCCTATTATTCACGTTACTAACTAGTAACTTTCCGCCTTAAAAAAAATTATTATCACGCGATGACGTCACCATGATCGGAGATCACAAATTTTGTGACGTGATCACGACGTCGCAAATTCCGGCGTGACGTCATGTGACGTAACGCCACATAATACCGTTGTAGTGGCCTCCCCTGGGCGGCAAACAAAACCGGAGTGCACGCCCTCAAGAGAAGAAAATAAAGACACGGCACTTCGTAGTGGCACGTGAAGCCACGACTCGTATTCCCTGCTGGCGTCGATTCTGGTTCATCCGTCTCGTTCCTCCGCTCCTGTGGCATAAGCCTACACCGTCATCACATGATATCGTGGCTTGGTCAAAAGGTGGGATGATCACGGAGGCAGTGCAAAACCAGGTGAGGTCCCTCCGATCCTGGAGGCAGTGCGGAACCACGCTAGGTGCACAAAGCTTTCGCAGGGTGGCGGGGCAGGATAAATACATCTAGGGAGCCTACATGACCGGCCGTTCATGTAGGCTCCCTAATACATTGACTGAGAAGAAGAAGATGGTTTCGCCCTCGAGTCGCCTTCGGTGAATGCGCAAGCAACCCTGTTTTTTTTTGTACTTGCTGGGGTCCAGGGAGGCGGGGGCCGGGAGATTAGCCCTACTGGAGCCCCCCTTCCTCAAGCGGCGGCCAGACCTTCAGTGGCAACCGTCGACACGCACGCTAAGCCCCAAAAGAGCAAGAGCTCCCCTCTGCATGACCCCGCGTAGCCTCGCCCCCGCCAGCCGGCGCCACTTCGGTACTCACAGCGCCAACTGTCGCTCGGCGGCGACTAAGCTAACTACGACGCGCGGGCCCCGTGAGGCGGAAACGACTTTACAGAATGCATGAACACCCCCACACTATGCAGCTTGACAAGTGCAAAAACGTCCAGAGATTCCCAGATGACAATACTTCTCACCCAGCAAGATTGCAACTTGGGCCACTGGTTGGAATTCATCTTGAACTTCGTCACAGCGCAACACTACACGCGGACAAAAGGAAAAGCCGTGTGGTTCGTTCTCCTTCCTTTTGTTCGTGGCTCTTGTTGCACTGTATCGGACTTCTTACCCTCCCCTTCTTTCAATCCCACAAAAGACGATGGGGAGAAGGCGAGGGGAGGGAGGCAACGAAGAGAACTTTGCAGCGCGCGTTGGTTCTCGCCTGAGCCTCCTTTTTCTCTCTTTTTTTTCTCCTTTTGCTTTTCTGGTAAAATCGGTACTTTTGATTTTGTTCAACTTCGTGCCAGTCTTAATGAAGTCTAGTCCCGGTATGCTCTTTAAAAGGCGCACTTAGGAACACACCCTCATGACAACAGCGAGGCCTAAGCAATCTAAATCAAGAGTCGGTTACAACCGAAGAATAAATGCAAGCACCTCACATAATGTTGATGCCCCATCTAAGGGCATTTGTTCATTTCCGTGACGTCAAGCACCTTTGGCATATTTTCTTAGTTGATTTTTCCTTACAGACACATGTTTGTGTCGCTGGGTTTCGATCAAGGACTTGAACTTCCTTGCAAATATCAACAAAGATTCCCACATCACTGCTCAGTGAAGGGTAATATTCCAATTATGGACGACGAACTATTTAAGCGAAGCTAGTGTGAGTTACAAGTTTTGGTGGCGGTGGCTTGGTTCGTAAAAAACCCGGAGCGGGCAAGGGTGCGGAAATGCGGGTGTACGCAAATAGGCCCTCGAAGAAGCGCCGGTCACATGCGTATTCCTATGACCCGTTTTTCAATAACTGATGCTTTCTCGATCTTGGACTTGTCGGTGATCAGCGGTTTCCAATGTGGAAAATCTCATCTTGTATCGAGTTGACTTGTCATTTCGCGTTGCCACATTTCATTGTTGTCTTTCATCGTTGCACTTTATTGTTTCACGCATGACCCTCGTTTTTGCCTGTAGCAACATGAGTGTTGCGCTGCTAAGCGCGTGGTTGAAGGTCCATTTCCCGGCGTCAAGTTAGGAGGGAGCATTGCGGAATGCGAAAGAAAGAAAGAAAGAAAGAAGAAAGAAAGAAAGAAAGAAAGAAAGAAAGAAAGAAAGAAAGAAAGAAAGAAAGAAAGAAAGAAAGAAAGAAAGAAAGAAAGAAAGAAAGAAAGAAAGAAAGATCAGGTACGCAGACGTCAAGCTTCGCTGAACCCAAGTTTCCCGATATGGGAAGGGCTCCTAATTTTAATTAGGAACCATTTTAATTAGGAGCCCCCACGCTGTGGTAATTGAAATAAACTGTACACTTTTGTTTTCGTCTAATTTCCTTAACCACGATCCCCGATAGCTTAGAACCGAGTTACTCTTGAAGCAGAAATGCTTCTACTTAATCGCAGGTCTTTGCATTTTACACAATTGAACAACCTCAACGGAGCCGCCAAAACCGCTGGCTTGGCTTATGAGAGAGAAGAAAACGTCATGCTGTTGTACATCGCAACTGCGGCGCCAGACTCGCCAAATGCCCAGAGTACTGCGTAATTTTTTCTCCGCACAACAGACACCAGTGCCGCTGCGGCGCGCGCTTCTCAAGTTGCTTCGCCGGCAGGGTTTGGCTTGATTAGAAACATAATACGGCACGGGCTTTTGCCTAGAGCATTAACGGAGAAAATGATAGAGGTTTCAGTAGAATCGGCAGTGGAAACACGATACTTCCGTGTTTCATCGAAAAAGTGTTAGTTCCCCCCTGAGTTATCTCTTACACGGGAAATCATTGAGGCAACCGCCATATAACGTGCGGGTCAGAATTGCGTTAGCTGCTCATCTGTTGCTTTGAGCGAAAAAGAGCTGGCCTTTCTAGATAAAGGTAAACATGCCAGGGCGATAGCGACTTGAGAATGATCTTTGCGCATGCGGGATTCTGTGTTTTTTAAGGTGTTCATTATAAATAGCTGTGCACACGCAAAAATAAACATTTTTGTTGCAAGTTAGCGCCTGTTTTGTGTATCCTCTTCTCGTGTCCCTGCTCATCCAGCGCTATTTTCGTCGACGATGTTGTACCAATAAGCCCAAATGGAAACTGCTCAACTTCATATTCATAATTTTTATATTAAAAGAAACTGTACATTGTGCTGTGTGTATAGACGAGACGACCCTGCAAGATGAGCAGCGGACGAGGAGTCTGAGGTCGACGACGTGGATTGTCATCACAGTCAGAAAGGTAGACACATATGAAAGGCGCACGCGAATACGTCGCTCAGGAAAACATTTTACCAGGCTTAATCCTCCGATTGACAAAACTTCCAAGTATCCGCTGAAGCACAACGTGACCAAGAAGTGGTGCCGAGTAAAGACATCATTCCCGAATACTATCGACCCTCTCGGCAAGACCAAGGAAGCTAAGCTAGACAATGCTCGGTCCACGGATGAGAGCAACATCCAGAATGTCCCACGTACCAAGCCAGTCCGCCACCGCTAGGACAGACAACCACGTTGGACAGTCGAGAACTTCACGGAGTTCGTGAGCAAGGTAGCATAAGATAAAGATGTGGTGCTATAACCTGTGCCACACACATACACCTTCAATGATTTATTTTTTATTCATACATGTCCCCGCTTTGCCTACAGGCGTTACAGTACGTGGGTTACAAGCTCGAAAAAAGAAACATCTCCACTGACACTGTAGTGACTGCACACTTGCTCAGACGTCAGACTATTCCAATGAATAATAGTTTTAAGAAAAAAACGAATTTGCGTACAGGTTCGTTCTGGCCCAGCGTGGCCTTCTTTTGTATTTGGGATCGGCGCGTTGAGATATATAATCTGGCTGTTTTAAGTGAATGTCAATATCAATTCCTGTTTTTTATGAAATATCTAATATAAAAGCTTCAAACGCAATGTTTTTATGACGGGACGGCCATGGAAGAACTTTTTTGTTGTTGTTGTTGCTTTTAGCACTCTCCTCTCAAGTTTTACAAGAAAGCGTTGCTTAGTGACATATGAAGCCCGCTGCCTTTCCCTGTATAGGCTAGCTCACGCAAGATAGATTGGGGTGAAATGAACTTTGTATGTGTTTGCATTGCCATGACGCGTGTTTGCATTGCAGATGATTTGAGAGTGAAACGAACGACGCACGACAACGTCCCGCAGTAAGTGGCCCTTATGTTGCGGGACATGACGTTATTTGAACGAGGTAAACAGGGGGTTTCTTCGTCTGCAATAATTTCTTATTCGCGTGAAAGCAAGTGCGCACCAGAGATAATGCGATGTCTCAGACAGGTTTATTGTACCTGCGAACTATTTGCTCTATACTTAGGCGTGCGGTAATAGCTTCGCAAATTGCTTATCGACCCGAGACAAGATATATCAAAAAGAAGAACTGCTATGGTCAACGGCACCAACAGATTTTTTTATTGAGAGCTCTTTTTGTTACTCAGCTTAAGCCTTCATTAAACTGCATATAATTTGGCTTAGCTGAACGTGTGCTGCTTTTAAGAGATTAACCTATAAACTCAAGTAACCTTTTGAGAACAGAACAAAAACAGGTTGTCTAATGATTCAGCCGTTATCTAGTAAAACAAATGAACTTTGTGTGAAAATTCCATAATAGGAGCTGTGGTAAAAAGTGCCTTCAGAGGTGATTCACCGCGACACTCATGTTATTGTGGGAATAACAAGGAATTCGTTCCGAGACGAACTTAATTTAGTCGAAGTTAGCGGCGAAGGGCCAATGCGGAAAAAACTAAAAAGTAAAACTACACTCTTGATTGCCTGTAATACAAAGAAAAGAAAATGGCGGACAGGAGATTCTGAATATTTTGTTCTTACGGACAGGTACTTAGAGCGCAAAGAAAAACCAATTAGGCCAGACTTCACAGCAAGAAATATTCGCCCCTAAGATAACAGCGTCTGAGTGGTCATTTAAGGTGTTCGCAAATGAGATCGCCATCCTCCTCCCCCTTTTACGTCTCTCTACATTGTTTAATAAATCGCAGCGTTGCGCTGACTTGCTCAATCTTGTTATATATAGTCACGAGTTCACTAGGCACGAACAACGAACCTTTCTGAGATGAAGTTTGACAGTGCATTTGCTGTTCTAAATGCACTTTTCCTTGAACCGTAGAATTCTCGAGAGAGAGCACGTCAGCGTTGCCAGGCTACAAGATCTGTGATTGCAGCAGGGCAAGTAAAGTTGATTTGCAATTAAAAAAACACGCAATGAAAAAAATTAATAAATGAGTAAATTGTGAATAAGTTCTTTGTTACATTGTCAACCGCTGGTTGTGCTTCAATATTCGAGTGTCACAAAGCCTTTTTTTAATCTCCTAAATATAGTTGCTACATTTAAGTGTTCAAATTCCTCTGCAATGTCAAAATTTCTTGCTCTAAAGCAAGAAATTTTGCTTTAGACACCACTGCAAATTTTAGCTATTAGTACGAAACGGTTCTGTTACGTTCTAAAGCAGTCTAACCTACGTTCTAATCAACGCTTACGTTGGTAAGTGTCCGACTTAACTTATTCTTCTGCATAAGGACACCCTAAAATTTCTTACATGGAAGTCTCAGTGTGATAAGACAGTCTCAGGAACTGTGGAGGCGACCAGTGTCGCGAACCAACATTGATCTAATCTGCAGTCCTTAGGCTTCGTTTAACAAGGCACTTTAAGAACGACTGTTAAGCGGTTGTAAAAGGAACGGGTTTGAGGTATAGCAGTACAATCTTGAGCAATCTACTTCAATTTCAGGTGCTGGCATTATCAATCGAGTAATGTCAGGAAATACGGGATTTTTTCGAAGTTCTCATTGCATTCTACTTTACAACATTATAGCGTGTAGCCGTGTACTTTAGTTGAAGAACCAGCTTAGGCTAGACACTAAACCCAGGAAGTGTTAACTCAGTACCATTTTCAAGCAGTGGAGTAAATTTCAAAATATTTGTTGCTAAATCTAATGACCTAATAAATCTTTGTGTCACGCACCTCTGTGCCACTCGCCCTGAAAAAAGGTGTGTCTCTAAAGTGCAAGTAGTTGGCCAGTGTACTTTGTTGCTGCTTCCAGATTGCTCTTTTTGAATGGGGGCTTATTTCGTTTTTGCTACAAACACGTGCTCTGCACATGAATTTAATTCAATTTCTATTAGTGTAACTGACCAATTAAGTGATGAGCTTATTGCTTAAATATCCTCTTAAATAACGCTTTTCTGTGATTAATACACAAATTTGACCCCCATTCACCCAAACTGTAAATGTTTGTGCACCTTACGGCAACGGTGTCGATGAAAATAAAATATAGTACAACGATAAAAATGGTTATGTGTCGTTGATAACGACAACGACCATCGTCAACGCAGCGGAAAACCCATCTCATGAACGGAATAGATCGTAATGTGAACCCAATATTTTGACCACTTTATAGCTGTTGAAGTGAAAACAAGTGAGACAGAACTGCAGTTTTCCTGGAAGTTTAACAACAGATATCTCGAAACCGTCACCACCCTCAGAACTTATCCTAAATGCATGCTCATATTAAGCTTTTCGGCAACTTGATGTACCCCAACTTTGTGGAATTAAGCTCAAGCATTATAACTGCGTTTAATAAATGCGAAACATTTCTATCAAACCCAAGGCAGTTTGAGCATTCCCATCCATCCATCCGTCCGTCCGTCCGTCCGTCCGTCCGTCCGTCCGTCCGTCCGTCCGTCTGTCGTCTGTCTGTCTGTCTGTCTGTCTGTCTGTCTGTCTGTCTGTCTGTCTGTCTGTCTGTCTGTCTGTCTGTCTGTCTGTCTGTCTGTCTGTCTGTCTGTCTGTCTGTCTGTCTGTCTAGCCACCTACGTCTTGGTGCTGTGGTGATCGCCTCCTTAACTTAGCGTTGACCAAAAAATTGTCATGGAAGGGTAAGAGGGTTTGACGAATATGACTGTCTGGTAATCACATGAATAACGGGAAAATACTATAGGAACTAAAATCTTTCGTCTGGTTTAAAGAAGAAAATATGACTACAGCAAGATACATTCAATAGGTCAACACGGTTTCCTCAGAGCCCGGTTTCTGGGAGGATTACTTGTCAATGCGCGATAGAGACGGGCACCATTGCCTTTTGTTAGCCGTAAAGGTTATAAAAATGTGACAGTGAGTGGTTACATGACCATCGAGACAGATGGGCCACTTTCGTAACACTCGCTGCCGTCTAATAGGGGGCTTCATCTATCCGTATAACATAATGCACGCGTAGTCTGGCTAAACAAGCAATAAATATAATGAAGTATGGAACAAGATTCTAAACAGTCATAAGTTACTGCTGGATAGAAACTGTTTGAGCAACATTGCTGCGGCTTACATAAATGATAAGTAGGTCAAGGGCAGACAGTTGCGTTCACATATTCTCGTGATGTGCTGTAATTCGCATCATGTGCAGTAATCATAAATGTCTGCGCTTGGCAGAACAAGCATAAATACTTGCGAAGGATGAGCAACGTTCGAACAGACAATCGCATATTCCTTTTTGTCATAAGAATTCGCGATTGCGGAATGCTAAACAACAAGCAAATCACAGAAGCATTCTGACGATGCCGATTAATGAATAGCAACAACGCGGATATGCAAAATTCAAACAGTGCTCCTAGAGATTAACTTTCGATATAAACGATGGCGGAGTTCGATGTGGATAAGTTTTACCTGTTTTCACGGAAACGCAACAGTGACTGGCCATTTCACGAGGGCAATAGGAAAAGCCCAGGCGCGAACTACAGCAAAATAACGCGTATATGGCTTCTCAACTCTCTGGCGAGATTGAAATGCAAGAGAATGAAATAGCAAAAGCTAAAGCTCAACAAAGTTAGTTTGGGTGATCCGCGTGCTATATGTAGTCGCTCCTTCAAGTGAGAAATAGCAGACATAGTGAGTGTGAGCACGCGTTATCCTTGAGCAATGTTCATATTTAATCGCGCCTCGCTGAGTGGCCTCAGAACGCGGAGACAGTCTTCTACACCGCGGGGACGAAGTGAGTCAGCCTGCAAATACTGCGAGGCCTGAGACGCCGAGAGCGTAAAGCAATTAGCGAGACCGCCGGCACTGCAACCATCCAGCTGCTGCTGGCAGTACAGTGGGGTTATTGGTGCTCTGGGAGCGCCGCAAATTGAATTGCCCCAACCATCGCACTCGTCACGGCCTCCACTACTGCGGAAACATGGCGGCGCCTGCCAGTAAGCGTCTTGGCTTACCGAAGATTGGTTGTGTGGAGAGTGGTGAGTGCGGTTTTGGCAAATGGCGTCGTTTCTTCTGTTGAAGAATATTCATCATGGAAGCAGAGATACACGGAAATAGGTGAATGAGTGAGGGAGAAAGGTAAGGCGAAAAATGCGTTAGAAACAATGAGCAGCTGAACTTATACAACTCAACAGCGCACAGCAACAATTGCACAAGGAACAGACATATGGAAACAGGATGGGGCTTTACCTGTCGCTTCCTTGAGCGATTGTTGCTTTGCGCTGTTAGGATGTATAAATTCAGTTACCACCAACTATACCAAATTTCTGCGTCGGATGAGAAGATGACTGTCGTAAAGTAAAAAAAAAGGCTTGATTGAAGAGGAATTTCCACAGAATTAAATAGGTTTCTCGTCTGCCTACTCGTGTCACACAAAGAAATACGACCAACATAGTCAAGTGATTCGTGTTTCCGAAATGTCGATTGTGACGTTGGCGTGGAAAAATACGTCTGAAGAATTCAGTTTGGCGAACGCCTGACGGAACTCCCCTGGGTGGGGATTTTACTGTAGCACGCAGTGCGACCAGCTGTGCAAGCACTCGTTTGTGAAAGCGAAGAGTGCCTGGGTGCTCAGTGATTGAAGCGTCAAATGTGGCACTGACAGTCCCTATACGCATAATAATAGGCTGAAAGAAAATTCCACTTGAAATGCGTTGTGATAATCATCGTCACCGCGTTTCACTGCGTACAAGGAATCCGGTAGACTTAATATTGCGCAGAATCGCTAACTAAATGGTTTCTTTTGAACCGAATTCTCGGCGGGGAAGAAGCCGCAGCTATTTCCAATCACTGGTTTAACCCCGTGTGCTTTCCAGTCAACTTGGAGTAGAGAAATTATTTTCCTTCAAAATTACGCCAAATTACCAGAAAGTAATTCGTACGTTAAGGCTCCAGTGCATTGACTCTAATCGATATTAGTGAAGATGTAATTTACCACCAACGTGCAGCGCAAGCTACTGCATTAAAGATAACTAATATCCAGTTCGAGGTCAGCATTTCAGCGCGTGTGCCTCTTTAGGAATCGCCATTCATGTATATCTTCCAACTTAGTGACAGCTACATTCTGTCACGCATCCCGGAATTCACTCAAGGATCATCATTTCTGTCCGCTGACAAATTCCTTGGAGAAGACGCCTAAAGATTTACAATGTATACAGTATGCTCTGTGACTAAAAAGATGGACAATTTGACGTATTAGGTCATAGTAATACAGTAGTTATCGAACGAAAAAGGATGCTATGTGTTTCGGCGAGCCGGAAACTTCATCGTTCGCACCCGACTTTACGATGCTTCTAAAGGAGACAAGAAAAAGGTTAAGCCAACGAACAACATCTCCAATGTGGTATGTATGTTTAGAAATTCGGAAACAGAACACGTCTACAGCACACCTTCACATGTCTTTCTTAGAGAACCAGCTCTCCTATAGAGCGTCATTCGAGCGTTGATCGGCTATTTAGCGCGTCTTTCCCGTCCCCATTACTTTCGTTTCGAGAGATGCAAGAAGTTATGCAAAAAAAAGTTGAAATATCTCGAGCGCGGCACAACCGCACGTCGCCTTCCCGCTTCCTTCCTAGTCACGTCTCGGGTATACAGCCCATTCAACCCGATCCTTCCTCTGCTGCACTTCCCGAACTAGCAAAGACGCTTTCGGAAGGGGAACAAGAAATCACGCGCCATCGTGGTCGGTCCCCGCCTCACGTCTCATGCGCGCCGCTGCTTCGCGCAACGGTCTGCGTTTGGAACGAGCAAGCCCTGCCGGAAGTACCTGTCGCCCAACACACGCACACGCATGCAATGCCAGTGCCTATCTAGTTTGTTTTGATTTTTTTCTTGCTTCTTTGATTTTTTTCTATACGGTTCTTTATTTCATATCATGAGTATAGCATTGCTCGTACTCGGCAACGACCTCAACGCAGGAAGCAAGAGATGCCCTTACCAGTTTTTGGAATGACATCTTCAGTCATTCTATCGCAGTAAATATACCTTTACTTTTACCGTTGCGGCGCCATTCTCTGGAACTTTGTGAGCGTTACTTCGTACCAGAGAACTCGGACGTCACATCGCCCTCATCGCTATTTCGCTTCGCGGGGGAAGGAACCACGCATGAGAAGGATGAAATGCATTCCTTTCGAACGATAACGATGCGACGTTCGCGGGGATTCGGTTTGCGCGAGAATAAAAGAGAGACGCATTGTTTACAGCGTGATCGTTCGTGAAAACTGCGCCTTCCAATGCGTGTCCCAGAAAGCTGCAGGGTCGAACTTCCAATTTATTTTTTAATTGGCGCACTCTTTCGTAAATGTTTCACTTCGTTGCTCTGCATCTGCAGAAAGAACAGTTTATGCTGGTAAGTAGCAATCTAGCATTGGATGCCATATCTGTATGTATGTCTGTACGTGCTGGCCCTGTATAACATGGACGTTCACTATCCTGCAGTGCTCATGTGCGGCATTTCGATGATGCTATATTTATGACTATCTTGTTTGCTTTGTTGCTTCTTCTCTTTCATTCTTTCACACCTCTAAAATATTTCAGCTTCACCTCCTTGCCCTTCGCATAGTTGCTTTCTCTTTCTAGTACGAAAAGCAGTTTCAATGCAAATAGTCAAATTCCCAAAATAGCTTAGATTACACTGTCGTAAAGTATACTTAGGAAAAACAAATGAAAATAAATTACACGAGCTATTTACAATAGACAGGCTCATTGATAGCCACTTTGTCCATAGATATTTATTTGATGCTGCACCCTTAGCAAGCAATGTTTCGCTAGAGATACCGACATTTATACAAAATAAAGGCGGATGATCCCTATACCGTCAATGTTGTGTCTAAAAGAGCTCTGCGCAAGATCATGCACATAAATCTGCTATGCCCGTCGTAGGATTCTTCCCTTAACTATACTGAATTACCTGTCATGGTTGGGTACTTCATACGAGATGCAGCCTACTTACACAACGGTATATCTTTGTTGCTAGCCGTCAGTATAAATGTGAAGGCGTCCACTGTGTTTTTTGTGCAGGAACAATAGAGTGGCTTGCTGTAGGGCCAGATATGACGAGTGTTTTTTCTTTTGTATACCGGGAATGGTTATCAGGGCTTCCAGTGGATGTAGACACCACAACGGCAACGGCGGTCTTGCTGCGTGCGTGAAGTTCGTGGGAATCACTGCGCTATGCGAAGCAATAATTCCGCTGAACGCACAGTGTGGCCTAGCAGCTGGAAGTGAGGCGAGGTGGTGTGATGGAATCCGGGCGGCATGTCTTATGTGCATTCTTAAAGCTTCGACGCGAATGTATGTTGTGATGGGGTGATCACGAGCGATGACGACAGTCGCTGCTGAGGACGCGCATCTCGGAAGCCCAAGGCATATCCTCAGTGCTTGAGCTTGAATCGACTGGAGTACGCGTAAGTTTGTTCTTCGGGTCCTGCTCAGTACAGGTAAACTGTAGCGCATGAAGCCGAGGAAAAGTACAGTATACAGTTGAAGCATCGCTCGTACAGATGCACCCCACGATTTTCCCGCAAGGAACCTTAGTACGTGTGTGATCATGGCGAGCTTCTTTTTCATGTAGGCGATCTGGGGGCTCCAGGACAAGTCGCGATCTATGATTACTCCCAGTAAACGGTGGGTCTTCACGTAGCTGATCGTGCGCCCATTGATTTTGATGACGTATGGGGTCATTACCTTGAGCGTAAACGCAACCACTAAGCATTTCTCAGACGACAGTTCCATTCCCCGTCCTTGAAGGTAGTTTGCCGTCAGTGTAGCCGCTCGCTAAAGCCTGGCTCGTACGTGTAGACGCGCGACCCCTGACGCCCAGATGCAGATGTCTGCGTATATTGACAGATGCACAGACTGCGGAAGAACGTCAACAAGACCGATGAGCGCAAGGTTAAAGAGTATGGGGCTCAGGACTCCACCTTGAGGTGCGCCGCGACAGTTTCTTCTACAGGCTCAGCAGGGGCAGTGGTCATACCCGAGAAATCCGTCACCATAAAGGTCAAGACGTCGCATTTGACATCATCGACGGCTGCAGAACTCACCGCCATCCGTGCTGCTCTAGAGTTCGTAGTGGAAGAAACGCCACAGGCGTGGTCAGTCTTCTCTGACTCCAAAGCAGCGCTCCAGTGCATTATGTCCCCATATCGTCATGGACCAAGTGAACAATTAGTCGCTGACATAAGACTGCTTCATCACCGCGCCATTCAGAAGCACCACAGCCTAATCTATCAGTGGATACCGGGCCATTGCGGTATCTACGGAAATGACCGTGCTGATGAAGCTGCCCGATCTGCCCATGATGCTCTCCATTGTGCAGCTATACCGCTGTCAAGGACGGACGCCGCAACAAGGCTTCGTTCCCATGCACGTGAACTGACACTGGCACAGTGGAATTCGACGGAATTTACCAACGCCCATCTTCACAACTTGGACCCGAATCTACAGCTCCGTCTTCCGTCGGGAATAACTAGAGCTGAGAAGACGCTCCTGTGCCGCTCGGGGTGGCCTTTACGAAGGCCTACTCATTTCGAATTGGAATGGCCAGCAGCCCGACATGTGATAACTGTAGCTGCGAGGAGGCAATCGCCCATCTTCTCTGTGAGTGTCCTCGCTTCAGTGCACAAAGAGAAGAACTGCCCAAAGTGTTAAATAGACTTGACAATCGTCCACTGTCGGGGGAAAAGATCTTAGGACACTGGCCGAAACCATCCTCGGCACAGAAAGCTTTGAAAGCGTTGTTGCGCTTTTTGCGCAAAACTAGTCTCATAGACAGAATTTAAGCAGTGTCGTTTATCGTACTATTGTTCTCTTTTTTTCTTCTTTTTTGTAACATCTCTTTTCTATCATCTTTCACTCCCCCTTCCCCTTTTCCCAGCACAGGGTAGCCGGCCGGTCTGAGAACTGGCTAACCTCCCTGTCTTTCCGTTTTTCTTCTCCTCCTCCTCCTCCTTTGTTGCTAGCACAAACAATAGGCAAGGTGAAATGGAGTTCTTCAAAACAACTTTGATGCCTACCTCACTTGACAAGTAATCACATCTTGAATCTTGTTAGAATTTCCTATGAACGGCAGACAAACTTTTATAATAAACGTGTGCCTCCTTTATGCATTATGTACGCAAATTAAAAAAAAGAAAAATCTTAATCTCACGCTGTTCTACGCCATACTGCATCAAAGTTAATGCTACGAGGTCATTGACAAGGGAGCCTTCCAAAGTTTGGAAACATAAAGTCAATCTATTAACTTGTGCATCATCTCCCATTGCATCATCTCCTACCGATGATTATCGGTGCCTCTTCAAATGGAGTACATGCTACACCCTACATGCAGGGAAGAGCTTTGCAGTGTAAGCCAAGTATTGCAACCACGACTGCGTTTTATCCAGCACTTGCAGAGGGAATGTACTGGAAAAGTAAAATCATGGTAATATCATAACTGCATTCAACTATGAAAGAAGCAGTACGTGTTGAACGTCATATTCGGTAATGCGGTGGTGCACAAAACAAGACCGCCAACTTCGGCGTCATGCCACAGAACCGAGCAACAGAATGATTGACGCAATGAAACACCCATTTTGCTATAACTTTTCTTTGAACGGAGTAAATCGCTGTAGCCGTTTTTTTTTTTGTCGTTATTGATAATGGTACTAAAGGTTAAAACTCTAATGAATTTTTTTTCCCGAAGCAATGCTTAAATAAAGTAGATTAGATATTCTGATATTCAAGATATATTTTCAGAATTTTTGCTTCAAACGTGCGGAATGTTAAATAGAGCAATACACATATACAGTGACACTCTCAAGTACTAACAGGAAAGCGCGCTAGAATAGCGTGACTGCAGAGATTTTCGCGCAGTACGTTTTTATTCGACCACCGTTCAAGTGCCATTTGTATCTTTCCCTTAACGTAAATAGATTTCAATGAAAAGAAACCTTATGTTTTATAGTATGATGTCTGCACAGTAGCGTGAAAACGCCCAAATGAAGTCAAAACGCAATACATATTCTATGCCGTTTCGTGTTTTCTTTTTTTTTATTCTATGTAGCTTTAACTTCAATCTTTGAAGTATATGTTAATGCCGATTTACCCGGTTGGCTATTCTCTTTTAATCATGATGCGGCTCACATTCGCACATAGACAGCGTCATAATCTTTTCCAAGTCCGTTAAGCTCATTCTTTTCGCGCACATCGGCCGATGATTACCTCATTGCCTTGAAAACAAAAAAAGTGTGTCGATAAAAAATTGGTTTATTACGACGGCGCTTTCACTGAGAAAGTCATGCCACCTGATTCGTCCCAGCAGCGAAGCGCGCCAGACAAAACAAGGTCGGCACGCGCGTGTAGAAATGAGTAGAAAAACTATCCGTGCCTTTGCCGTTCCCTGTGGCAAACGCAAAGGTGGCAAGCGCCATCGCTCGCAGCACTGTAACCATCACGTAGAGAAATACAGCTGTGACAGCAGAAGTAGCAACTCACGCCTGAATTTCCAGAGTTCTGCAAGCGCGTATAAAACAAAGACATGTAGTGAGTACGGAACGCGCCAAGGCGTTCTCTCGCTTGACCTAGAACGAATCTTTTTCGACCGAGTATCGACGCCGTATCGGAAGTACAACCATTAGACACGTGGGCCGTACCGTAGGACTCCTGTGTGCTGCTTGCAAACAGTCGTCAGCACTTCGCACTGCCGCGCGTGAGTGCTCGAACAAACGCACACACATCAGTGAGGATCGCAGAGATGACGTTCGCGTTTTGCCCGAGGCGGTTAGTCAGCTTCTTTTTTGTTTCCTTTTGAGTTAACGCTTGTCTTTTCAAAGCGATACTCGCTTTGAGGAGAAAACACAATGGTTGAAACAGGCACTACTGTTGACAAGAGGAAAAGATGGAGCAAGACTGAACGAATTCTATTCCTTGATTTTTTTGTGTGATCTTATAAACAGAGACTGCAGCGAATGTTTGCTACTAAGAGTCTTCTGTGCCTGGAGGCAAGTATAAAAAGGAAAAAGAAAGCAAAATGCCTTGCGTACATGCTCATGCGGAAAGAAAGTGAGAGAGATAAACTAAGTAAAGAGACCAGGCCGAGTGAAGTGTAGTAACGACAACCACAAAGGAGCAGTGTCAGTAGCTGCAGACAGTACTTGTGCAATGCGCTCGGGGCTGCTACTCTTGCGTTCTTTACGTGTGGGCTGCCAAAATAGACGAGAAAAAAATAAAACAAAGAAAGCGAAACGAATAACGAAAGTTTCTCTAAAGATTCACGAAGTTTGGAAGTGAGCTAATCTCTACCAAGAGGCATTCAGGATGATTGTTGAGAAACCCGACACCTGTTTCACTGTGCCGTTTACTTTACTGCCATGGTGCAACAAATTGGAGTCTACGAAAGTCCACCAACAGTCCTTGAATGTCCTTTTACCGGCAGCATATGAGATAAAACCGGAAAGTATAGCAACGCCTGTGGCCGAAAAAAGGAGGGGGTATGGCGATGGCAATAGCGGAAATTTAAATCAAACAGTGAGTACAATTGTTTTCTTTAACGGAGAACCAAGTTTCTTTATTTCATTAGTACGTTCGACGCGCATTATATGAACGTGTAACATGCGGGACAAGTTCTACTTCTCAAAATGATCGCAATACAGGTATTCTACATATGCATACATCCACAATGCTTATGAAAGTATGAGCAAAAGCGAGATAAAAATAGACAACTTTTTTTTTTTATCCGGCGTTCGTGCCATTATTTGGTGCCGTTCTCTTTCTCTTATCCTGTGTGTTTTTCGCTGTTCGTTTTGTTTCTATTGTATTCTCACTTCAGGAAATACCAAACGTGCTAGGAATGTCACTTCCCTTGCGCGAGCGTCGCTCGAATGGCATCATTGGCCGCTGACTTTGGCGCTTTTGATGTCGCTGGGCACGAAGGCACTGAGCACTCGTTTCTGTGGCGTTCTATATACATTGTCGCAAAAAAAAAAAACGTAAACTGAGAACATTTCGCATATGCCACCCATTTCGTCGTCACGCTCTGAAACATGTGGTCACGTGCAACTTGATGACAGTACTTTAATCTTCGGTACGGTATACTGAATACCGTTTTTAAAGACGATAGTCTTTCTTGGGGAACTTAAACGCAGAAAGTTTGGTCTGTCTATCTTTCTCTTTGTCTGTCTGTCACCCGATTCAGCGACCCGGCCAAAGTTTAACCACTTTCGGAACGCCCAGCCATCTTGAACTGGTACCGCCGTTCATACTTGTGAACATTGTCGATCAAAAAGCAAATGTTACGCATATCTGAGGCACAACATCAATACATAAGTATCAGTTGGTGTGTTCCTTTACTAGAAAATACAGAGATCCGTAATTCTAAAGACCCTAGTGTTTCTTAGTCTTCGTGGAAAATGCTAGTGTTTTTGGACTGCGCTGCAAATGCGATGCTATGAGCCAGATGCGGCGATTCAGCATAGAGGAGGAGGACTCATGTAGTACGGCCGGCAGACGGCTATCGTCTTTAGACGATATTTGCAGCGAAGCACGCAGATACGCGGCGAATTTTTTGCCCATGCGTTTGTTGCCCACGCGTTTCTTTTTGTCTTTTTTTTTTGCGCACGGAGATGAAACCGTTGCGGGGTAGAAGCGTAGAAGTACACAGCATCGCTGTAAAAATAAGCAGAATATGGTTTTCACTGATCTCGCCAGCCACATCAGCCATAAGCGTCAATTTTTTTCCAGCAACTCTGTTCCAGGCGCCCGGCGGTGTTTGGCCGAAAAGTAAATGCTTCTATGAGCGGATTGGTACGGCAGCACAAGGTGCAGTCATCTTAGTTTGTGTAAGCGACGAAAAAAAAAAAAAAACATGTGAAACTAGCCTCGCAGGCTGGTGCTCGCAGCTGCATCAGCGCCTTCTGGCACAGTTTCACAAGATCTACCTTCCCATTTTTCAAGACTCATTTCCAGTAAGCGGCACGACGGTACTGAAGCCTTTTGTATTTCTCCCCATTCAAGTGCACCTTTCGAGAGGGAAGCACAGATCGCCTCCCTGATCCAATAATGCCCATTTGGGGCAGTCAGAGCATTGAGACCGCGGCACCTCGAGGTGCAGATCGACAGCTGAAGAAAGAAGTACTCCCCAAATCTAAGTGAGCCAGCCATCACAGCCGCGAAAATGCAACCAAGATAAACGAATAGCAAACGTCGACTGGGTAAGGGAAAAGAATAAACACAACAAGAGTGGTTGAACGCCAGAGGCTACCGCTCTTCGCGGGCATGTGTATTATGTACCCACAACAGTATTCTGCAGTTGCTTCGAACTGCCATTGCTCTCCCCACCTTCGATGAAAACACTAAAAACAGAACTCCGTTTAGAACTATTCAGTCCTTGAAGTTCTTCTATCATCGATCGATGTCTTTATTTAACGAGGAATGGCCGCGGGGAATATGACTGGATGGTGAAAGTAAGCCAATTCTCGTCTAAGAGCAAGATGGCTCACTTGTCTCACTTGCCCTTTATGGTGTTAGGACAGAGTGCATTAGGAAAGAGAATTTAACGATCCTTCGAGGCCACGTTTTATGGTCTGCTCTCCCCTATTTGTGTAGTGTAGTAGCCGAAAAGATAATTACATGTATAGTGTCCCAACTATCAAAGAACGAAAGTGGTCGGTTGGTGTGGTTGAGAGCACCAGAGAATTGAACAAATAGTGCTATAGATTTATTGTTGGGAGAGGCGCAAGATTCGAATACGAAGTGTGTGTCGTATCGGTAATTTTCGTCATGTATGATTCAGTGGCCTTTGCGGGATGTAAGATATGTTAGTCATACCGACAGCAGAAGACAGAAAATCAGCTTTGTTTCCAAGTCGCAATAAATAACGCATGTATTTGCTGCTCAAATTGGCATTTACGAGTTACGGGATCAATTAGCTAATGCTTAAGAGCTTACTTGTAGTAAACAAAAGAATTCACCGATTACGATACTCCCTAATGCGAATTCTGAGCGTAACTTCGTGCTGGGGCAAGGCCAACAGTGTTTGAAGTTTTGGCTTTCCAGAAGGTATCGACTACGCCATAAATCATAATTTTTGTGAAGTAGGACAGCACCCACTTCGCCATTATTCGTCTTTCTGCGGATTAGCGAGGTACCCGCTACACATCTGTAAGTGCACTTTGTTGATACTGCATGTGGTCGATGACGATGAAGAATTATGGCTGAGTACTTTGCAGTGGGTGGTAAGCATTAAACCATACGCTCGTTGCGCAATTAGCATTGCGTGATGGCTGGTTGCTATTTTACTCTTCTACCACGCTATATGCATAGGTTAACGAGAATTCTTGCCCGACATGACGCCTGTATAGGGTCTTTCTGCAGATGAGTTTAAAGCACCAGCGTGTCTGTGTAGTAGAACGCTCGACTGTCAGGCAGAGGGCCCGGATTCAAATCCCATTCCATCCTGGGTATTTTCTTCTCATTTTATTTTTCCATGTTTATCGGTTGCGCCACCGACGACAACGGCGACGGCAACGCCGCTCAACGCAGGAAAGGGCGCCTAAGAGCTGCGCTCAATGAATACAAGACTGATAATGTCTGCTTGGAGTATCTTGCGGCTTAGTCAGCGGCTTGCTTATCATTCAAGAGGGAAGTACGTGAAGTTTCGCCTGCTTGGCCGTTGGTCAGCGTGTGGTAAGAAAATCCAAGCTTGAGTCACAGGTACATCCGGAAGAAAGTGTTCTGGATAGCTGTAACGAGGGCCATACAGGAAGAAAATCAGTGCAGTAGTTTTCGGGCTCGTGAATTTAGCGCTACTTTATTCACTTTGGGTGGTCAAAATGGCCTGAAGATGGCACCACAGGAACCGGAAACCGGAATACTGCGGTCGTTGGTGCTTCAGGCGCTTTGTAAGCAAGGAAGCTATAAAGAATAAAATATAGACAGGGTAATGCATAGTCACCGATCGTCACGGGACGAAAGATAGATCACCGGCATCATTATGCAAAATCTCAGCGCCGCCATTAAGAAAAGTCTTAAAAAGCGGCTCGGTTTTCGCGTTTCATGGCTTCGAGAGACTCAGGTTATTGTGTGGCCCACGTAAATCACGAAAAGTGCTTCTGCAGGTTGTTGTGTGCCAGAAAAAATAAACCAGAAAGAAAACGTAAACTAGCATCAAAGTGTTCACTCTCTCTCATTGCCTCGTTTCTTTTCATTGGCTTCCGGGAAAGAAAAGACTGGGCTGTAGGCTCACCCTACAGACGACGGGTTGCGGCGTTGGAGGAGGAACTCTTATTATACCCAGGCTTCATTGTTTTGCAAAGTTGGTAATAAAGAACCTGAAGAAAGATCCAAGTGGATTTTCATTTATCGCCTGAAAGAGATGGCTTAGACGCGCAACAATGCGTAAAATGTACATTGTGGAAGCTCCAACCATTGAAAGGGAGAGTTCTCCGTTGTGACCACCTTTAAGTACCAGGCACGACTATGAAGAGTATGGTGGAGTAAACGCAGGTCCACTTCAGGAACGATGCTGAATTGTGAGCTGTAGCATACCTTAGCAATACTTTCCTTACTACCACTTTTTTTTTTGTCGTGGAGGGCTAGGATATAACATGAAGAACGACTTCGTATCCCGAGACGGCCAGAGGATGGCGCGCCTTCATTACACCGCCTCCAAGCCTCTACATTCATTAGCGTGAAGGCTGTACGCTGATCCTTTCTTTTTGGACATCCCTCTCGTGGGTGCTCATTTCCACGAGTTTGGGAAGAGTGATTACAAGGCTCAAAGTATGGCTCAGGCAGAACCGCGGCCACGT
>NC_051178.1:227418566-227473565 GCF_013339695.2 Rhipicephalus sanguineus
ACCAGTCATTGAGAGAAAAAAAGTCACAGTTTCGCCGCAACGGCGAAGCAATGAATGCGATAGCAATAAATTGTAATGTAACGCGAAGAACGGAAAGCAGCTCGAAATTGCCAGCGCGTCGCTCGAGCCCAAAAGACGCACGAAAAGAACGCACACAGGACGAGCGCGAAATAATGCGTCACAGCTCGACACTTGAAGCGCACTGCTCAAACATAAAGCAGGATGCACGAAACGAACGAACAGGTACACACAAGACGAGCTCGAACTAATTGTCACAGTTGTTACTTATTTCTGTTTGAAAAGCGCGCTCCTTTCGCAAACGCGGCCGCTGCAGCGAGCGAAGCGAAGCACCCCACCGGACGCCCCTTCTTTCCTCGAGATAAGTGCACGAAAGCGACCACGCCCTGTAGAGCGAAGAGCAACAGCGTTCGCAGGAGCGGGGCGACGATCTTTAAAGCGTGCCACACACCAGCACATCGCGCCATCTATGTGGCCACTAAGAAAGCATGCTGAATTACATGGTGTATATAAATAGCTCGCCGTTAGCAGGCTGAAAGACGGTGCTGTCGTGGCCTAACGTCTAACGCGGCGGACTGCAAAGCAGGAGGTCGTCCGTTCGATTCCGCGCATCGGAAATAATTTCTGAATTATCTTTCTTTGTGGCTTTTCTATATATATACATACTTATACATATACGGTGAATGACGGCGACGGGGACGGACATTTTCCAGCCGAGACTGTCCATATAATTGATATCGCAATAAAAGAAGCGTCGTGCTTCCTATTCCATTGACACAGCTTCCACGGTGCTTATAGTTAACAAAACGCACTGACATGACTGGTAGCCTGAATACACTATGAGACAGACTTGTTGTTTGAAGGAACAGGATGGTCTACCCTCGAATAGGTGGACCTATCTTCGTCAAAGGGACCTCATCATCCTTAGCACGTTATTTTCCAAAATATTTTGAAAGATAAAGCTTGTCTGGGAAGCGGCAGGCTGATTCACACTCGTGTTTCTTCTTTTGCTGAAGTCCAGTACCGACAGAAACACCACGTGGCATGACGTCAATGTCTAACCCCTTCAAAACTAGCACGCCAAGGATGATAAGGCACCTTTGACAAAAGTAGGTCCACCTACAGCAATACACCTGTCAGGGCCCTCATTCCCGTTCAGACGACCTCTAGTGTTTGTAGTTGTCAGTTACTACCTGTACTTTGGATCACTGCGAGCCTAACTGATGAACTTGTGGAAACTAGAGAGAGCAGCCATGCAAGGCGACAGAGAAAGTAAAATGAAACAGAAGAGATCAAAGCAAGAAGTTTTGAAGAGCTATAGTAGAAACACCATTCTTCCTCTACAAAGATGCGCTTGTGGGGTTTTGGTGCCATGCACATGCGCGGTTAGGTATCGTACAGTTGAAAGTACTTACGCTCCTTGTATTAAAAAGGTGAACGAAAGAATAATGGTTAGCTGAGGCAAAAAAAAAAAGATAACACTCGGGAATAAACAAAGAGCAGGAGAAAAAATGACAACGAAACGTGGTTAGCCGCTTCATAGTTTGCTCGTTGGAACCGTCTACCAGAACGCGCGAACCTGCACCACACATAAGACGGGAGTGAGGCACGGCACTGCCTGAAACTGCGTTCTTACAGAGAAGTCGCCAGTGAAAAGATCGAGTTGAATTGGCTGCCATTGAGACGTGACCAGGAAGAAAGTCGGAAGAAAAGGGGGGGGGGGGCGGGAGGTCCTAGGGTTCTAGCGATTTCGGCAATTTTCGGAGGTACCTTTCTGTTTCTTGTGAAGAAGGAAAGAAATCAAGAGCTCGGCCCAGTGGAGGAAAGAGAGGACGTGCTTGCACGGGTCAACCGAAGCTCGAATGAGATACTTGTAGATGTAGGAATAGCCGGGAAAGGAAAGAAATAAATCGTTCAATTGGGATTGCGTGAACTAGGTAAGGTCCGCAATGGTTTTTGTATAGGGAAGCACGGAAGCACATCTGTATGATCATTTGCTAGCGTCACTTTTCGATGTCCTTGCAGTGCAATGCGGTGTGACTTTGCGTGGATCGAAGGAAGCGTATTGTCTTTCGCTTTCTTCAAGGTTAGCTTTTCATGAAAACGCAGGCTATGTCAAAGTGCCTGTGTATGTCGATATCTTTCTGCAGTGAGAACAAAGACAGGAAAGCATTTTTTTATGCTATAACATCTAGCACAAAAGAAGTCTGGATGTTCAAATGTCTACGTAAACGGCAAAAAATATGAAATTGCAAGAATGATGGAAAGTTTCGCCTCAGTTTCTAAGAGGCGGTGGGAGGTAATTTCCCGACTTTTTATATGATTAAAAACAAAGTCTGCTTCTAATTGTTACATGTCTGCGTCCAAAAAATTTTCATCTGCACAGCAAAAAAAAAAAAAAAAACAAAAAGCTCACGAGGTTCCTTATGTATGAAGAAACTAAAAACCAGCTTATGGACGCGGACACAAGAAGAGAAGACGACGAACACTCGCTGGAACTAGCAACAGGTTTTAATGAAATCATCACACATAACGTTCCCAGAAAAGCCAAGCGCGCATGCGTCCTACATAAAACACGTGTGATTCACAAAAAAGAAGAAAGTATGACATCAGTAGCCACGTTTTTCCAAGTAATCAGTCGCTTTCTTTGATAATGACAGCGAAGGTACACTGATGCATTTTTTCGAACCATGTTTCCAGATTTGATAGGCTTCAATTACTTCACGCTCGTATTGCGTGGTTCCCTTCCCAATGATTTGGGTGCCTTTCAGATCAGAACAGCCGCACACCCGGCAATGAGCAGGCAGGTTTGCTCCTCTCTCCCGACCTGATAGACGCTACATGTTCTTTTAGGCGGACATTAATTCATCGTCCCGTTTGTCCAATATACACGCAACCACATGACAATGGTATGCGATAAATAACATTTGCGATGCACGAAGTGAAGCAAGATTTATGACCGGTACAGAAGGCACTCCTGGGTTTCCGCCTATGAATCCTGCCACAGAGACTTCATAGCTTACACGGCGCCGAAAACACAACGCGAACATCATGCCGTGTGGCAACCTTTTTCACGTTATGTGAGACCTTATGAATATACGGCATGACTTCTACTTTCTTACGGTCGTCATGAGCAGTTTTGTTAGCACTGCTAACTCGTTGTGCTTTAGTTGCCTGTTTCAGCTTTTTTAGCTTTGTCTTAGTTACCGCCTTGAGAACAGTTTTAGGGAAGCCAGCCGCCTCCAGACGTTCTATCTGTTCTTGAAAACTTTGCTCCATCAAGTGATGGCAGCTTGTGTTCAGGGCATTGTTGATGCATAAGGTGGCTATGGCGCGCTTCACGATTTTAGAGTGTGATGAGTCAAATGGTAAAAGCTTTTTCTGGGTACGGGGCGCGTACATCCAACACACGTGACCATTATTAGAAAAGGTTAGTCTTAAATCTAAAAGCCTTATCACATTGTCTGAAGCTAGTTCCTTCGTAAACGTAAGAGCCTTGCTGCACGCTGTGAATTTGCTAAGGATATCACATGACACCGATTATAGGTCCAAAGGATCCTTCAGGTTTAACAACAACAAAAAATCATCAACATACCTGAAGATTTTTACTACCCTATCGTCATTTAAAAAGCTGCTGACAGCATTGTGAAATCTGGAAAGGTAAATGTGGCATAAAACAGGCGCTACACTGGATCCTATGCAAATGCCAGTTTTTTGCACAAACAGCTTATCCTCAAACTCAACCACCGTCACGCCGTATATTCATAAGGTTTCACATAACGTGAAAACGGTTGCCACACGGCATGGTGTTCTCGTTTTGTTTTCCGGGCCGTGTAAGCTATCAAGTCTCTGTGGCAGGATTCAAGGGCGGAAACCCAGGAGTGCCTTCTGTACCGGTCATAAATCTTGCTTCACTTCGTGCGTCGCAAATGTTATTTATCGCATACCATTGTCATGTGGTTGCTTGTATATTGGACAAACCGGGACGATGCATTAATGTCCGCCTAAAAGAACATGAAGCGCCTATCAGGTCGGAAGGAGGAGCAAACCTGCCTGCTCATTGCCGGGTGTGCGGCTGTTCTGATCTGAAAGGCACCCAAATCATTGGGAAGGGAACCACGCAATACGAGCGTGAAGTAATTGAAGCCTATCAAATCTGGATACATAGTTCGAAAAAATGCATCAGTGTGCCTTCGCTGTCATTATCAAAGAAAGAGAATTGATTACTTAGAAAAACGTGGCTACTGATGTCATACTTTCTTTTTTTTTGTGAATCACTCGTGTTTTACGTAGGACGCATGCGCACTTGGCTTTCCTGGGAACGTTATGTGTGATTTCATTAAAGCGTGTTGCTAGTTCCAGCGAGTGTCTGTCGTCTTCTCTTCTTGTGTACGCGTCCGTAAGCTGGTTTTTTTCGTTTCTTCAAGTATGTACCAACAGGCCCAGCAACAGATTTTCCTTATGTAATCGCTTAAGACGACACGAAGGCGAAAGCCATCTTCTTTTTCATCTCTGTCGTTATATTGATCACAAAGATATTCGTAAAATCACGAAGATATTTGCAGGCCAAAGTGGCTAATGAACTGTTTATGTGCGGCAGGAAGTATCAGAGCGTTGTTGTACAGCGAAGCCGTACATGGCGAAGATTCGGGCTTTCGTGGCGTCGTCCGCATGCAAAAAAGCCCAGTTCGTCAAGTGGCTAGTTTCTTCAGGTTCCCAGAGATGGCGACAGTTGTCCACACTGGAGAACGATGAAATGAAACCAGCAGCTTCCGCAAACGCACTCTGCCAGGACACGCCGGCGCCTCGGGGTAGCAACAAACAACTAACAAAATAAAAAAAAGGTCCTGTAGCCTTAACATTGTGATATAGAACGGCTTATATTGCCCCTAGAAAATTATCTTCACAGCAATCCACCAACGTTTAAACATGAAGTGGACATTAAGAAAATCGGCGTAAGCTTGGTTACTGTAAGCTGGCTTGCCAACATGCTGTATTGCAGGGAAGTCTACCCACAAAGAAAAAAATCGCCCATGCCTGAGCACCATGAGGTAAATGAAACCAGCAGCCACCGAGTAGCACATTCTATTTATGTTCAGCAGTATCTATAGTACTGCCGCCTATAGTTAAGAGTTTCGAAGAGCAACGTGCCTACGATGAATGACGAAGGGAACAGCAACGGGAATATCAACGGCGTCAGCGGGTGGCAAGCGGTAAAGAAGATAGTGGAAGAAACGTCAAGCGCGTGTGGTAGACCAAACAAGACGGTGCATGTCACGAAGCGGAGAAGGCCTTGCAGGTGGGCTTGGCGAAAAAACGTCGCTAAATGGGCACCTCGATGGCAGTGCCGTCACCGATATGTCGCGAAATACTCTGCCAATTGGTTTGAATGTTCATGGGCACGTTCACAACCTGACCGTTGGTACCAAAGTGGCCTCCGCCATGGCACCTCTGTGTCGTGTGCCGTTGCTCATTCATTGCTGCTTCGTTGCTCATTCACCCTCACACTATGAAATGACTCAAAATTTTTTTTACGAGTCTATTTCACGGAAGCTGGAAGGAGGTACTTCCATGCCTTTTAAATCCTATTGATGTTCTTTGTGACTAATGTATGCATACTGGGCAGCCCCGAAGTGCGCATCAATAATCCCTCACCTTTTCTTTCTTTCTTTATTAGTTTATTCAGAACAACAGTGAATTGTCCAAGGGGACAGGGCTAAAGGCAAATATTGCCTGACTTCGCCGTGCCACCCTTACAGCAGTAGCAGCAGCAGAAAGACGACATTTTGGAACATAAAAGCATACATGAAAATCAATCATTACACTTGTTTACACAGATGAAATGCACAATTCATCAAAATCAAAGGCAATAATCGAAAAGAAAGAAAAAACATCAATGTTATCAGTTTGACAGGTACTTAGCACTAAAAGGTAGAAACCCAAATATAACAGATGATGCAAGTGTAACACTCGAGCAAAAAATGATCGGCAACCAAGAACAACCTGATGGGGCTCATGAGCCACATGCAAAAAAACAAAAACAAAAGAAAGACAAACAAAAAAAAGCAATACATTGATGCGGAATCATAGTGTTCATAGAATAACTTCGGTTTAAGTCCTCTGAGAATAATACTCTTATCGGTTTTTGAAATGCTTGCTTAGTAATTCCAGAATTTAGGAGATGTGTGGTTAAGGCATTGTCCTTGAGGAATTTGCACCGCAAGCTTTTGTTCACCGTAATTTGTTCTACTACGTGGTATAGGTATAAAACTATTTCTCAAAGTATAGCCTGTCGTTTTTACACAGTGTTTACTCTGGAAGGTATGTTTGTCGCTCTGAAATTGCCGCATAATCTCAAGAAATAGCTTATATGTATGGAGTTTGGACACTGTAAATATTTTATATTTGGAATGGTACGTTTTGGTGCTGACCATATGTCCTAAGTTTTCTATTGCACGCACTGCGCGGTTTTGAAGTGTTTGAAGTGATCCTAAATTATACTGAGTAGTGGTCGACCAAACTAGAAGACCGTACGTTAAACGGGAATGTAGTAGTGCGCTATAAATATGGTGTTTCACGCTTGTTGGTAGCAAATATCGTTTATTTACATTAAGCCACAAATTTAATCTTTGTAGCCATGTGTTGGCTTGTTCAAAAATATTGTGCAATTCCCTTCCTGAGAAGAACACGTTGGTATCATCGGCATATAGTATAATGTTTGAGTAACCTTGTATCTGAACAATATCATTGATATAGAACATAAATAGAAGAGGTCCTAAAACTGAGCCTTGGGGTACGCCGTATTTAATAGACTGAATTTCAGAAGTAACACCATTTATCATAGTGTGTTGTGTTCTGACGTTAGATAACTTTTTATTAAAGATAATGCGACGCCACGAATAGCACAGTGAGGTAGTTTTTCGAAAAGAACGTTATGTTGCATGCAATCGAAGGCTTTTCTAAAATCAAGAAATATACCAAGGCTTAGCATTCGGTTTTCAATGTTGTCAAGAGTTTGTTCTTTTATTTCAAGTAAAGCTGTTTCTGAAGATTTATTTTTACAGAAACCATATTGCTCTTGTGCAATTATTTTGTTTCTGTTTAAAAAGCCACCCAATCTTTTGTTTATAACGTGTTCGGCAATTTTCGCGAAAACAGATAGTACGGAGATCGGCCTATAGTTATTCATATCGTTAACTGGGCCACCTTTATGAATAACGGTCACTCGGGCCAGCTTCATTTTATCCGGAAACACGCCAGTGGAAAGAATTAAATTACAGATATGTGCAAGAGGTATGCTTACATATTCGCTATCGGCTTTCACCGGATTCACCTTTACATCATCAGCACCAGCAGCACAACTGTCTTTTAACGATGAGATTATTTTCTGGACCTTCTGCTCATCAGTGGCCACCAAGAACAGAGTTGAACACCAATTTGATATATATTCCGATGGAGTGACCGATACATTGGTTTGTGAAGATGAACCAGCATCTGTAAAATGAGCATTGAATGCATTTGCAATCTGAACATCTGATAGCCCGCTTTGTTGAAGTTTAACTTTATTTGTTATAGAAACTCTATTCATTACCTCATTGATCGCCTTCCACATGAGATTTGAATTTCGCGATAGAGCAGTGAACTTATTCATATAATATTCTTGTTTGGCGCGTTTAATATCAGAGTTGAGTTTATTTCGTTCAGGTTTGAACACCCGGAAATCATCTTCGCTTCTAGTTTTTAGAAAAGTTTGAAAGAGCCTGTTGTGTGATTTAATTCTGTTATAGAGCTCACGTGATATCCAAGGCTTTCTTGTTTTCTTGTGTTTTTTGAGCTTCACAAGGGGGAAGTATCTGTCATATAAGAGCGCAAAGGTGGATATAGAAGCATCGTAAGCTGAGTTTGCGTCGGTATTCGCAGTAACTTCGTCCTACTAATGGTAACAGATCAATTCTACGAATTTTTTTACGCTTTGCTCGGAATATACCCTTTTGTAGTTTTCGTGCGTTCTTTGACAAGGCACTTTAGGAGGCAATAGACAATATATCGGTAAGTGATCGCTAAGATCACACATCAGGACGCCTGCTCTTGTATGTTCCGTAGGAAAACTTGTCACACAGAGGCCAAGCGTTGTCTGTGTTGTAGTTGTAATGCGTGTGGACCTGTCAATGACATTTGAGCACCCGTATGATTCCAAAATTTCTTGAAAATGTTTAAAATCAAGATTGGTCAGACAAGTGTCTATGTTAAAGTCGCCTATTAAGGTTGTTTCAAGTTTGAGATGAGTGCTTATTTCAAATAATTTTTCAGTAAATTCCAAAAAGATGCTGAGTGACCCTGAAGGTGGACGATAGACAAGTGCGATCAATGTTTTCATGCAATGAACACCAATACATTCATAGGATTCATTAACAGCTTTTAGATCAAGAATTGTACTATACGACAAATCAGAACGTACATAAATAGCAACGCCGCCACCACGCTTCTTCATTCGATGTGCAGACACACAGTCATATACGGAAATTAAAACAGATTCGTCCTCTGATGTAAGCCATGTTTCACTGCAGCAAAGTATATCAAAGCGGTGCTTCAGATCCAATAGATATAAATTAACATAATGAAACGTGTTTTTTAAACTCCTTATATTCAGATGGAAAATAGAAAGAGGACACTGGTTCTTTAAAGTTGCGACATCACGAGAAAAGTGGAATTGTAGGGTCGCCATCTCGGTTTAATGAACCCGATACCCCTATTGCCATCACTTCTCACGCTATCACTTCAAGGCCTCAAGAGTGGCAAGGTCATCCTCACTGCGTATGACCACAGCGCGGTCACCGCTCTTTCTGCGCGCCAGAACATTTCCGTTTGAGTGCCATACATAAGCGTATCCTGAAGTCTAGGCCCACTCCTTTGCCTTTGATAGGACAGCGCGTGATAGCCGTGTCATATTCTCACAGAAAAAAACGTGTCCGTGGTCCTTTAGTTGCTTCTTATTTGCAAGCCAGGTGTCGCGAAGTTCTTGGCGTGCAAAGCGTATAATGATGCCACGTGTTTTGCCTGGTTTAACCGGAAGTCTGTGTATTGCAGCAACGTCACTCTTGTTCAAGAGTGGGAGCATAATTTGACCCAATATTTCATTTACCTTCATCATTAGGTCTTCCTTCTGGCTTTCAGGAACACCGTGTATTTCAATATTTAGCCTACGACTACGGCATTCGAGGTTGTCGAGATCCAGTGTGATCTGGGCCAATTCAAGTTTGTCGACTCTGTTCGATAACTGCGAGGTAGCTTTTTCTTGTGCCTGTAGCCTCTTCTGGAATTATTCCCATTTGTCAGAAAGATGTTGAACAGACGATTCCAGCTCCATCAATATCGTTGGCAAGAACAAAAGGGCATCAAGCTTCGCTTCGATTGACATAAGTCGAGTAGACAATTCAGCTGGTGGCGTTTTACGGGTGGTTTCAGCATCTGTCCCCTGCCCCACCCCCGAAATGATTCAAATTTCCATGATTTCTTAGAGCTATCGCGTTTTCCAGCGAAAGCTTCTTCAGCTATACCGGAGCAAGTGCCAAAATGAAACTTGAATTTACACTCACAACAAGTCATGTACAAGACATTATCGGGTACGGCTGAACGGCACACACGACACCGCGACATTTAAACAGGCAATAAAAATATTCACAACTCTAGCAGGTTTTGCAGCGGCAGCAGGTACATAAAAGAAATATCGGTAGAACACACCAACCTGTAAAACACATAAGCGGAGCTTTAAACTTGCCGTCCGTCGGTCGCTGTCGCCACTGCCAAAATGACCAGACACGCCTCCTGGTTTCCTCGGTCCCTCTGGTGTCGCTGCTGGCCCTGATGTCACGCAAGATTATAGGGCCTTGATAAAACTAGGCGGGAATATGGAAAGAGCGCGGAGCAGAAGTTTCTTGTTTCGCTGGATAATGGGTCCAGATTGTAGAAGGTTTGGTCGACGGTAGCTGTAAAAAAAAAGTCACAGTTTCGCCGCAAGGCCGAAGCAATGAATGCGATAGCAAGAAACTAATGCTATATGAAGTGAAGCTCGCCAATGGATACTCTCAGTGTGAACAGCGCTCCTGTTGCAAAGGCGGCCGAAGCAGCGAAGGAAACTAGCGTGCTTCAAGTGTCGAGCTGTGACACTTGATAGTTCGCGCTCATCTTCTGTTTGTTTGTTTAGCGGCGTCCCTTGAGCTCTAGTGGCTTTCGTACGCTCCGTAACATGAGCGCGGACATCACGGTGAAAGCGTGAAACATCCCTCTTCCCCTCAGCACAAGAAAACCGCGCGAGCAGACAGCGGAAGGGCAAGGTTCTCCCTGCGCAAGTATAAGAAGCGAGCGAGCTCGCCGACGACTTTTAAATGCGCCTGTCGCGCTCCTAACGCCATCTCGCTGGTAATGAAGAAACGCTTATAAGCGCAGCCGTCTCTGAGTCCGTCCAGCGGCAAAGGGTGTGTATATAACGCTCGCCGTTACCTACGTGGAGGATCTGCGTTTCGTGGCGTAGTGGCTAGCGCCACTCACTGCTGAGGAAGAAGTCCCTGGTTCGATTCGGCGCTTCGGAAGCATCTTTCTGAATTATTTTTCTTTGGGGGCTTTTATATATATATATACATACTTATACATATACGGTGCATGACGACGGCGACGGCGACGGCAAAATCCAGCCGAGACTGTCCATATAATTGCTATCGCAATAAAACAGAAGCGGAGCTTTAAATGTGCCGTCCGTCTGTCGCTGCCGCCACTGCCAAAATGCAGTGGCGGCAGCTTCCTCTCTCCCTCAATTTCTCGATTTTACTCCTCACATAGGTCGACAAAAAAGAGGAGCTCAATCAGACTGACTCAAATAATGTATTTTCCGCTTAGGGCTCACTCAGACTCAGACTCACAATGTTTTCCTCAACCTGACTCACTCGGACTCAGACTCACCAAAATATTACTCAGCCAGACTCACTCAGAGTCAGACTCAGGGCTCGATCTCAGTCTGAGTGAGTCTGAGTGAGTCGACTCATGAGTCCGTTAGAATGAAATTAGCCTTTTCGATCATGGTGTCAACGATTTTAACACCAATTTCTCAGATAATCGGTGCTCTGCGATATGCCTTTTGATCTTGTTCCTTCAAATACAAGTTGTCAAAAGTTTCAATCCAGTAAGGACATTTGTATGAAATACGTGATTCACACGAGATACTTTTATCAAGAACTTCCCGTGAAGGAGCTTGTAGGGGGAGATCACGGCACCTCCCTCCCCCCTCCCCCACCTTAGCTCACGCCTCTGTTCAATAAATATTGAGGTGGCGCATGAACGCTAGTGCGTTGAGATATGTGTGAATAGACTCGAGTATAAACGTAAGCCGATATAAGGCTGATAGTAATGCTGAATATGAGTAGATAGGACGATAGGTCGGCAATAGAAGGTGGCGCTCGCTCAGACTCAATCAAAAAATAGATTTTTGGATTAGGGCTCATTCGGACTCACTCTCCTAAGTTTTCCTCAACCGGACTCCCTCGAACTCAGGCTCACCAAAATTTTTCTCAACCGGACTCACTCGGACTCAGACTCATTAAAAGTTTCCTCAGACGGACTCACTCAGACTCATGACGCAATCTGAGTCTGAGTGAACCTGAGTGAGTCGACTAATGAGTGAGTTTGCCGACCTATGCATCCTCAACCCTTTCGCTTGTGTATAGGATTGCGAAACTAACGCATCTTCTTGAACTCTTTGCCTTCAGGGTCCTCTCCTGAACGAGGCCACAAAGATGGGGTTAATGGCTTCTTACGAACATAACGAGACCCTGCAGAGTTGAGAGAACCGATGCGGGATTGTGCATCACGGATGTAAGGACTGCTGCAGACAGGACCGGTAACGTCAAGCGGTCAAGCGGCCTTACACTCGCTCGAACGCATGAAACGCCACGGCTCGCCGGAAGTTGCAGACATTGTAGAGGGAGGCACCACCATTAAGTAGCTGCCGATTCTGTGAAGCTGCAAAAGAAGATGTCGCGTCCTTTCTTCAAGTGCAGTCGGGGCGTCGTCGCCGTCGTGCGTCTCTCTAACCCCACCCGAGGTGAAGTGGAGGGTCCGGAAACCGTCACATGGCGGAGACAGGCTGGCTGGAGCGAAGGCGCTGGGCATAGAGAGGAGGCGATGGCAGAGGGGTGTGTCTCTGCAGGCATCCATCATCGATCACTAGGCGACGTCTCTTGCACATTCCTTGCTTTCTTATTTCACCAAAACAGCTCTCTCTATCTCTCTCTCTCTCTTTGCGCTTTGTTGCTTAGCTATTTTTTTTCCTTACCTCCTTCCGTCTATTTCTTGCATCGTTCTTAGCTTTGCTCCTTCATCTTCTTTTTTTGTTGGTGTTTGCAGTGGTCTGCTTTTTTTATTTCTGGGCCCTTTCTCCTGTGGGAACGAGCTAGGATTCGATGGCGATTTTTTTTATTTCGCTCAATAGTCGCCGGATGATTGACTTTCGGTTCCACGACAGACTTGACGCTGCTCACGAGTCGAAGCCACGTCGAGTGTGGAGGTAGCAGTCATGGTGGTGCTCGCAATTCGATTTGCAGCACTCCCCGGATGCCGTGAACCCAACCACAGTGGCATCGGCAGCGTCATTGTGTTTGCGTGAAGGCGACCTCGACCTCGCTAATTTCTTTGCGTCCTCTGCGTCTCGGTCCCACTGAACCGTTCGTTCACTGGTTCGTTCTGTCAGCACGGTAGAAGGCCGGCTTCGTGTTCGAGCGGTCTTTAGTCGAGCATGATTAAATACGAAGCTGGGTGAATATAGAACAAGGCATGCACCCTTACGCACACCACTAAGTTTTTCGCATGTCCCTCTCCACCCGCTCTTCCCGATGTTCTCCCGCCACGCCGGCCCCCTCCAAATTTTTTTTGAAACTTTTATTCTACTGTTCACCTTCCATTTTTATTTACGTTTTCTTGCATCTATCGAGTCGAACCAACTACTGCTGCTGCTGTTTCATGTAGGTGTAAATGCAGTGCGTGGTGGACAAAAAAAACCTTTCCACTCTACTCTCACTGCCTTCTTGTGACATTTCTGAAGCTGCGCATGCCATGACAGCTGGATGTCTTTGTCTTACACAATGGTTCACAGACTTCACAGAGCACTGCGTTATTTGATATACGACTACTTCTTTCGTGATATGTGCGGCACACAGTAAGGGAGACAAGGAGAAACTTGACTAGAAACGAGGACGCAAATGGGCACGAAGTGCAATATGCCCTCATTCACGCTAAATTGCTCGTTCTCGGGCACAGACTTTCTATTGATGTAGTCATCATTATAACCATCCCACGCCTCTCATTATATACACAATGAGTAGACGCAACAAGAACATTTGATGAGGTAATCAACTTGTGGGAGTCACTTTCATTCCATTCATAATGAAATGCACTTAGAGTACTTAAAAATGTTTCTGTTTTCTTATAGTTGTTTCTGAAACCACCGGTAGGCTTTCCATTGCGCTCTTTCTCCCTTTCACGCGCATGATGTGGGCATGCCCCTCCAATCCTGCCTACCCACCCCACTCCCACCCCACCCGAGAGGACTGGGAAGCTGTCCTGCTCGGCTGCTCCGACCTCCAAGCCCAACAGGCATTGGTGGCTAGAGCCCGGCCGCCGCGGCAGCTACAGGGATACCGGACTAGGGATCCCTCCTAGTGTTTGTGAAGGGCGGGCCCATCCGGCTTACCCCATCCACACATCTCGCTGTATATAGCTTAATAAATGTTTTCCACCACCACCACCACCACCACGAGCAAGATTCCTTGTGAGATCTTTATTTTTTATTTATTTATAATACCCTCAGGGACAAATGACATAGAAGAGGGGAGTGGATACAATACATGTCAAATACAGAATAAAACAGTGCAATTAATACAGGTAACAGAACATTTTTCCATGTTATACAAAGAATAGTAGTTATTTCAAAGAAAAAAATAATAAAATAAAATAAACAAACAGGAGCGGTGAGTACAGATAACAGATTCTCCTGGTTATACAATGTTATCTAATGCTTCGTGGAAAAGTTTGCAGTCAGTGATGGTTGCGACACTTGAGGGAAGGTGGTTCCAATCCTGAGATGTACGGGGAATAAACGACTGAAAGAAAGACTTAGTGTGGCATGATGCGATTCTTACCTTATTACGACGATCAACGTGGTTTGAAATGTACAAAGGCCGGAGTATGAGGTCATTATTAAGTGTTGGATGGTGGAAAATTTTATGAAATAGCGAAAGACGGGCGACTTTGCGTCAGTGAGCCAATGGAATAAGTGATAAGTTATTTTTTATTGAGGTTATACTGGCAGTGCGGTTGTAGTTAGAGAGGATGAATCTAGTAGAGTTATTTCGTACTAGTTCAAGAGAGGTGATAAGGTTAGCATGGCTGGGATCCCATATGGCCGATGCATAGTCAAGTTGGAGCGTATGAGAGTATTAGTTTTAAGGAAGAGGGTGCTTTGGAATGTTACGTCGTAAGTAGCCGAGCACGCGATTAGCACTTGCTAATGACGTACTCTACATGAGTTGTGCAACTTAAGTTATTTGTGATGTGTACACCAAGATATTTATAGGAGATGACGGAATCTAAGGGAATGTTGTTTATATGACAGGTGTTAGGATTCGAGTTACTTCTGGATACGTGCATTCTTTTACATTTACTGATATTCAGTTCCATTAAACAGTTACTACATCAGTTAGCTACATTATTTAGGCCAGCTTGAAGTGTTTTAGTATCATCAGCATCAGTTATTTCGCGGTATATAACACAGTCATCTGCGAACAGATGTATGTTAGAGGTTACTGAAGTAGTTAGATTATTAATATATATAAGAAATAATAAAGGTCCCAACACTGAACCTTGAGGCACGCCTGATTGTACTTCAGTGAATGGTGAATGATGGTCATTAGCAGCTACGAATTGGAAGCGATTAGAGAGGAAATGTTCTATTCATCTAAGAAGGTTGGTGTCGATATTAGCAAGCTTAGTTAAAACGATATATGACCAGTGTCCTACATATAGGACGCTTCTTTGATGCACTCTAACATCGCTATTTCTTTAGTTGATGACTGGCGCCACCTACAGCACATCGAGCACGCGTCATTCTAAAAGTGTGCAAGCCTAGACATTGCTTGCTTTACATGCTGCCACGTGCCGACCACTTTCTCCAGGCAAACGCGTGATTTGTGTGACAGACGTCATGGAGAGGAAGAAGTGCACGTGAAATGCCGACCGCTATCTCCGGGCAAACGTGTGCTTTGTATGAAATACGTGGTGGAGAGGAACAAGTGCAATGTCGGTATGCACGTGAAATGTTTCAAGGCTTACCACACCCGCACATAGCACCCCTAATGCCCAGTGTCCTATATGTATAGGAGGGCTTGAAAAACAGTGTTGCTTTTACCTGGCAGTAAATAAAGAACTTGTGCTTTCTTTTGAGAGTAGAAGTACACTTTTCGCGAAAAGAAAGTTGTTTAGTCATTTTTTTCTGAGTTTGGGCATACGTGGGTTAAAGAGCAGTAATTTATGGCAAACCTTGTCAAATGATTTGATAAAATCTAAATAAATACTGTCAGTGCAGGATGAGCGATCCAGGATTGATGCAGATGATGAGTGAAAGAAGCCAGCAGAGTTTCGCAGGAGTAAGATTTTCTAAAACCATGTTGCGCATTAGCAAAGTATGAGTTAGGCTCTAGAAAGTTTGCGAGATTCGTGAAGATTACATGTTCTAATAATTTGCAACAATTACTTGTAAGTGATATGGGTGTAAGTGATTGCCTTGCGTTTAGCTAATTCGCTTCAAAATGTGCTATCTGGATTTGTCTGCTATATGTAGGTACAGCTCACACACCACAAAGCTAGTGTGAACAATGCACTGATAGAACTGGGGGAGGCCTTCGCGCACTAGTGCTTCTTGCACTGCATAGTTACCGCGGCCGCCACGGTGTGCTGCCACGTGCCGGCTGCGCGATCGTCATCATACTGGAAGTATGCAAACACGTTAAAAAAAAGAAGGAGAGAATGTGCTAAAGGTCATGGCTCGCGCTGGCGTAGCTTCATTCTCCCGCGTCATTCCACCCCGTGCAGCTTCCAGCACGCTTGTCGGGACGATAGAAGAGAAAAAAGCGCTCGGATTCCTGCCCCAAATCCCGCTAACTCTGCTCATCCATGGCGGATGCGGAATAATTTTGCGGCAATTCATTCGTCAAGCAATAAACTCTCACGCTTAGCTTCTTCGATTATTAGTTGAAGTATTGCAGGGTCCCTTAATGAACAAAATTTTGCTCGACCCTATTTGAAGTTATTCTAACTTATTTTGCCCATCTGGCAGCAGCGATGTCAGTATTCTAATAAGAAGTTTTCTTGTTTCCCAAATGATTGACTGGTGATGTCACCTAGATGTAGTCTTATTTCATCAGAACACGATGGCCTTGCTCTTCTGAATGTCTAAGATTTCTCCCAGACCTTCAGTTGTGTCTTTTTCTGAGAACTTGACAAGCGAATCAGCGTACCACTCAGTATTGCTGTTAATAGTGACAGCATGCGTAATTCCTTCTTTTCTACAACTAAACTCGCATGCAAAACATCTAGGTAACTCAGCAGTCCAATAATGGTGTCTATTAAGTGAATCTATTAATTGCTTCTAAACTCGTCCAGGCGTCGAGAATATTTCCCATACACGCCCGCAAGCAAAATGTGTAACTCGAAAACTTTAGGTTTAAGCGAAAAGAGAACACTCGTTTGTCCACTGCCTCCTGCCTTGCGCTGTAACGCACCGGAAGCTCGAACTCTTCTTCCACTGAGTGCGACTCGGTAGCCTCACCAAAACAAAGTTTTCATCGTGCTTGAATATTTAGAGATTGCCTAGACGCTTGGCAGATACGACGAGATCGCACGACGTAGACCAATGATTTGGTCTTCTTTCCACGGGGACAGCTCAGACTCATTCGTGCTGTTATATATCCCTTCTCACCATCTTGGACGCTCTATTGAAAGCACCCCAAGCAAAGACGTTAATCCGAGGCGTTGCGTAGAGCTTGCACCGGCGAGCGGCAACTTCACGCACGTCTGGCCTTCGCAAGTATTTTTTTAAGGTTATTTCTCTCAGGCAAGGGCGCAGAAACGCGCAGCACACAGACGCGCGAAAGTGGGCATATTGTTGAAGACCAGAGGTGCCAGAAAGAGTGGTAGAGGAGGTGACAGATTGGAGGAACAAGCCCAATATTATAAACAAGCGCAATATCACGAGATGGAACAGAGCAGTGAAAAAAATGTGAGGCATGAAGGAAAGCGCGTGCGGGTTTCAATGATTGAAGGAGGTGTCAGCTCTCGTCTGGCATCATATATCACTGCCACGCGGGCGCACCGCTAAATCGTATACGTGGCAGATGAGGGCCGGATGGAAGTAAAAGTGCAAGGTTAAGGAAGGGGTGAGGGATTTCAGCGAGGTGTTAGATTCTCACAGGCTCCCCGGCTGTGCCCGTTGGAAAGAAGCGCGCAATTTGTTGCTGCGCGAATATTTGTAGTAGCCGAATCAACACCGTGTCGTTCCTATCTGCTTAGGAATGCGGCATAAGTTGTAGCCGCATCAGACCCCATCTCATTTCCAGCGCTCACAGCTTTTGTTTTGCTTTTTTTTGGCAATATTTTTTTAGAACTTTTCCCTCACAGGAATCTAGGAGCTCTGGCAAGTAGCACTGGATCTCCCTGCGCTTCTGTTTCAGCTCAACAGTTTTTATTTTCGCTTTGATTTCCTGTAGCTGTACAAACACTCATCATATCTGGCGAACTCATCATCTCGCGATATCTCATGTATCAACCCATGGTCTCCCCGCAAGGATTTGCGGTGCACCCAGATGAAACTTCGGATGGGAACTAATGCTTCGCGCGCAAGAAGTATTACATGATTAGTTGTTGCTTCGCGTTTCAATCCGCAGCATGAAACAAAGAACATAGCACAAGAGCTTACAAAAAAATAAGGTTTATCTCTTCGGAAGAAGTCATGCAGTTCGGCATGACAAGCTCATTATTTTCAGATATGGGTTCATAAAAATGTGAATGTACACTGCAATCCACAAAAATAAATCATTAAGACAAAAATACGGGAGTTAAACGCGTATTTTTTAGCAACGCCTGTGCAGTGCGACGGAGTTACATTGTTAAATAAGGGTACACTCTTCACCGATTATATTACAAATTGACAGCATACTTGTGCAAAATTCCACGATCAAAACTCCAATTTCTATGATACTTGTTCATTAGAACAATCGCAACAAGAAACAGTTGCGCGTATTTGAACCTTGCCCGTGTGCAACGCCTTCCTGTGTAAATTTGTTTTATGCAGCAACATTACTCTGTAAGAACATTAGTTCAGCATTACATTAAGTCAAGTGCATTCACTCCTCGTCTTCCCCTATATAAAACTGCTAAGTTTTGATTTTTTTTTCATTTAAGCCAGTTGTGTACCTCAAACTCTACCGTTTCACAACAAGGAATTGAGCTGCGAAATTGCATCTCAGCAACGCTAACTTTCTAGGCTAACAAACCTCCTTTTCTTTATCGTAACGTATTCAGCAGACAGTGACCATTCAGACTGTTTTCTTACTGAATGAAGCACGAAATCTCATCATGTTAAACAACTCCTAATTAAGCATCGAAACATCGTTACTCATTTCTTAAGCTCAAATTTTCACAATTCTTGGACACCTTTTTCCCCATTTCAGAAATGCATTGAAGAGCCTGGATGCGAAGAGCATTTCTTGTGCAGAATTCAGTGAGGTTAATAACTTTTAGAGAACAACATATTTTCTTTGGAACTTTGTTGATGCTTTATTCTATTATGGACGTACCTGAGTTAATCATGACTTAATCCCAAGATTCCAAATTTGCGTAATCAGGGGTGAAGCAGCTTGCGATTTCTTTCTTATCTGTTATTTTTTTTTCCGCACCAACGTCTCAAGAGGCGACATTCGGCGTAATTCGTTTAGAAAATTGGAAAAGTAATAATGGCATAATGGGCATTTTTATCATTTCTTTACATTTAAAAGGTTCCAGTCTCGGATGCTCTTCATTATGCACTGGGAACTTTAATGGTATCTTATACGTGCTGAAAAGCAGATTTTGCGTGGTCAGTGCTTCAGTGTTGTCTGCTGCTGGCTTAAATTTTCTTGTTTATACAAGAAACGCAGAGATAGTGATATCGCGAACATCTTTAATGAAGGCCGCTAAGCGATTATATCATCGAATCTCTTCATTCCCCACTTAAGGCGCTATCACTCTCAATTAATAAATGACGCTCTTAGCCCTCGTATGTCGCTCATACTGCCATGCACCTGTACGATTGGCTGCTGTCCAATCAGGTGCCTTTCAAAAACCATTCCCGTCACTCATTCTGCAATAAAGCAGTGAGATCACTCTTGCGCTTCTTGAGGATGAATGACCTCCGTGAATCTTTTTCTTCGTTCTGCGTCTGGTGCTGAAGCCGTAGTAACTACGCAGAGCGCAGCAATTGCCGGCCCTAACACTTTTACCAGGACTTGGTAACGTTTGTGCTATAGCCAGGAAACTAAACCGAAAGATGTACTTCCCTGGACAATTCTAGCGCTTTACGCATAACTTGGTTAAGAGTGTACGTAAGGAAGACTAACCTCGTCTGTCACACGAAAACTAAACCACGTAACTCGTGGAACGTATCGCTATTCTGTTTTAGGCGTTCAACTAGCCATTCATCTCCAAAAAGTGCAGGCCTGCGTGGCACACGCAGCGCAGCCACAACGAAAGCTGGAGGAGCGGCCTTTCTAGAGCCCGTCGTAAACTCCTGGGGCGACTACTGCAACTACAGTTGCAAGGCACCCACTACGCCATAAATCATCACAATTTTTGGATGTACGGAAGTACCCCGTAAGCCAATATTCATCATTCCACGGAGAAGAGAGGTACCCGCTGTACATCAGTAAGAGACTATGTGCACTTTGTTGATGATGTGGCTGAAGACGATGAAGAATTATTGCTGAGCCAAAGGTAATGGGTGGGAAGCTTTAAAGCAGCCACTCCTTACGCACTTCGCATTGTATGACGCCTGGTTGTTATTTTACTCTTGTACCGCGCTATATTACATTTGTTAACGTGCTTTCTTGCCCGACATGAATCCTGTATAGGGGCTTTTTACGGTAGAGTTCCGACCACCGCCCTGGCTCAGTGGTAGAATACTCAAATGCGACGCCGAGGGCCTAGGTTCGAATACCGGTTGATCCTGGATATTTCTTCTCATTATGCGTGATAGCGGTTACGGACACCGCGGCGGCGGACAACTACGCCACCGAAAACGGCGGTCGTGTTCTCATAACAGCTGCCCCAGCAAAAGAAGCCTCCCTTGTGCATGCATCTTCGCATTCCTATTAGACATCGTTCATATGAATTCGTTTCAATGACGCCAGAGACTAGTAGTATCTGAATTTCTCGCCCCACATCATGCCGCGCAACACCGGAAATGACGAAGCGTGTGCGTGAACAGGAGAACCGCTACAAGCCACTTTTGCATACATAGCAAATTAGAACACTGACTTATGAGGAAAGCGCAACGCGTTTTTAACTACAGCCCAGAGAGATTGTCGAATACACTCCTGAAGGTCAAAACGAATGCAACGCGTTTAATGAAATCACAGATTGCGCATTATAATGCAACAGCACACATCCTCGCAGCATCACTTCCCAGAATACCTGAAAGTAGTAGTTAGAAATCTGACAGTGTGTCCTAGGAGCCTCCTCAATTTGCATCTCGCCAGCCGATTCGAGTTTGGTCTCCGCTGGCGACAAGAGAGTGCAGCAGTTCCCGAGAACTCCAAACGAACTGAGTCATTTCTTCGTGCACGCACCGCGCCGCACCCGCACAGTGCAGCTGCCCTTCTCAGACAATTTGCTAATGCGTTTGAACAGCACCGAACTCTCCTCGTGCCTGACGAACATTCTCTGTTGTAATCCTCGTGAGAAATACCGTGCAGCAAGGTAAATGCTACAACCACCACCAGTTCATCAGGGGCACATTTAAAAGGTCGATAATGGGCACTATTGCGTTTCTTTAGTTTCGTTATAGACACTGTGACTGTAGTCAGATAGCGCCGGTCATATCACAAAGCTATATACAGCCATTTGAAGCTCTATGGTGAAAGGCTCGCTTGCGAACGCGTCAGACGGATCTGACCCTCTGTAAGGCTCCCCTAATGCTGCACAATTATGAGGCCTAGGTGTGCATCCTATGGTCCCCCACATGAAAAAGCGTCGCTTCTTCTGCTCGAACATCATTAACGGGCGATTTAACCAAGGCGACTTCTAAGGGAAGGATACTATACTCCAGAACTTCGGTGACGCGAACGAGCAGCTCCTTACAGCGTCTCAATATTTAATCGTTTGCCAAATAGCACACATAGCTTGGCCAACAAACTCGGCGCGTAATACAATTTAGGACTTCAACCAAGCGGTCGTGCCACTTTTCTCAACCAATAACCATATCTGGTTGTTTGAGTAGCAACGAATGAGCCTCGAGCTCATTCGTTGCTTCCGTCTTGGATAACGCTACACAAAGAATAAGCTAGGGCTAGTTTTACACTCGACGTATTGCATTAATACCGATAGCGCTTCTCCTGTAGCGGCCATCATCACCTTTACTTAAAAGCTTTTGCACTCTGCGTGTTCTTGCCGATCACATATGCAGCTTTTCTTTTGATTCTTGCCGATTCCACGAAGTAATACAGCCTTTCCCTAACCTTTGTTTCTTCCTTTAATCCAGGAGCTCACACAAAAATGCTCTCATCTTATCCCACAGTGTTCAATGTGCTTGAAAATTGAGAGGCTCCGAAAAAGAAAGAAATAACATGTCTAGAAAACAACAGTGAGATTTGTGAGCGAGGCGGGGTAATTGAAAAAGGGCACTAAAACGAAAAAAACGACGTAATCCGACCAATCGAACTGGTATGCACGTCAATTTGGGAATTATTCCAATTTCGAGAATAAAAAAATATCCGGCTTCGTAATGTTAAGAAACTACCGCTTACATAATCACTGTTTCACACGCAGTGGGATTCAAAGACTGAATGCATCCATATTACTAGCGAACACGCACAAGGACTACAGGAAAAGAGACAGGACAACCGCTAGACTTTAACTGATCTTTAATCGGCATGAAGGACAGAGTATATAGAATCTCATTGCGCACACGCAGGTGCCACGTCAGAGAAACATTTTTTTCAGTTTTTACTGATTTATTCTGGCAAAAACATCGGTAATCAGGTTTGGTGGGCACGTATAGTTTTGGCAATTGAGGTTGCTGACAACAATGAACGCCATAGGTACCTTCCGGGGAATGGAAACATTTTCGTTAGATCGTGAAAGTCCTAAAATTTGATTTCATTATACATTCTGTTTTAACTGTATACGTATACAAACCTTCTGTGATTTCGTTTGGTTAACATAACGAAGTCTTTTAAATTATTATGCCACTTATGCAGCGATTTCTATCAAGCTCTTCACAGCTAAGTGAGTTTCTGGACTAGAAAACCGAACAGTGGACATGTTGGATCTATAGCATGTGCTTCATCTTGCACGAGGTGCTCTAATGGTGTGAAACGAAAAGGAGTGTGGATAAAGGACAGGCTAAAAGGATGTTCCTGCATTGCGTCACTAAAGATACTATGAGCGTTGATAAATTAGGCATTTTCTTTTTCTTCTACACAGCACCTTGTTGACTCATACGCTAACTAAACAATTCTATCTGCACACTGGAAGGCGCCGTGTAACCAGAGAACTTAATAGAAATTTGTGGTTGTGCCTCTCATAATACCTAATATGATTTGCAGGAAAACTGGATGGTCTTGTGTCATGGTATGCGGGTATACTGGCAATCCCATAGTTTATTTCGCTCCACGTATATTATAACGCAAGTTTCGATGACTTAGACAGGGACGACGAATGACGCAAAATACCACAAGCTAACACGTTTCAGCACTCGGAAGCCGCGAGCATGTTGAACAAGCCATGACTAATGGCCCAACACAGAATGACTTTGAGGGCACGGTAAACAGTGCAAGTCACGCGAGGGCATGGTATTCTAGTGAAACGAGGCAGCAACTTCACCTGACTCTGCGCCTGTAACGCCCATGCAAGCTCTTTTTGTGTCTGCGATTTGAGTGGGGTTTACGCATTGTGTGCTCACTGCTTTTATTGTGCGTAACGCTTACAATCAAGGATATAGGCTTTTTTGATGTATTTGTTACCACTTTTTAAATTTTAGTTGTTATATATTCTTATTTAAGGCGTTAGGTGGTAGCACCATCGTGAAGACAAGCTGAAGTCGTTAGATTGTTGCTTATTTCTGGTACAAAACATGGAGAAGGAGCAATAGATGGAACGAGAGGGGATTGCGAGTTCTTAGATCTGCTGCCTATCCTGTTCTGGCGAAAGGCGTTACAAATAATAAACGATGCCTGAAGGTGACACTACCAGAAGTGTCTTTTCCTTGCGTCGGAGATCGGTCCATTAATTTACAATATTCCCCAATGTTGCGAAGAAGAAAATGTAAATTAAGTACTAGAAAAAAGGGCGAAACTGACTGAGACCCATTCTCTTACCACGCCTCACATTTCTGTTCAGCACTTTGCCAAATCGCATATTGTCACGGCTTAGGCGACCTTCTCTCGTGAAGGAGCCTTCATAAAGGGATGAAAGAGGCACACCGCTAGAAAATGAACACGAACGGAATTGCCGTCGAGGGCATTACGGCACCTCCGACAGACAAAGATAGGCGTGCACTGCAGAGGCTTACGCGTATATCCTATCTTCATTTGCATTATAGGCTCTGTGCGTGCGCAAAGCCATCAGGATAGTGCTGCTGCTCGGTCCATCTGTGTATACGCGTATAGCTCACGCCGCGTATGTTTGTTTATACGCACACACGTGGCTCTTTGTTGCTGCACGCGTGTTTGTCGTTATGCATTCGATTTTTTTTTTGTTCTCATATTCAATGCTTACGTAGCACAAGGTTGTGGGCGTGTGCATTTCAGCGTAAGTGTTCGCGACGTTTGTCAGCCGTCAAAGTGAACGGAGGAATGAAGGGTAGAAACAGTGACATACAAACAAAGAAAAACCGCGGCATTAAGGTAGAATAAGAGAGGGGCGAGTGAAGGGAATCAGCAATGCGGAAAGTGCATTGCTTGTAATCGAAAGGCGGCGTTAGAGAGATGTGTGCTTCCCTGTGCGTGGCATGGTGCTTGCAGCTTCGTGTCTAAAGGCGATACAGTTGCACAGTATATCAGCGGAAAAAGAAACCGAGAGGCAACATGCCGCAAGAGGACCAGAGAGAAAGTAAATAATAAAGAAAAGACGACAGCGATACCTGCGTGCCGCGACACGAAAGAGAGGAACGACCGTGCATTTCTGGCAGCGTGTATCGGCACCATTACGAAAGGCGAATCACGCCAATGTTTGCTGCCTGCCGCGCTCGCGTGCACGCCAGTTGCGCTGGGCTCCCAGAAGAAGCAGCAGCATCAGTCGACTGTTTCGCCGTGCTGCTCGGCTATTTTTGCGTCGTTTCGCCTCGACGGTCACCCTCGGCGTCAAACAGCGTCGGCTCCAATGGCACAGCGGGTGGGCACACAGAAGAGGAACTCCGAAACGCGCGACACGTGTGACAGCTTCAGAGAAGAGACGCGCCTGCTAGGCGCGCCCCTTAGCGGCACCTGAAGAATAGTCTGGTAGCAAGTTACGAAAATACTGTACGCAAATACGGTACGGCATGACTGTACCGCTCCTCCTTTCCCGGTCGTTGTGCTTTTGCCGCTCCGTAATCCAGTGAAGGCACCCCAACACCACAAAATCTTTTTCAAGATTACTGTGGGGTTGTCACACCTCATCCTTGCCTGTCAGTCTACGCATTGTTAACGAGGAAGCTGTCGTTCGGGGGACGCACTGTCACTCGAACTGGGAGCGGCTTAAGCACAACGAGCGAGAAAGGAGGATCGCTACCGTACCGTCTTACTGCATTTGACCCTATTTTCGTAACTTTCTAAAAAACTAATAAAGCTGACGCCACAACAACGGTGCATTCGCGAAGCTCCGCGCTGCTCTTTCTCGGCCAACTAAACATGGAGCATCTTTGTTTTACATAGAAGAGGTGTTTCTTTTTGTGTTTCTTTTTAAACTTATTTATGTAGTTGAAATATTTTAATTATTAACGTACGGAAACAGCAGTATGCGTTAGACGGTACGTTGTACTGGGGAAGTAAAGTGAGAAAAGTCACAGTTTCGCCGCAAGGGCGAAGCAATGAATGCGATAGCAAGAAATCGAAATGTAACACGAAGAACCAGAAGCAGCTCGATACTTACAGAGTGCCTCTGAAGCACAAAGAACGACGCCCTAAATGAACGTACAGGCATGCGCAGGGCAAGCGTGAACAAACAAATGTCGCAGTTGTTACGCCTATGTGCTTGAGCAGCACGCTGCAAGTGTCGACAATGGAGAATCAGACGCTTGCTTGCTTGCTTGACCCTTAGTTCTTGGCTTTTACCCACTACGGGGGATTGGTCATGAAGCCGGCGGTGGGGAAATTTAGAATTTAGACGCTCTTAGATATTTTTCTTCTTTTAAACTGCGGCGCATGGAGTGACCTTCTGCGTCTCCTACCACAGGGGGCGTCTGATGCAAGGTGTGCCTAGAGTTACTGTATATGCTACCTTTAGGTAGCAGAGTTGCGCATTTATCTTCCAAACGCCGCTAGCAACCATGCATTGTGGAGAAGCTGACGCTCGGGCCAATTTTTGTATTTTTGGACGTCGCCGCTGTAGCGAACTGAATTAACACTAGTCATCGATAATCAATGTTTATCGCCGGTCTTCGACACGCCGGACATGTTAATTGCCGACACGATAGGCATGTCACCTGCACAAACGGAGTGCTACTTCACCGCATAGATGTGGTTGCTAGCCGGACCTATGCGCAACTCTGCTACCTAAAGGTGGCATATACAGTAACTCTAGGTGTTCCCGGTGTTCTTTGTGTTTTTTTTTCGTCCACATCCCGAGTGGGTACAGAAAATGGCCACTTTGTCTTGAGCGTTTCAAGGGCAGTATTCGAAATGAAAGAAAGTTAGGAGCGCTGCGTCTGCATGTGTCGACAATGGAGAATCAGACGCTCTTAGCTATTTCTCTTTCTTTTAGACTGTGGCGCATGGAGTTACCCCCTGCGTCTCCAGCCACACGGGGGCATCTGATGCAAGATGTTCCCGGTGTTCTTTCTTTTTTTTTTTCCCGTACACATCACGAGTGGGTACAAAAAAGGGCCACTTTGCCGTGCGCGACTCAGGGGCACTTTTCAATTTGAAAGAAAATTAGGAGCGTTGTATCATAGAAAACACGCTCACGCTCCTCCGAGATGCTTACCACCAGCGGTACATGGTGTATATAAATAGCTAGCCGTTATTTCGCCGGGCACATACATGGCGTGTGGCTGAGTTGTCTAACGCAGCGCGCGGGGGAGCGAGGGGTTGCTGGTTCGAATGTTCGGTCGGGCACTTCAGAATTTGTTTCTTCTGCTTTATTTTTATTTGTGCCTTTTTACATATATACATACATATACACATCCGGGACATGACGGCTTCAACAGACGGCAACGGCGACGGCAAAAATCAGCCGAGAGAGTCCATATATTTGCGATCGCAATAAAAACTACTACAAGATCCGCCTGATTTGTGGCCTGGGCTAGACCGCACCGGTAGCTACATATTCATTCTTACTACGTTAGTGTTTTTCTTTTTTTTTAACGTGTGCGAAAAAGCACTGGGGCCGCCACGGCTGAGAATCAAACCCACGACCTGGTGCTCAGCAGTACAACGCCATAGGCACTGAGCCACCGCAGCGGTTGTCTATGGTTCCGTTTCCGTTTCATTATTCTCAATGTATCGCGCTTGGTATTTGTAGAAGACATAAGCATGTAGCTTTCTTCTGTATCTTCCCTAATTGGAGGTTCATAACTTGTCATTTCGATCATATCACAAATCAGGGACGTTGAACATTTACATATATGTCAGTGCTTGCTGGTAACCATGAACAAGGGGAAGATGGTCGTTTATGGTAACTTGCTGCGTTAATTGCTGCGCAATTTTGACTTTTCCTTGTGTTAGCAATATATGACCGTCAACTCGGAGAAGACTATGTGGAGTGCGTACATCAGAGGCCGGCGTCTTGTGCAGAGCCGTGAATAGGCGCTGGAACAGCGGCGAAAGAAAGCTCAGAGACCTTAACGTGGAGTTATAAGTGTGACACACACACACACTCACACACACACACACGCACACACATACACACACACACCCGCACGCACACACACGCACTCACACACACAAACGTTTGTCGTGTTTTACTTGGTAGATGTACAGAAAGCAGACAGTAGCCACAGCACCAGCGGGTACAGACGTTCGTACTTGCGCACTTGCACATGGGACATCCTTGATGGCGTTATATTTTGCCTGATGAGGCATGCACCCCTGGCTTAGTTCTCACAGCATCGGACTTGGCTATTAGAAGCCCAGTATTAAGGCGCTAGAATTTGCCGTCAGCGTCACGACGAGTGATGCAAAAAATCATCATCACGTGACGACGTCACCATATTACGTAATCATGACGTCCCAAATGGACAACCCTTCGACCAGTTGACGGTGTCATATGATGACGTCAAATTGTGACGTCACAATATGATGTCATCATGACATCCCTAATTCACAATATTTGTGACGCCATTATGACGTCCCGGTCAACGGGGGCCGATCACGGAGGCAGTGCAAAGCCAGGTGAGGTGCAGAAAGCTTGCAATGCCTTCGATTCTGGAGGCAGTGCGAAACCTCGTTACGTGCAGAAAGCTTTGGGAGGTTGGGGGAAGGACAGGAAGAATGGGTACATCGGTACATCAACTGAGAAGAAAAACAACGAGGTGGCTTTCGCCTTCAAGTCGTCTTTGGCGAATGCGTAAGGGACCAGATCTTAAATCCCGCCCTCAGAACATCTATGATAGTAGCCCATGACTAAATTTCGACCTCTGGGTGGTTTAGGGGCCATTTAACGATCGAAGGCAAACAACATATCTTTCTTTACAATCAGGCATGCAGCATAGAGCTCAGTATTCGTTTTATTAAAGAAAACCACAAAACAAGCATCAAAACCGCATAATGGATGATAAGGCACCTGTGAACAATGGGAACGCCCTCCCACGCACTCCCGGAAAAGATTAGGTTGCAGCTGCTTTGCACTTCACACGAGGGCTTCGAATGACGTCAAACGGCCCCTTTTTCTCCCCGCGTGTGTTTCCCGCTTTCATATTTAAAAGGGAGACCCGCGTAGCAACTCATTCAGTTCATTGTAAGACTGCCTTGGGTACACCACGGAAAAAGACACCAGAAGGACAGCGTGAATACAATGCTCGACGAAAGGAACAAATTCGTCTCACTGACAATGGTCGTGGAACCAATCACGGTCTACCCCAGAGGCCACAAAGCGATTATCACTACCATTACTCTAAAGTAATATTAAAACATATCCCCCCCCCATCAGCATGTGTGCTGTTCGATACAGCTTCGCTGGATATTCACGTTCACAGGGAGACATGGCGGTCAATTTTTTTCTCTCTCTCTCTTTCCAAATACTTTCGTATACTCTGGTTCGCTGGTATTGCACGACGGAGCACAAGTTACCGAGAGCCTAAACAGCTTCTTTGTGAAAAGCTCCAGATTGCTACATGAGGCCTCGTTCTCCGGCATCACACTCGATGTTTATTAGGCTGCATGCTCGTATCGCAGCACAGACACGGTATCAGGGATAAATTCGCTTTTTAATTATCTCCATTCATGCAATATGCAAACAGTGCTTTGCCACTTAACAAATTTTGTTGCTAGGCTATAGTTGGTCCATATTTATACACACTGTATAGCGCAGCCTTGGAAAAAGAAAAACAAAAATTTTAACTGCGATGGAAGACAAGCGCTTGTCCTTTGCGTCAGTGTTTCTTGTTTAACGCGTGTTTAAGTTGCGCTATCCTGTAATATACTGGGCTATATAGTATATCTGCTGGGCTAGGCAGCGGCGGCCATCGGGTATGGTGCCACTTCGAGAGAAGCAACTTGATTTGGCATATGTGATCGAGCTTCAAATATGAATTCCGGGAGTTTTTGTGTCTATACAGTCATACCAAGAACACGACTCTGTTTTTTTTTCTCATTAGCCGAATTTTCTGAAGAAGTTTCTGCACAGTATTCAAAAGACAACTGCTTCAGAATCTCTCTTTCACGTTGAAAATGCCAATGGCGAATGCAAATATACCGAATAAAACCTCTCGTGCACACAAAGTACTTGAACGAAAAATGCTTTAGGCATGCGTTGATTTTCGTTCTTTTTCTTGCACTAGGGGGTAGTAAATTGTATGCGCGCTTTCTCAGGGAGCTCTTTCAGACGGAATCGATCCATGCTCTTAATAACAAAATCGGGCCGTAATCAGTATTAAAACCGCCGTCGAGCCCAGCGCCAGCCTGTGTCAAGTTCAGCGCACGGTCTCTGGAGGCAATATGTGAAAGGGGCTCTCGCTCCGCTCTTGTGTCGCAAGCACGCCTAATCTTCTTTCGAAGCAGGCGCAACAATGAGCTCTTCCATGGATTGCAAAGAAGAGGAGTGAAAGACGGCAAGAAAGCCGGAGAAAGTGAAAAGGAAGTAGACAAGAGAAAGAAGGAAAGCTTGAGGAGTAAGAGGGTTGTCCCTGAACGCTGAAGCGCTTCGGAGCTGCCCTGATAAATGATCGGCCAGAATAGATAGGCCTGCACAGCGCCCTGTGAGGGGAAAAAAAAGAGGAAATACAGGATCCAAAACGAGGCAAAAGACAAAATATTCGCTGTTGACCCGAGTAACATGAGAAATAAATTATTAAAACACCAATAACGCAAAAACAAAAAGGACATTTCTTTTGTAGAACAACAAACAGTAATAGAGTGGTCTAGGGTAAAAAAGGAAAATAACTGATGCAGAGAAAGCAACAAGAAGTGGGGAACAAATTGAGCTTGGTCAGAAAACAGGCACCCAACGGAGTCTCGCACAATGCGCGTAAACATGCACTGGCTAGGGAGTGGACCAGCAGAGCCGCGGGGCAGGAGAAACATTTCTTAGGGAAACGGCACTCTTGTCTCCTCTATTCCAACTCCTCCAGCCTCCTCTCCTCACCACATCCTTCTTCCCTGGTATGGCGGGCGGCTGCTGTCACGCAGTTCTTTTTTTTTCAATTTTCTATGTGCGAAGTGAGAGAAGTGGTTCCCTAGCCAATCGATGAGCAAAAGTGAAGGACCCTGACCGCGGTGCGACAGTGAAAACAACCTTCCAGCCGCAGCTCGATTTCTCGGAGGAAAAGCCTGCGCTGAGCGTTGCTGACCTGCCCTTGTAGACAGAACGCAAGAAGATAGGGCGTGGATAAATAACCCCGAAGACCGTAGTGTCGCTTAAAAAAACAAGAAGTTTGGCGTTGGGTCGTGACCCCGCCTGTTGGTCATCCGCATCGCCTATTTTGTCACATGACTTCACGGCAGCTAGATGTATTAAATGCGTGAGCATTCCTATGCCAACTCAATGAGAAAACTGTACATCCGTCCATCCCTCCACCCCTTAAGACTATCATCAAATCAATAACAATAGTTGTTGGGGTTTAACGTCCCAAAACCACTATATCATTATGAGAGACACCGTAGTGGAGGGCTCCGGAAATTTCGACCACCTTGCGTCATTTAACGTGCACCTTCTCATCAAATCAAATCTAATCAAACTTTATTTCGTCGCAGCAAGAAGGAACGGGGTGGCGGGAAAAATCCGCATTATTGCAGCTTGACTAAGCCCGGTTTCCTGTGTTATAGTTCGACAGTGTGCAGCGCTGACTACAGGAACATGACATGTTGCCATAAGTCAAGGTACCTTGCAAAAGTACGATCATAATGGAAAGTGTGTAATAAAGTAACGTAGACGTACACATAGTAAGTTTAGTCTCTTTTTTAGTATAAAAAGAAACTTGGAAGACGCTCTAGCTTCGCTTTCAAGAGTACAAGGTTATAGCGTAATTGGACCGTATTCGTATCGCCTTTCCAATCACTAGCCTGCTTGGCTTCTCGGTCGACACCTAAACCGTGCCGCAAGGAAAGCCAAAGCGCGGACGCGCGCCAGCTCCTATACCCACTCCAAAAGGAAAAAAAACGCTCTTTGTGCGCAAAATGTTTCAGAAAAGAAGACAGATAGGACAAAGCGCACACTTACAACCGTGTGCGCTCTGTCCTATCTGTCTTCTTTTCTGAAACATTTTGCGCACGAAGAGCGTTTTTTTCCTTTTAGAATGCAGTACCAACCAGCCTAAGTAGCCACCCCGTTGTCCTATACCCACGCCTGCGGCGCGACAGAACATGGAAGGCGCACTAGTGATGCAGAACTATCGATGGTACTATCGATACTATCGATAGCTGAGTCACTATCGAACTATCGATGGTAAAGGATACTATCGATAGTGCTATCGATAGTAAGTACTATCGATAGTTTTAAATCAACAGCGCGAACTCATTGCAGCATAAACTTGGTTCCCCCGCGCGCGTGGTACATAGTAGAGCCGGAGGAGCAGGCTGAAGGGCAAGAAAGTTGACATGCTTGCGTTCTTCACCAGAGTGCTTCGCTGACACATGGTCATAAAGTCAAACTATTAAGCTGTAGCGGAAAGGAAGCCCTTACATGGGGTGGAACTGCGCGGCTTCTGTTTTATATTTTATTTGATGATTGCAAAATAAAAAATTATCAAGAACTAAGTTTGCTAATTGTAAGATGTAACTGGTTGCTTTTAAATATTAATTCATTGATGGACATATGCCGCCATTTTCACTGCTCAAATAATTTCTCTCGATAAAATTTTCCTCATAAATTAAGCGAAGCTGATAGTAGGCTATCGCAAATATTTTGGCAGTTTGGCCAGCCAGCAACAGCATCGTGATTCGCACCACTATGGATAGTTTGTCACGTGGTTGTGACGGTGAAGAATGCTGCAGCAAGACTGGGAAATATGAAGCTCTTTTTTTGGTCGAACTTGCGCCCAGAAAATCAAAACTCAGAATACAAGCGGTACACGCTGCGCACTGATTGCGGCGAGAACAGTCGCCGGCCGTCGAGTAATCTGACAATCGGTGGAACGCTTCGTCTTTTATACATCAGTCATGAAACCTTCCAGTGTAAGCTCTGGAATAAACTTGAATATTCGCGTCCGGCGCGTAAAGGCTTAAAATGTCAAACAATCGCGAAACTTCTCAAACATTGCGGCGCGGTCTGCGTCAAACGCAGCTAAAAGTCTGTGGGTGAAACCCCAATACATCAAAACAAAGCAATAAACACGCGTGGCGGTAATATCGCTACTAATATTACCAATATGGTACTACTGATTCGACTATCGATAGTTTATCGATAGTAGTACTATCGATAGTTTGTTTACACTATCGATAGTTTCAAAGAAACTGTCGATACTATCGATAGTCAATTTACCGATAGTTCTGCATCACTAAGGCGCACCCGTTAAAGTCACTGGAACGGGCAAAGTATCACGACCGTCCTGCCCGCCGCCATATTTGGTCCAACACGGTTGAAGCTGCGGCGGCGCGGTGTTGATTCCACGCGGAGTAACGCATGTTTTACGCATTGCGTGCGCTTTTGCAGCCCCGAATGAAGCACACCGTTGTCCTCAAACTGATTAAGAAAGAAATAGCGGCAGTTTTCACTTGCCTACACGCGCAACGCCGCGTACTAACGCGATAAAGAAATGTGAATTGCGCGGCCTCTACGCGCTCAGCTATCGGCATTTATGAAATGTGAAGCATTTCTTAGCAAACTCCTGCGATTATCTATCTATCTATCTATCTATCTATCTATCTATCTATCTATCTATCTATCTATCTATCTATCTATCTATCTATCTATCTATCTATCTATCTATCTATCTATCTATCTATCTATCTATCTATCTATCCGCCCACGACTTAGTGCTCTCCTGGCCGTTTCGTTAATGGGATGTTCACCAAATTTGGTATGGCGTAACATGACTGTATGACATATATATTATGGGTGATAACATGAAAATAATGGCATGCATGCCATGTACGGCATGATTTGCATGCCATACTCATGGTGCGCTGGCGGCGGCTTCCCTAGCTTGAAAGACACCAAAACTGGTATCGTGAGACAAGAGTGTATGACAAACATAAGTTATTGGTCATAACGTGCAAATAATGGCAGGCATGTCATGTAAAGCATGATTTACATGACATGGTCTCGGGGCGCTCGCGGTCGTTTAATGAAATGCATATATACCAAAATTGATAGAACGAGGTATTTCTGCATGACGAACGTTAGTCACAGGTGGTAACATGTAAATCATGCCTTACATGGCATCCGTGCCATTGTTTTCATGTTACCACATGGCATTTATGTTCGTCATACCGCCACGTCACGCAATACCGATTTTTGTACATATCAAGCCAGCGAACCGGCTGCAAGTGCACCATGAGCATGGCATGTAAATCAAGCCTTACGGGACATGCGTGCCAATACTTTCATGTTGCCACCTGTTATTTACGTTCGTCATACAGTCGCGTCGCGTAATACCTATATTGGTGCATATCAAGCCAGCGAACCTGCCGCGTAAAGTATCATGAGCATGGCATGTAAATCATGCCTTACATGACATGCGTGCTATTAGTTTCATGTTACCACCTGTTATTTATGTTCGTCATACAGTCACGTCACACAAAACCAATCTGTAGCAGTGAGTTTTCCTGGTGCGCTGATCGTTGTATGTGAGCCCAAAGGCGTCATTGCGCCAAACATAATTAGGAGTTGCCCGGCAATGTTATTGTGCATGAACCTTTCGCGATAACCACGCGAAACAAGCTGCACTAGTGCAGGGGAGACGGGAAAATTCCCCGAAATAACATTCGCGAATTCGCCATGAAACACTTACCCCCAAAAGGCGGATATCAGTCGTGCGAACAAATATTTTCCGCCGTATTCTGTGCAGCCACACAGCCCGTCGCTTGGCATCCTTTTTCCCGCTGGGAATAGCGAGGCGGGCTTTTTGCCCGTTTACCGCCGGTTGCTGCAACCAAAAGCGCAGCACCCAGGCATTCTTTGATGCCTCGACAGGCTTGCGATTAAGTATCAAAACGATTCTGGCTGTCGTAATGTTCTTGCACGCTTTACTGAGGCTATAAAAACAATCGCCGTCCAAAGCGCCGTGCGTCGGCGGCCAGGAGAAACTAGCGAGGCGACCGAAATGGACCTCTTATGTGGCGAAGCCGCCGAAATGGCGCGGCGGCGAAGAGAAACGAACGCGGTAGTTTTCCCGTTACAGTCACTTTAGCGCGCGTGGGCCCTTCGCGCCATCTCGCGGGTTTTCTGTCAATCCGCTGAAGAACTACCGAGGTGTGCGCACCACCAACGCTATACGCTAAATGGTGTATATAAATATCCTGCCTTTAGTATAGTATACTCGAGGATAGATTCGTGGTAGCCGAGCGGTTGAACGCATCACGCCACGGAGCGAGGGGTCGCAGGTTCGAATCCCCGATCCTACTCGAAGCAAAGATTTTTAGCAACGAAGCTATTTAGCAAATCGTTTCTTCTGAGTCGATCTATAAAACTATCATCATCATAAACGGGTATGTGCCACAACAATAGGATAAATCCCACTACTCACCACTGGTCCACTAAAAATGACGAAGGCAAGAGTTAGCCCAACAAATGGCTGCGAAGCGACGGCGGCGAGCCGAAGACTCCGAGTAGGTGCGAGGAGAGACTACTAGGGACCGGGGAAAGCAACGGCGGCTACGAGAAGACCCCGAAGCGATGGAAGGCCTACGCCAACGACGACCTGCCCGTAAATCTATGAGAAGTGCGAACGCTTGGTTTCAGCGCAAGTTTCTGTATCTGGAGTTTGGACAACAGTGTCGTGTCTGTGACTGTCTGTGGTTTAAGTAGAACCTCTCTCCGCTGAACATCAACGTAGAAACAACCTAGCATATAAAACATAGCAACAACCTAGAAGCAACCTAGAACCTGCATCACCTAGCTAAGGCCTATAGAAACAACCTAGAAGCAACCAGATTAGTCTTCAGAATCGTCCAGTTCCGCTCTTTCAAGCCTTGCGCAGTTTAGTGCAATCTTCGCCAAATTTTTATTACTTCTTTATTTGCATCTACCTCGACTTTTCGCTTAAGGACAACGCTCATTTTTCGCTAAAAACCAAAGACGCCGACGCCGCCGACATCAGAATTTCTGAGAAAAGAGCTCTTTAACGCTCTCGCGTTAATAAATTATCCTAGCCGGGCTGTCTTTGAACCCGAGCCCCCACGGTCCGAAGTGTCTTAACCACTGGCCTACACACGAACGCTTGCAGAATATGAATATACCTGAACTATACGAATACGTTGGAAAAAAAGATCCCTACAAAAAATTAATAACGGCCGACATATGTGGCTTGCTTTATTTACAGTTGAAGGAAAAAGCGTGTAGCTATGTGGGAATTAAGTCGTCCTTTGTTGCCTGCCATCTCATGTAGCTTTAGATAAGTTACTCGACGCAGTTTGGCTCGACGACGACGTTTGGCAAAAGCTGACAACCGCATTCACCAGTCAAGACGCCAGGTAAGGTCACTCCAGATAGGCAGCTCAGAAATATGGCAGAAAACTAGTGTCTTTGTTATTGCTACTACACTACGTAGAGAAATAGCAAGACAAACGATCGATTAGTAGACTACAGGCATTGGTAACTAAACCTTATGTGACGCATACCTGGTCGTCATTCGACTGTACACTCCAATTCAATCGCGTCACACCTGACGTTCTTCATGTATCAAGACTTATATTGGAACCGTAGCAGAAGAAAACAGCATGCATTAGCACTTCGAAATTGAAAAGGAAAATTAACGCTAAGAAAAAAAGAAAAGTGTTCGTGGTTGACCATTTCGAAACGACAAGAACGAGAGGGGAAAGCAACGACTCGCAACATCGCATACAAGAATAAATGTAAGGAACGGCCTATAAGGCGCTTTTGTCCGACTCCAATCTCATGCACGTCCGGACATTTTCCTCTTTTCTTTTTTCCTCCTTCATCGCGCCTTTCAACGCTAATGCTGCGAATACAAACGGTTTCAAAGGACAAAACCCTGGCAGTGCAACGCTTAAATCAACAATTTGATTGTGCAAGCTTCCCAAACTTTGCATTGTCGTCAGGACGACCGATTTATAAAAGCTGTCATTCAGGATAAAAATAATAAAACTGTAACTGGCAGAAAGCAAATAGAGGAAGGATCCGAAGATTCTTCTTTTAGCCGGGGCTTCATTGCGAGAGACGATTCGGTCAAGCGGATAAATGCTTGCGCGCACGAACGCATTTGGGAAGAAGAAGATGGTCACAGCTGCTGCTTCTGCTTTTGCAAAGTGTGCATTCAGCAAAAGGTTGTAGAATCAAAGAAAAGCTAGGGGAATAAATCTACAGGAGTGCAATGTATGAGTGAACGAGACGGTGAAGATGGAGATCAAAAGGTGTGAGCGTGGACCATGCTTTATGCTGTTTATGTTTTAATAGAATGATCGCCATTTTGACACTGTGAGAGCGAGAGAGTCGAACGTTGAAGTGTTTTGAAGTGTGCGGCTGAAGAAAAAGGGAAACTGTCGCAGTTTTCGCATTCTAGTTTTGAGTACTGTTTCTTCGTGTTTTTTTCCTCCATTCGGCGACGAAATGTGGCGATGAATGGGGAGATTTCGGAAAGGTTCGCGAAAGAACCAAAAATGAAAAAAAAAATATGAAGGAGGAATGGCTGAAAGTCCTCGGGGATAAGCCGGAAACAGCATCGCAAGATGTCGCTCTCACACAAAGCCGTAAGCTGCTTCTCGTTGGAACTGCTGATGAAGCGGAACGTGGCATCCGTAATTCGTTCTCGGTAATCGCGTTTTAATAGCATTCACTCCATCTGTAGGAATGGGCTCGGGCCGCCTGCGACATTAAGTGATAAATGCAAAAAAACTACGGAGTCGGCGATAACGTGATGTGCCGCATCACGATATTTCTTTTCCCGTCTTGCTCTTGTAGAAGTGCTTCCCTACATTTACTTTGATCAGGAATGGCGGGACGCAAAAAGTGACAGTAGAAATCCCATTTCAGATAGAGGAATGGGACGGATTATACGACAGCGGCCCTTTTTGATTGGTCAGACGCCTTGAAGAGATAGGCGGCCGTCGAAGGCGTGAATTCAAATCCGCTTGCATTTTGGGATGTGCTGTACAGCTGCATGCTCTTTGACTTCCCGCTCGTCGTGCCCAAATGTGACGGCTGGTGCTCGAAGTTGGCCCTGAAATCGCGGCTTCAAAATGAATATATCGCGAAAGGACTAAAAGGCGCATATGTGTAAAATCACGTTTCGAAAAAAGGAATTAATGGGACAGTAATAACGTATTCAATAACCAAGTAACGACTGCTGATTCAATAGTCGCGGTAATTTCCAGTACTCGCTTGTTTTGTTTTAGTGTACAGATATTAAAAAAGGCGGGGAAAAAAGCCGTAGCCACCCCCATCCAACACTCAGCATACCTTAGCAGCCCTAATCAGAAGGCACGCCACACTTAGTTCTAGACAGGCAGGATAATGCTGAAAGGACTTTCGAAATCTTTGACCGCAACATCGACAAATTCATTTTGGGTACCTCGGGCACTTACTGTACAGTGCACAGCGAGAGTGGGGTTGTACGCAGTAAAAAGAAAACGCTTTGAAAAAGGACACACACAAAAACTGCTCACTGGTGCATGACTTCACCGTTTCGGGAATCTGAACAAGCAAATACTGTTCACAAAATAGGTTGTGAAACCGACTCTGACGCTACAGGCCTGCGCTTTCCTTTATATTGGGAGCGCAGTCAGTGACTATTCTTTGTCAACTGGACATATGATCATCATTTGTACAACTTCCTCATCTGTATATATCATCATCAGTGTGTGTCAGCTCGAGCTCGACTCGAATAAAGCGGTTCCTTATAATATAGAAGAACTGAAAAGAAAACGTTATGCCCGTGCGCTTGTATACACGCAATTCGAGTATATTGCTTCTTACTTGTAGCTTTCTACGAGACTCTAGTGTCGTGCTTTACGGCAGACGAACACTTGATAACAATTTCCATTTTACGGTCGCTCGTACTTTCCCAAGGGTCACGGCTTTTCCGCAGTATTCTCAGTGTTCTCGCAAGAACTCCCACGTGCTGCGCTGTTTTGTCGTTTTCGTCAAAGCAAAGCCCGCTGCAGAGGCGCACTTTGGCTTGGCGACACGCTCCTCTGCGTCTGCGTGATCTTAGGCAGCATTATATCAGCACAGTTCGCCTCGCGATGTCCTCATCGTGGCTACCGCGTCTCCGGGCTGGTGCGGCGGCACAAAGTTCCTTGTCTCGACACGTAAGCCCGTCTTACGCCCGTTAGATGTGTTCTCTGGCGCAACTATGTTGTTATATGGTATTTTTTGGCACAAGGGCCAGTGGTGGCCAAAGAGTGCCAGGTCATGGTATGGGATGTGATCAATGAGGATGTTAGATGGCTGTATAAGGGCCTAAAATTGTTCGCAGTGACGGTGCGTAAAACGTATAATTGCTAAAATCATGACAGTTGCGTGAATTGTGTATGGTGAGGATAAATGAGTAGTGCTTGCGTTACTAAAATAGAGCATGGAGGCAGCACGAAAGCCTCACGTACGCCCTTGAGACCAAGGGCCTGAGGTAGGTGCTTTCTCTTAAGAGACTACCGCAACATCGACCTCTTGTGAGAGGCCGTGCTACGGATCACCTGTGTATATGATGTGAAAATTACGAAGTTCTTTGAAGTATCTTAAAAGATATTCGTATTTGAAAAATGGATCCTTGCCTAGCAACATTGCTGGGTGTAGTGGGATTTGCTGTCGGACTGGTACTGGAAAATGTTTTCTCCTAAGCACTTCAAGTTCTCCGCATTCCAACAAGACGTGAAGGACTGAGAGTGGCTGGCCACATTTATCACAGCTGGGTGGCTCACCACCGGATAAAAGGTACGCGTGTGTGCTGTGTGTGTGTCCTATTCTAAGTCTGCATAATGTTACTTCGGTGTGGCGTGTCTTTGCAGTGGGCGTCCAACTACAAAGGTGTGGCTTAATCAAGTGTAATTTGTTATCTATTTCTAGATCCCATGACCTTTGCCAGAAGGCCCTGAGCTTTTTCCTTAAAAAGGGTTTGAGGTGCATTACGGGAACCTCCATAGATGTATTAGTAGCATTTACGTGGACAGAAGTGGCTAGCTGGTCAGCCAAGACATTGCCTTCGATGTCTCTATGTCCAGGCACCCAGCACAACACAATATGTTGGCCAGATGCATACATGGTGCAAAGGAGTGCATATAGTTCCATCACTACAGGGTTTTTATTCTTTCGGAGAGACATGATGGCTTTCACCACACTGAGAGAGTCTGTGAATATAATAGATATTTCTAACTTTTCTTTGCTGATATGTTTCACAGCAGTCAATAGTGCAAAGGCTTCTGCTATGAATATACTTGTTTCTCGGTGCATAGCGCCGGATTCTGTAAATTAAGGACCGATCGCTGCATAACGAACACCGGCATGCGACTTGGAAGCATCAGTAAAAAACTCAGGACAACAGTACTTTGCCTGTAATTCAAGAAAATACGTATGTATATGCGCTTGTGGAGCATGTTCGGAGGTTCTGATGAAGAATATGTCACAGTCAATTTGTTGGCACTGCCATGGCGGGAGTGGTCTCGCCGGAGGAATTACATGGTGTGTAACAATCGAGACATCCATTTCTTCATTAAGCTTCCTGACACGAAGTGAGAACGGCTCTCTTAGTGCCGGTCGCTTGTGGAATAGTGTGGCACATCCTGTATCATTTACAGTAGGATAAGCTGGGTGTTCAGATTGTGCATTCACTTTCAGAAAATACGTGAAGATATTGTATGACCGTTGCAAACTGAGTGACCTTTCGTCTGATTCCACATAGAGACTTTGTACTGGGCTCGTCCTGAAGGCGCCAGTGGCTAGGCGTATGCCCAAATGGTGAATCGGATCAAGGATTTTCAGAGCACTTGGTGCGCCAGAGTGATACACCACACTTCCGTAGTCTAAACGTGCCTTGACAAGAAAGACTCTTGTACAGGTTCATTAAGCACTTCCTGTCACTTCCCTAAGTTGTGTGTGGGAGTATTTTTAGGATATTCATTGTTTTTAGGCACTTTGTTTTAATGTACTTGATGTGTGGGATGAAGGACAGTTTTGAGTCAAGAATGACACCTAGAAACTTATGTTCTTTGTTGATCTCCAAGCGTTGTCCATCCAGCGTAACCTCGGGATCTGATACAAGGCCTCTTTTCCTGTTAAAAAGAACACACGAGCTTTTAAGGGGGTTTATCTTAAAACCATTTTCATTTGCCCACTTAGTTATTTTGTTCAGGCCAAGCTGAACTTGCCGCTCACAGATTGAGAGGTTACATGATTAAGCCTATTTGGACGTCATCAACATATACACAGTAAAACATTGCGGGAGGAATAACCGTACGAAGGGAGTTCATTTTCACAATGAAGAGGGTGCAGCTAAGCACTCCTCCTTGTGGCACACCAGTTTCTTGAGTGAACGGTTTTGACAGGACATTTCCCACTCTAACGCGAAAAGTGCGATTGGACAGGTAACTTTCTATTGTTTTGAGCATGCTGCCCCGAACACCCAACGCGGACAGGTCTTTGAGGATTCCAAATCGCCATGTTGTGTCATAGGCTTTCTCGAGGTCGAGAAATACGGAAAGAAAAAACTGTTTATGGATAAAGGCATCTCTAACTATTCCCTCAATGCGAACAAGGTGGTCTAGTGTTGAGCGGCCCTCCCTGAAGCCGCACTGAAGTGGGTCTAGTAGGTTGTTGTTTTCGAGAAGATAGATTAATCGCCGGTTTATCATTTTTTCATAGAGTTTGCACAGGCAGCTCGTCAATGCTATTGGCCTATAGCTACTGGCTAAGGACGGATCTTTCCCTTGCTTGTGTATTGGAATTATAATGGCTTCTTTCCAAGAAGTTGGAATGTACCCAGCTGCCCACAAGGTGTTGTAGAGAGACAGAAGTGCATTCTGTGCTTCGGGGTGTAAGTTCCTGATCATCTCATACATTATACGATCACCACCTGGTGCTGAGTTGTGGCAGGAGTTCAAAGCGGCCTTCAGTTCGGCTACATTAAACGGACGGTTGTAAGGTTCATCTTTTGCGCACTTTCGTTCAAGGCGTTCCCGCTCAGCGCGTTCCTTGAACCTCAGGAAAGTTGGATTATAGTAGGATGCGCTAGAAATATGTTGAAAGTGTCCACCCAGAAAGTCTGCCTGGTCTTCCATGCTATTCCCTTCGGTATTTACTAAGGGTAGTGGTTGTGTTTCCCGGCCATTTAATTTGTTTAGGCTATTCCACACCTTACCCTCATCCGTATAAGAGTTTATGTTAGATATGTACTTTTGCCAGCTTTCTCTCCTAGCCTGTCGACGGACTCGTCTGCCCTGCGACTTTGTTTGCTTGAAATTAACGAGGTTCTCAGCTGTTGGATGGTCGCGAAGTAAAGCCCAAGCTTTGTTCTGTTTTTTTCTTGCCTCCCTACATTCTTCATTCCACCAGGGTATACGACGTTTTCTAATTTGTCTGTTGGTTTGTTTAATACATTTTCAGCAGCGTCTATAATAAAATGTGTTATATCGCCACAGCGTCGTCTATGCTAGAGGAAGCAATGTCATCCCACTGTAGATATGTGTGTTCTTGGAACAGCTCCCAGTTTGCTGACTTAATTTTCCAACTGGGAAGCTGGGGGGAACCACTGTCTCGTTTTGTTAAGCTTATCGCTATAGGGAAGTGGTCGCTTCCGTATGGGTTTTTAATAACTTGCCATTCAAGATACGGAACTAGAGTACTGGATGTGATGGTTAAGCCGATAGATGAGTACGTTTGGTGCGTGGCATTTAAGTATGTGTGTTCGTTTTTGTTGAGCAGACATGCACCAGTAGAGAATAGGAAATTTTCTATCGGTCTTCCTCTCGCATCACAACGAGAATCTCCCCAAAGTGTGTTATGTGCATTGAAATCTCCAACTAGTAAACAGGGTTCAGGAAGCTCATCAATTAGGTTCTGGAATTCAGTTCTACTAAGTCTATAGCCTGGGGGAATGTATAATGAGATGACAGCGATTAGCTTGTTAAAAAGCACCCCTTGAATAGCGACTGCTTCTAGATGTGTTCTCAGATGGAGTTGCCTGCAGCTAACGCTACTATCAACTATGATCGCCACACCACCGGACGAAGTGACTGCGTCGTCACGGTCCCTGCGGAATATGGCATATTGTCTGAGGAACTTTGTGCGTGTCGGTTTAAGATGTATTTCTTGAACACACAGCACTTTTGGACTGAATTTACGCAGGAGCTCATTAACGTCGTCTAGATTATGCAGAAGACCTCTGACGTTCCATTGCAATACCTGCGTATCCATCTTGAATAGAAGGCTAGTGCTGTGTGTTTAGAGAAACCTCAAGTTACGGAGCTCTTTCTGGGCCCCGTAATAGGAATTTTTCCTTTCTTAGAACGGTCGACAGAGTCGCGCCGCTCCTTTGGCGCGTTCCGCGCCGCCTCACTCGAACTAGTGTCCATCACCTCTTGCGAGGCGTTGGATGTTCGCCGAAGAGGCTTCGCCTCAGGAGGCAGAGCCTTTGGGCCCACCTGCTCAGAGGCTGGTGGGTCCTTTTTTTAGAGATGGCGATGCAGCACTGGCTGCAGCCGCCGAGGGGGAAGTTGGCGTCACTGCCAGCTCACTACGTGTGCGCTGGACAGCCGCCGGAAGCCGTTGTGGCGCTGCCCCTTGTCGCGCCACATCGGCAAAGCTACCATTCGGTAGGTAGGAAATACGCCTGCGTGCCTCCTTGAAGGAGATGTTTTCTTTGACCTTAGTTACAACTATTTCCTTCTCTCTCTTCCATGATGGGCACGATCGCGAGTACGCGGCGTAGTCCCCATCACAGTTCACACAGTGTGCAGCATTTTCGCAGGACTCGGACGGATGTTCAGTTGCACTACATTTTGCACAGGTAGAGCGGCCGCGACAGTTTTGTGAACTGTGGCCAAATCGCTGGCACTTGAAGCATCGGAGAGGATTTGGAATGTAGGGTCTGACTTTGAGTTTGATGTACCCTGCCTCGATCGTTTCGGGCAGGATACTGGAGCCAAAAGTAAGGATTAGATGTTTGGTCTGTATTTCCTTTCCATCGCGCCTCATGATAATTCTCTTCACATTCAGGACATTCTGGTCACTCCAGCCCTCAACAAGTTCAGCCTCAGTTAGTCCCATGAGGTCATCATCTGAGACACCACGGGATGTGGTCATCGTGCGGTGGGGGGTGACTGTCACTGGGACGTCCCCAAATGATGTTAGATTCGACAGTTTCTGATGCTGTATTTGGTCGCGGAGTTCTAAGAGAAGATCTCCATTTGCCATTCTTGATGCTTTGTAGCCTGCTCCAATTGTATCTGACAGAGTTTTCGAGACCAGGAAAGGTGAGATCATTCTCACTGTCTTTCCTGCTTTTTCGGAATGTACGACATGATAACGTGGAAAGGTTTCTTCCTGGTGTCCAACAAAGAGAAATACATCTTCGGTGCGCCCCCTCTTATGGGGACGATCGGGAAGTTTCGGGAAAGAGCTATCCATAGGATGTGGTATGTTTCGGCAGTAACGCCAACCACCCACCACGGAGTCCAACTAGGGGACGCTGCAGGAAGTGTGAAAAGCACATCCTGCAAGCGCCAGCTGTACGTTACGGCTATAACCAAATATGGCGTATCCAAGGCTGGCTACCCACACAAGGTTAACCCTTGCCGCCATGAAAAAGGAAGTAAGTTGAAGAGAGGAGACGACAGGAAAGGGGAACAGTGAGAGAGAAAGACGAAGATGTGGGAGAGAGATAGGAAAAGGCGACTGCCGATTTTCCCTGGGTGGGTCATCCCAGGGGTGCCGTCTACGTGAAGCCGGGGCCAAAGGGGTGTGTTGCCTCTGCCGGGGGGCCTTGAAGGTCCAATCACGCGGCATTGGCTCAACCCCCAGGATCCCCTTTTCCCCGGACACGGCTAAGCCACGCACGGCTAGGCGTGGGAGGGGGTCGAACCCCCCCCCCCCGTTAGCTCGGGTCCGTGGTGTCGCTACACACCAAACGCCTGCTTCCACAGACGCCCCTGCGGGTTCTGACGCAACTAGTAGACTGGGTCAGGACAGAGGTTTAGTTTTGTCTGAAAAACAAAGAAGAAAAAAAAAGCACTGTATAGGCCTATAACTGGCGGTTATGAATTTGTTGAATAAATACTGTCCAAATACTCTCCCTGATAGGAAACCCTTGAACGCATATCGTGCGATATAACTTATAGGCAGCTTGAAAAGACTAAACCGCGAATTCTTGTACTTTTTTTCTACACCAAGCACTGCCAGCTACTATGAGCATCATAGGTTATATGTTTTAATACTCAACATCTCCTCATTCTTTGTGGAAAGTCAAGAAGAAAAGGGTTCGGATCTTTTGCATGTAAGAAATAGAGGACAGCAAAAAGCTTCTCCGTCGCTTCAGTGCCATATTATGAATGCAAAGAACAGTTCGTAGAGGAGGTTTGCGACAACACCACGTGAATAGCGGATCTAAAAGTTTCAAGGAGCAATCCCTGCTTAAAATGTGATAAAACCACTTCCACCATAATTGTTTTGTTCCTCTCTCTCCCCACGTGTGTACGCACATGGGAATAATCACGCACATAATCAGGCTAAACTCGAAGCAGCCTTCTACACCTCGAAAGGGAACGCTCCTAAGGGTACACTACGCAGCAAAATGCAATAGCTAAGCCCAGGAAATTATAGCATATGCACAGGTACTCGCATATGCTGATTATTGAAGAAGTCCCAGAATATTTGTAGCGCAGCATTCTTTTGAATGCCTGTTTTGCGATACCATTGTCATTTTACAACACACACGCGGCGCTGTGTGAGCGTTCTTTGTCAGTCATTTTCTATTGTACAGTTCTTATATTTATTATGTCCTACCAGCATGCCCAAGTTTTTTACCCGTCATGGTTGTCTATTGGTTATGGTGCTCGACTGCTGACCCAAAGGCCGCGGAATCGAATCCCTGCCAAGGCGGCCGCATTTTCGATGGATGCGAAATTGCTTGAGGCCCATGTACTTAGACTTAGGTGCTCGTTAGAGAATCCGAGGTGGTCGAAATTTGCGGTGCCCTCCACTACACTCTAAGCGTGGTAACCGATAAATGTGATTGTGTGCACCGATAGTAAGGGTTACCAAGTTTAGAATGTATGCACCCTGAACTAATTTAACCCTTAGCTATATAGGTGCGCGAAATCACATTTTCCCGTTACCACGTTTAGAGTGTACGGCGCGCCTTATAATCATGTCGTCGTTTTCATAAGTTAAACACCAACAATTATTATTATGTCCGAGTTTCCACGCTTTATTTTACTCAATTCTTCAGTCATACAATGATTACACGTGCGTTGCACTCAAGTTCCCAAGCCTGCCCAGTCGCACACGCGTCTGCCTCGCGCTGTGCGTTCTCCCACTATTGATTTCGTTATTGCTTTAGGTGACATGGTCACGCTTAGCTTCTGACACGCTTTAGATTGAAGTCTAAAGACGCATTCTATGTTGTCGTGAGACGATAACAGAATCGGATCGATACGTGTACAAGACGGGACCTGAAAAAAGAAAGCCTACTTTTCCCACTTGCAAATGTTTGTGCCGACGACAAGAAATCGATTATCTCTCGTTTTTCAAGAACAGTAAACAAAGAAATGAAGAGCAACGCTGGAGTACTTCTTCACACAACGGTCAATACGTAGCTCTTTTCTTGAAGCTTGCGTCAAAACTATATAAATCTATCTTGCAGACGTCTCGCTTACAAGACGTGATATATTCCGCATCTGCTTATATCTTCTCCTATGCTGCCTCAATGTTTACACCTTCTGCTGTGTTTCTGCTATGCTGCCATCACACTATCGTTGTTTCAACGTACTCTTAAGAGTTTTTATGATGTGCTTTATTTTAGAAGTCGTTAGCAATTGTGCGTTTGGAACACGCTTACTGTACAAAAGGTAATTACGCAACACAAGGCGAAGAAAAAACAAGAGGGGGTGGGGCAGGGAATAACGTGTGACGTCCTTTCCTGTCCCCTTGTTTTTTCTTCGCCATGCGCTTCGCGATTAATTTTTGCAGAGTAGGACACAACTAGCCGAACAACATGTTTTATAACGCTTACTATACTTGGCCCACAGAGAGCCCACTAGCTGTACTACTTGGCCCACTAGCTTACTGTACTTGGCCCACTCGCTTTCTCTGGCTCTATATCTCGATTTAACTTAGAGAATAAATATAGGAAAGGTAGGGAGGTTAACTAGACTGCGTACACTTGGCTACCCTACACATTGGGAGGGGACTAAGGGAGCGAAATATAGAGACAATGAAAGTCACATTTCACAACACACACACACAAACATACACACACACACGCGCGCACACACACACACACACACACACACAGACACACACACACACACACACACACACACACACACACACACACACACACACACACACACACACACACACACACACACACACACACACACACACACACTGCAGTGTTTCACAGGCGGTTGCTCAAAGCTATTGCCTTCAAGTACTACAAGAGGGCTCGTGTGGCTTTCTGGGCTGCTTTGCTGTAAGACCAGCCTCCCAAGATCTTTCGTGCACTATTGGCCGCGAGAGTGAGCGGAGTCGCCGCCTGGCGGCTACAGGCTGAAGCGCGCCTAGTGTGGATTGCTCCATGCGTCGTCTGCTAGCCGCGTTGTGCTTGCATGTGCGCGTACGTCATGCAGGGCCTCAAAAGGCGGTTTGTTCCGTTGCGTTGGTGCAACTCTGACCGCTCGTACGTATGCCTAACACGATGTAAAGAAGCATTTGGCCTTGATCGGCTCTATATGTACTGTAAAAAGATCAGTGAGTGCACTTGTCGGGAGTGCTGTGTGTGGTCGTCGTACCGTCCGTTCACGAGAGTCATATCAATGTAGGTGCCGCTCTGTGGTTCAAGCGCATTACAAAGTGCACTTGGCGTTGTCCTAAAGATGAGAAGTATTAAATCTCTTGTGAATATAGCCTTTTAGCGGCTCGGTGGTTAAAAATAACCGGCAGATCCCACGCACTGTGGGAATCGATGTAATGCGAAGCAGCCAACAAAGAGCTGCATACATCGCTTTGTTTGTCTTTGAACCAAATAAAATCATTCATGCCATGGCAACTAGTCCACCATATATCGCATGTTTGCCATGCACGCATGCATGCACAATCTAGTATACACCATGCAAATGAAACGTATATTCTGGTATTTACAACCCATGACCTGTCGTTTATGTTCATCACGCACTCGTGTCATGCCATACCAATTTTGGTATACATCCAGTTAACAAAACGGCCGGAAGAGCACCATGAGAGTGTCATGTAAATCATACCGTACATGACATGCATAACGTAATTCGCATGTTAAGGCCTCTCATTTATGTTCGTCATACAGTCACATCGCGCAATACCAATTTTGGTGTATATTTTGGCGCAATACCAATTTTGGTGTACATAGGAGAGTCCCCAATTTTGGGGACTCTCCTAGAGCGAGCCGACCCTGACCCACCAAGAGAGTCACCGTGACTATTTAAAGAGAGTCGTATACGTGGCAAGTCAGAACTCTCCGAAAAGAGTCACGCATACTCTTTTTTTTTCTTAGAATGTGGGAATTGGTATAACACGAAAGTGAACCTTGTCTTCATAGGCGTAGTTGATAGTTCGTTGAACATTGATGTATAAGAGCTTGCACATTGTATATTGGTGTATGGCAGATATAGCTCGGTTGTACATGCATGCACTCACGTTAACACCTAGAGGCACATCTCTATCCCCACGAGTAACATCCATGACCATGAATTAACCCTTGTGGTAGCTGAAGTTGTTAACGTACACCTGGAAATATAGCCTATGGTGAATCAACAAGCACATAATAAGCACTGGTACTCGATATGCACTTATTCAGAGCGTCGCCACTTGACGAGAGAAACACCAAGGTGGGTGCCTCTCAGTAATAGGGTAACCTACGCCTGTGCTCATGCATATACCACACAGCGCTCCAAGAATGCGAGAGGCAGGTTTCGTAGCTTCAGCTGTGAGAGCGGAAAGGCGGTCCGCTTGCCGCTGCGTGTCCCTTGCTGCACGAAAGCACTCTCTGCATGACATTCGCCTGTCGGCGTCATTGCCTTTCTGTGCCGCTTATCGCAGCTGCTCTATTAGTCGGTGTTATTGCACTGGGAGAAGTAGGCGACGGAGAAACCACTTTGGTGCTTGTGGAAACGGCACTAGTCGGGCGATAAGGCCTCACACGTTAACACGACGCGAAAGGTGAAACAGATACTCTGTCACGGGTCACCAACTACGGCGCATCGACAACAGAATTGTTTACAATGCACCGAAAGCCTCCGTTGCGCTGAAACTACCAAAGCGTTCCCTGTCGGCGCTCTTGAGTGTCATGATGCAGTACTTCACTTCACCGCTCCCAGACGGCGACACCGCCACCCCTCGCTAACCGGAGCCATATATACTCTTCAGCTGTGCCAATCAAGTTCACTGGAGAAGATGTGAAAGATATAAGGCACATTTGGGAAGCCTCGTGCATGTACGTCGGTAGCGCAGTGGTTAGAGAGCTCGGCACCTATCGAGCGGACCGAGTGGTCGTGTGTTCGACTCTCAGGTCATTCAAATCAGCGAACCTTTTAAATGCGAATGCATTTCTTACTCGGGCTATGTCAGGCGTCCGGCGTTGTCCGCGCGCCTCTCCGATCTCACTCCCTCTCCCATAGCAACAGCTGCGGGCGCGCGCGCTTATCCTCGCCCCTAGCAACCAGAGCAGGTGGTGCGGGCGGAGTAGCGGAGAGTGAGCGGAAGGGAGGAGCACGCTCCGGCGTGTAAGGGCGCTCACATCGCGGGAGCTCGGCGGAGCTCCCGCGTGTGTGGAGAGAGTGTAGGAGAGGCTAGGTGCAGTGCTTCGCCACTCCTTCTCTCGCCGTTCGCTCTCTCTTTTCCCTGCGCCACCGCCTCAATGCAGTGCGTTTGAAACGCGTTTGTAGCGTTTGTGCTGCCTTGGCACAGCCTGAAAACAGCGCGTTCTAAACGCGTTTGTGCTGCATTGAAGGCGGTGGCAACATCCCTGAGGTAATTACGAACGCACGTAGGAAGCGTTTGTTGAAAGAGGCGCCCAAAAGGGAGACACTTGAGCGCGTCGATGTGTCCAGCTTTACGCCATTAAAATTACTACGCCGTGTACTCTCGGCGCAAGAAATGCATTCGCATTTCCTCATGATTCCCTTCGGGGAGGTGGGGGCATTTTTTTCTTCTGCTCGTGTGCATTTTACAGACGTTCCTTACTTTACGAAAACGACGTCACTGAAGGGCTAGTGGACCCCGACATAAACAACTTTCATGTTAAAACACTTGTCGTGCATGCAGCCACCTTACTCTGCTGAAGTGGCTAAGGTTCTCAATATCACCACTTGTAAACATTGTCCTTAAGTAAGGAACGACTTAAGTAATCAAAGATATTACCACAAAAATCTGTGCACATAAACGTTCCGTAAGCGTTAGGTAGGCAGGTCTCGATAAAAAAAACTCTGTTTCCAGCTAATGCTTAGCGCATCTCTTCTTGGGAAGAGCTAGAAACGATATAACCGTTACACTGTCCCTTAAGCAACCACCTCATTGTTGCTCAGTAGCGGCTAATCGAAGACCAGCCACGTGATCTTGGGCATCGAAAGTCAGCGGTCGATGCTGAGGACAGCAATAGGTATTGCAGAGCTTCAAGCCCTCCGAAGGCACCTGTATATAGAAAAGTGGATCTCTCGGAATAGACGGTTTCCAGCAAGGCCGAAGCAGAACCGACAATGTACGGCAGAAAGAGGCGGCAGCGAGACCGGATAACGCTCGTTGCGTCAGCTTAGCCGCGCCAGTTCCACAATGAGGTCAGAACGCGACGACGAGACCGAAAAGAAAGGCAGGCTAGGATTGCTGAAAGAAGTAGAGGGTGCGTCTTTTACGACGAGCAACGCTCTGTCGCCAATCCGAGCTGCACTTGTAAGGAACGAGTGCGCTCTTTGTGAGATTGTGCCGAGTCGTATGTCTTGAGGGTGGAGTCTGGGAAACTAGATAAAAAGAAAAGTGTAGTAAGTGGGGAAAGCCGTTTTCGAGCAGACTAGAAGATCTCTTTTGATCTCGGAGGATACGTAACGTGCAAGTACTGTTTCTTAACGTTACTGCTTTTTTTTTTATCGTTGTACGAAGGGTTGCGTGAAAAGGACGGCAATCCGCCTTATTGGATATTTTGTTAGGTGGCGCGGCCAGGAAGAAGTTACGACTCTGCGAGGGACTGGCGACGCCCGCCATGATTTCTGGCTACCACTATGCATAAAATTTCTGGCGCCGTGTAGCCGCGTCTGGCTGCGTGTACTCGGTTTTTCTGTGTCTGATATATAGGTAACCCGTGTCGACTGTCAAAACAGCAACGATCTCGTGGCTTTGTTTCACTTTAGAGAGGTATCGTTCTGAAAAAGGTGCGCGTGACAGGCGCTTTGAAAAGGAAGGTGTCGAGTTTTTCGAGCCATCTATTTCATCTTCTGCTGCTTGTTGTTTATTTTTTCAAAACGAACGTAAAAATACTTTTCGAAAGCTAACATATTTGCAGCACAAACTTCGTATAAAATTAAGGTAACTCATCTACAAACGCGAATAGCTCTTCTTCATTTCTAACGACTTAGAATAACACGGCATAAGGCACGGCAAGGACACGAGGTGTTATGTTTGTAATGTTTCTGCTATAGTAGTTCGCGCCGTCATATTTACGTTGCACACGTCACTTATGAACTGCGCAGCCTTGCCGATCCAGTTGTCCAGCTCTTGCAACTAAAGGCTCGTTCACACTGGCGACTAGCAACGGTCGTGCGACTAAATTGGTCGCAAAGCGACTGGTCGCAAACGGTCGCAAATGACCGTTTTGGTCGCAAAGCGATTGCTTTGGCTCAGTCGCTCGCTGCTCGATTTCTCAGTCGCGAGACTGCAGTCGCAAACCTCTGAACCAATCAGATGCGCAGGAACAGGACGTCAGCCTATTTTACCGGGCAACGGCAATGCGAACGGTATACGAGCAGACATGAATTCTATGTGGCGACGCATATAGGTCGCACGCAGGTCTGAACATCGGTCGCTTTGAGTCGCTTTTTGACCGCCAGTTGCAAACGGTCGCGCGGCCGGTGCTAGTCGCCGGTGTGAACCGGCCTTAACGTTTCGCTCTTCAGGGAACGCGATGTTCTAAGTAGATATACTGTAATTAGCGGTAAATAGTGGAAAGAAATCACTGGTCATTTTTTAGGTCGTTATGCTCACGCCTGACCGTCAGCCGAGGAGGCACTTTAGTTTGAATATGTAGCGTTTTGATCAATCTACTTCGCGGCATTGTTTGAAACGCAAGTGTGCAATCTCCGGTGTTCTTCTGTCTTTAGTGCAATCAATGCTTGCTTAGTAGGGTCATTCATTTGCCTAATGAGATGCACTTCAACTAAATTCACTTCATGATTTGCGCTCAGCAAACATGTTCACCCCCTCCACCTCTCTTTTAACATTCAGTGATGTCAAGGCAACAACATACGGAAACATTGCCAATCTTCTGAGCGCTTCGTACGAAGTTGGTTAAGAAATGCGTATGGGTGTACCTCTGAAGCAAGACTTCATAATGGAAAAATATTCTGGTTCAGGCATCGAAGCGGGAGAAATGGCTCTGCTCTGGAGAGCACAGACCTTTCTTAAGATGATTTGAGGGTGTTTGCCTATTAGTCAGCCGCGATATATTGCTAGCAGTATTACTTTAGTTCATTTCAAAAGCGCGTTTGATGACCTCACTCTACCATATGAGCAAATGAACACACTAGGACATTGCACGGTGGAGCCACAATAATCGACATAAGCGCATGGACACTGAATACGGTAAAGCAGTTCTACAGAAATCCGCAAGGTGGAGCAAGTTTGATGAATGAGAGAACTGTCATCCATATTTGTGCAACACGTACCACACTCTGGTACCGAGGAAAGCTTGCATATTCTAAGTAAAATGACAACTTGACAAGTTTTATGCCACTAATATGCCTTCAGTAATGTCAGGCCTCAGGCGCGTGAGAGCGCAAACCACTCTTTCTCTCACGTGCGGCTCTCGCTTCATTTACGCGGGCCACTCGTATAACGCAAGTGGTAAAGATAACACAAGAAATATGCTGCGAACCATAGGCGAACGTCGACAGCTGTTCTCATTTTCCACCCCATCTACTCGAGCACGAATGGCAGGCGGAGGAATTAAGTTACTCGACCAGAAACTTATTAGCGCCGTCTAATTACACGCTTTAATAACTACCAGCCCCTGCGTGTGCAAAAGAACAATGGCTGCTTGTGGATCGAAGGAAGTTAATTTGAGCTTCCTCTCAAGAAATAGAGGGAAAAAAAAGCTAACAGAGAGTTGAGTACAGTGATGTTGACGTGAGTTGATCAGACTGCAGGCCTCTACTTAACTCTAGCTGCAGTGCAAGTGTGAATCCTATATATATATATATATAATATATATATATATATATATATATATATATATATATATATATTATATATACAGGGTGCCCCAGCTATCTCTAGCCAGAGTTCAAAGATATGCCAGCGCACTCATAGGACGACGTGACCAAATGCATATTCCTGACTGTTGAATGGAGTAAGTCACACTATTTCTTGTGTTCTGCTTAATTGCTTACTTGGGCGAGATCAATTATTTAACTTTTGAAACAATGAAGTTACGCAAAAAAATTCCAAAGAAAAAGTTGTAGATCAGCTCGCGAAACATCCGATTAGACAGTTTCTAAGTTCATATCTATTAAATAATAATGTTTTTCCGCTAACCACTGATACCTGCGAAATACAAGAAACTTACTATCGGACATGCCTGCTCGCGCGCCTATGCGCGCCGTGATTGCGGTGCTCCCTAACGTTCTGCGTTTCATAGCATTTGGCCGCGTGCGCTGCCGCTTTAAAGGCGACAGGGCTGTGACGATGGTGGTGGGTGCGCGATGTCGCACGTGCTGTTTGCGGCCGCACAAGCGATAACCACTGCGTCTGCTTTTCGCTGTCCGGAACCGCCGCGAAGAAAGCCTATCGTTTGTAGGTACAACGTTATAGGGAGCACCGCAGTCATGACGCGCAAGTGGGCATGTCACGTGGTAAATTTTTGCATTCCGCGGGCATTTTTAGTAACCGGAAAAACACTAACACTTAATACATAGAAACTTTGAAACCGTCTAATGAGACGTTTTATAAACTGATCGATAGCTTTTCTAACAGGAATTTCTCGCCCAGCTTCGTTGCTTCGAACGTTGATTAATGTTTGTTGCCTAATCAAGCAATTAAGCCGTACAGAAAAATAGTATGACTTACTTCACGCAAGAATCAGCATCATGCATTTGGTCGCGGCATCATAGAGTGCGTTGCCATAATTTTAAACGCTGGCTAGAGATAGCTGGGGCCCCCTGTATGGCGTGCGTATCCCCGGACCGGGACGAATTTTTCTGCTACGAAAAAGCTTTCTTTCTGAGAAATCCCCATGGATTTCCTTGTGATTCGGCGCTACAAATGGGCGGTTGTCAATTTACCTCTCTTAACTATTCCGCCACCTTGCGGGATTCTGCTGAACTGATTTGCAATAATGGAGGCGTTGTCGGAAACGACGATACCTAAAGTTTAAAAACTAACAGTTTCTAGAAAAGTATTATCTTACTTGTTAGTTAAAGTTCTTAACATTTTCAAAGCACAGCCATCGCGTTGACTTTGTACTTTATACTCATATGCATATTCGGGCCGCATGCTTTCCGCGGATAAATTCTACGCATTGTGTAATAGCCCAACATGGTGGAAAATATCTTTAGTCCGCATACGAATAAACAATTTGAGCAAAATGTGTCGATGCAAATCAGGCATACGCAGTGTGGCTCAGAGTGCGTGAAACAAATAAGCCAATCGTATACACTTCCAGAGGAGGTGCCGTTTGAGCAACGAGGCAGTACTCGCGACAAAGTAGATTAGAAACAAAGATAACGGCCGCTCGTCCCGGAATGGGGCAACACGCTGGTGAGGAAGGCAAAACGCCCAGTTACGCCATTATTCTTTGCCGCTAAATGGCACTATAACAACCTGCAATGCTCGGCGTCGTAAATCACACCACAGCGCCTCGCGGTTTATACACGGGCGTGTCCCACAGGTCCTGTATAACCCACCACGATACCCACAGCGAGCCGCACATTGCAATACTGTTCTTCGTGTTGCGTATTCTTTGTTGGCTCGCGCCACCCGCTGGTTGTAATGTATAGTGTAATGATGTGGCCGAGTAAATATACTGGGACCGCACTGCAGGCAGCTTCCAGCAGTGGCGATTGGCAACCGTTGACGATGGTGGTCGACTTGCTTCTTAGCGAGCACACGCCTAAAAGACCTTGGAAGCTGCATACCGTCTCCTTACATACCTGGAGAATAACACGCGTCCTGTAATCAGGTCATCAGTCGCTAGGAAAAACGTTTGTGATCGTTTCACTACGGCCCATCGGCGAACCATATTTGTTTAACGTATTTCCTTTTTAAGAGCGGAGC
>NC_051178.1:227473665-227526165 GCF_013339695.2 Rhipicephalus sanguineus
TAATGGAAACAATATTATAATACCACATATTCAAGCTAAATACTCAAGTAGTCGGTCGGGGTCCATTTCTGCGTCTGATGTTCTAATCCAAAGGCGTCGTCGCTTCTTTTCCTTCGGAAGCCTAAAAAGGCGGAAACCCTGCGCGCTGCTGTTTGAACAGCCAACCGCGCGACAGCAGCCCATCGCACGCAACAAATTCACGCAGTCACCATGAATACGCGCGGCTTCGCACAAGAGCTTCGTAGCCTACGCGCGCTCCTCAGCCATCGTGTAAGTGCGGCGCGCCGGCGTCTCTCCGTCGCCGCTGCGCGGGAATCCGCGCCGCGCTGTCGCCACTGCCGCCCGCCGCCGCCGGCGAGGAGAGAGGGTTTACGTCACGATAAGAGGGCGGCGCTGGGGCGGAGCTCGGAGAGCGGCGAGATGAAACAATCGCCAAACTCTCCCGAAGGGTATATATGGCTCTGAACCACGGTAAAGTCCCTCGATATATAGAAAGTAGCGACACTCTCCTCCATATCCTCTCTCAAGTGTCCAACCCTCCTCTCCCAAGTGTCCAAACCGTATCCATCTCCTCTCCCAAACGACCACCGTGCGGGCGCCGGCCCTATAACCCGGCTCGCGCCACTTTCCTATCAAGAATGCTATGTCACGCAGATAACGCGCGCGTTTTCCAGGAGACGGCCCGTGAAGTGGGGAGGTGGAAGGCGGGAGAGGAGGGTGCTCGGCGTGGCGGCTCGGTTAAAAGAAGGACGGTACTTTCCCAAGAATATCCAGGGACTTTAAACCACGGTATCTTTTCGCGTCATCTAGTGGCGAATAAAACAACCAGTCATGGTTAATATGCAACCAGCTGCAAGATTGCAACCCCCTCCCCCTTCAAGGCGATTACACAAGAGGCTGGGCCAGCGGCGTGTCGTCTGCTGCTTGTAAACTGCGTTTGGCACGCGGGCGCAATCGAAACGCGGAAGCTCTGTCGCTTGGCTTTCGCGCGTTACACTTCAGCCGATTTAGATTGAAACGACAGCGGTCCAGTCAGGTAAATTTTCGTTGCTGGTTTCCGCTTTTCAAATCTCGCATCGAATGCTGTCGAAAACATTTTTCTGAGTAGAATTCCACTTAGCGGAGAACATGTCACCTGTCGTTACAAAATGTACTGGCAAGTCTGCGCTCGATGCTTTAAAGTCATGCATAGTGACTTCCGCCGGGTTTGGGCTCCCCAGTCTCCAGATCTTAACATCATTGAGAACGTCTGGGGACTTCTGAAAAGCGCGCTGGCGGGCCAGTCCCTGCATGGACTCTCGGCGGGCGACCTCTGGCTTGTCATTAAGGAGGAGCGGGAGAAGCTGAGAAGGGACACGTCCCTAACGCCCGCTCTTTATCAATCCCTACCAGCTAGAATGGCAGCTGTTATGGCCGCAAATGGTGACGCCACGAGGTATTAACAATTATCATAATGTGTTTTTACGTTTTATGTGGGGGTCAAAAGCAAGACGACGTTTTTCCAGTTTCAATAAACTGATTGAATTTTTTTTCATGTTTCATGCTCACGTCATTTATGTTAGTGATAATTATCGATCGAGATCTTTACAACCATGACAAAGCCTTTTCTCCTTCTGTTTGTTATGCAGCGCCATTTCGCGCTCTCAACACAAACCCGGCGGAAGTCATTATGCATGACTTTAAAGCATCGAGCGCAGACTTGCCAGTACATTTTGTAACGACAGGTGACACTTTCTCGGCTAAGTGGGATTCTACTCAGAAAAATGTTTTCGACAGCATTCGATGCGAGATTTGAAAACCGAAAACCAGCAACGAAAATTTACCTGACTGGACCACTGTCGTTTAAATCTAAATCGGCCGAAGTGTAACGCGCGAAAGCCAAGCGACAGAGCTTCCGCGTTTCGATTGCGCCCGCGTGCCAAACGCAGTTTACAAGCAGCAGACGACACGCCGCTGGCCCGGCCTCTTGTGTAATCGCCTTGAAGGGGGAGGGGGTTGCAATCTTACAGCTGGTTGCATATTACTCATGACTGGTTGTTTTATTCGCCACTAGATGACGCGGAAAGATACCGTGGTTTAGGGTGCCTTGATGCCCGCGCGCTCCGCTGAGGGTGAGGACAGGCGCGTCGTCTGCTACGACGGCCGCCATTGCGAATCCCGCCGCCGCTCGGCAGCATGCGAAACGCGCTACACAAAGCGCTTGCGGTGCGCGGATACGTCCCGAAATAAGTGCACGCTAGTGAGCTTTCTCTTTTTCTTTTCTTTTTTGAGGCTTGGGCAGCTTTTATTGCTGTTTTTGCCTAAATGTTTATTAAGGAAGCATGTAATTCATGTAAGCTGACGGCCTGTGCATGTGTTATGCGCTAGAGGTAGACTCCGTTATGTTGAAAACCAATCCTCTTCCTTACGTCGGAAACGACAAAGTCTAAAGCCTTACTTAATTTTCTCGTAAGCTCTGCATTCCAAATACACAAACAATCGTTTAAAGTATTTGTATACATGTCAGCAGCAGCAGCAGTATATGTATCTGAACACACACAGTTTAGTGTTGCGAAGCTACCTAAGCGCAATTAAGGTGGCTCATTTTGCTAAGTTTGCAAACAATTTACTCGTTTATTATAAATGGCAGCATACATATTATACACAGAATAAAGGGCCGAGGGGAAGTATGGTGCGAATATCCTGCTAAAATGAAACGAAAGCTTCTTTATCATTATTGTTTCTTGCTCACAATCTGTAGCCTACTGTATCGGCACTCGAGTTGCACCTTGAGTCCTTATCAAAACGATGAATACGTTGTTGAGTAGTATGCCGTAAAACTTTGCATGCGCGCAGTATCAGTACGTTTTTCCTCCTTCTTTTTGTATCTGCAGTTTCTTTTTCTGTATCTGCAGGTTTTCTCGCATGCCCAATTGCATGCACATAATAATGAGTGTTTCCAATACTGTTTTACACTTTGTGCGGCAGATGCACGGCGTCGGTTATTTGTCTCTTTTATTAATAATAATATCTGGGGTTTTACTTGCCAGAACCATGATATGATTATGAGGCACACCGTAGTGGAGGGCTCCATGAATTTTGACCATCTGGTGTTCTTTAACCTGCACTGACATCGCACAGTACACGGGCCTCTAGCATTTCGCCTCGAGCTAAATTCGACCACTGCGGCCGGGATCGAACCCGTGACTTTCGGGTCAGCAGCCGAGCTCCGTCACCACCATACCACCGTGGCGGACGTACTTTTGAAGCGAAAGCCTTAAATGCCTCATCAAACGCGAAATTTGACCGTCGGCGTCCAGCGTCTACGGCGTCAGCATACCACGACGTTGAGGACGAGGGACGAAAAAATCGTCACGTGATGACGTCACCATAGACGTCATCATGGCTTCACAAATTTTGGCGTGACGTCATATGATGCCGTTATCACATGACATCGTAGCTTGGTCAAAAGTGGGCAGATCACGGAGGCAGTGCAAAACCAGGTGAGGTGCCTCCGATCTTGGAGGCAATGCAAAACCTGGTTTCCATGACAAAACTGGTTTTCCATGACGTACTCACTGTACAACTTGACTTTGTTTCTCGTATTTTTTACTGACATAGCGTGTCTACTGTACACAATGCTTCCCCGTCTTGTTGCTGTTTTCATGCGTCTTCTTTGTATAGACGTTTCGCGAGAACTTTTTTTATGCGCATTCCTGTATGGGCCTTCAGGGCTTACATTATTAATAAATAAATTATGCTTGCTGAAAGAAATAAGATACTGAATGTGTGTGTGTGTGTGTGTGTGTGTGTGTGTGTGTGTGTGTGTGTGTGTGTGTGTGTGTGTGTGTGTGTGTGTGTGCGTGCGCGTGCGCGCGCGCGCGCGCGCGCGTTAATATCCAGTGTACAGGCCATTTATTTGTGCGCATTAATGCTGCGCTGACAGAAGCAATTACAGAAATAAAACGCAAATCACACAATAAAACACAACTGCCACTAGTCGATTCACAGTGATCGTAAATGATTAAAAAAACAGAAACTGCGTAATTATTTAAGACAGGACGAAAATGCAACCTTGAAACACAGAAACAGGGAAGGACAAGAATCATTTAACTGGACACATACATACATGGGAATCAGACCAGCACAGAAGGCGTACTTGAAACACGGAAAGGAATATAAAAAATAAGAACCGCCGTGGTTTTTACAACGGTGCTTGACTGGTGACCCGAAGGTTGCGGGATCGAATCCCGGCCGCAGCGGCCCCATTTCGATGGGGGTGAAGTGACAGAGGCCCGCGTACTTAGATTTAGGTGCACGTTAAAGAACAACAGACGGTCAAAATTTCGGGAGCCTTTTACTACATACGGCGCCTCTCATAATCATATCGGGGTTCTTGGGACGTAAATTCTCACAAATAATTATTATTAGGAAAAAAGAAGGATCTGATCTGCAGACAAACACGCACAATATATTCCATGATACATTTCAAATCACAAAAGTAGCGAAAGCAAAAATCAAAGGCAGATACAGGACCAACCAAGTGCAGTAAAGAATGTTTGGGAAGAAAAATGCAGGATTCATGCACACGTGAACCAAAGCATTTTAAGCATGTGGCTGATATCAGTGTGTCCATATATTACGCAAGGTTAACACCGGCAGGTTATTCTTGCATGTGCATTCGAAATACCGGCCGGAAACTTACGCTGCAAGTGCATAATGTGTTCTTCGGATGCCGCTTGTCACGTTTGATTTTTGCTGTCCAAAGAAACCTCGTATCTTCTAAAACGATACAGCTCCCAGCGTTTCTGGAATGATTGCTGCACTGCGGCACGCAACACCCGGCCATGGTGACGGTAGCGAGCGCATAAAACTGGAGGGAAACGAGCACCGACCTAAAAAGAGCACGCGCGCCACGCACAAGTGACCAGGCGGGGGATTCAAAATGGCGGCCACGCTGCCGCCAAGGCCGCGGAGGCGGCACCTGCCCTTTCAAAAGCTGACACCACTCTAAGCGGGGGCGCGCGCATCGAGGCACTCTACCGTGGTTGCTACTCGCGCACGCCTGAAGGCGCTGCAAGCAGCCGCCGGAGCTCGCGGGCCACGCGCTCGCGTGTTCCCTTTCATAAAAATTGACAGTGTACATATGGTCCAAAGGCGAGCGTTGTAACCAATCGGCTATCCAGGCACGGATGAGGGAAAGGATGAAGAGAGAAAGGAAAGCATAGCATAGCCTCGTAAGTGTGGTATAGCAAGGGGGGTGAGGGTGAAGAGGGCAGAGACGAGGAGGAAGAACGCTTTAGCTCCGCTGTTTCCTCAGTCTTCACACCTCTAGTGCGTAGCTGCCGCTATTTTTTTTTATTATTGTTCACGACTGCGTGCGCGACCGAAACGTGAGAAAGCTGGAATTTTTATATTTATCTTTGAGAATGCTGAACATTTTGTACGCGATTCAACGATTCATCGGAGAAAGCTCAAATCCAACGAAAGCTCAAAACGGCACCATTGCTTTTAGACATACTCACCAAGTTTGACTTTATTTTATTTGTTACCGCGCGAACGCCCTAGTCTAACCTATTTAAGTAGAAAGCAGGGAAATTGTCCGAGGGGCTATAGTTTTTCCGTATTATACACAACTAATGAAACGGACAGACAATTAAGCCTAGGAAATAATAGGAGACATTATTTGAGGTTTCTTAACTGTCTTGTAATGATTCTCACTTAAATTGAAAGAAATTAAAGTGGACCAAAACTCACCCTTTTCGTCGGCGGGATCCCAATCCACAACCGTCGAATTACGTGCCCAATGCTCTACCATCTGAGCTACAACGATGGTGGTGGTGATGGTTGTGGTTGTGATGTTGCCGCAGGCGGGGTTAGTCAGGTCTGCGTGGCCGCAGGGTGCTTCCCCATTCACTTTTTCGTAGGGTATTTACGCGTGCTTAATATCTAGAAGTGTTAATCAGGCGGATTTTTCGTCCACAATAATTTATTTAAATTTAAATTTTAGTGGAAATCATTATAATATAGTTAAAAAACGATTATTAATATCCCCTATGCATTCCCTTGCTTAATTCTCTGTCGGTTTCATTAGTTGTATAAATAGAGTATCTCGCAAAAAAAATTATTTGCAAATGTTAAGAAAATGCCCGAATGCAAGCTAGTAAGTGCAAATACAATCGTCTAATAGCTGTGAATTGCGAGCGCCATTCAAAAATATTTGGCAAGTGACCACGTCTTAGATGAGAAACTGTATCCGTCCAACTAGCACGCCACGTTCGTTAAAGGTTTTAATCCAGACCAGCGTTGATCCTCCTGTAAAATAGATATAGAATGAAAGGTTCCGAGTGAGCGTAGTACGTGTTAACGAATGTAGGCAAGAAGAAACAGACAATGTGGCAGGGCTTCAGATGTGGAGAGGGAGAGGGGTAGTCTCTTTAACGAGCAGTTCTCGGACGAAGACTCGCGCAAGGAAACATGATGACACCTTGAAGGGAACGAAATGAAATAGAAAAATAAAGACGAATGAATCGCTAAGTAAATAGACAACACTACTGATGTTCTCCTGCTCGAGCTTCACTAAACATTTTTCGTGGCGAAGGCTTTGGACAAAGAAGCAGGCCTCGCACTCCGGTGTTTTCGGCTGCAAGACGACAGAGCGAGTCGTTAATAAGCGTGGACGAACGGTGAGAGCCCAATTTAATTACCGCTGTGCACAACCGTGCGTAAACTCGGAAGGGTCAATAGCGTGAGTGTAAGAGAGAGACGTAGAAAGAAGATAACCGAAAAAAAGGCCCGAAACATAATGGGAGATTCCGGAGTCTGATGCGAGCCAATAACTGAGGGAATCAGTACAGAAGTCGGTCCGGACGGCTCGAATATTAGGTCAGCCGTCTAAGACTGAGACATGTACACTAGCGCCGCGTATCAAAGTCAATGGTCGTGAGGGACCAATCTAGCACTTAACGAGTAGTAATATAGTCGCGATTCGTTGAGGTCACGCCAGTCTGTCGTCTTTTTTCTCTCTCTGTAGCGCAGAAGTCATGCAAAACTGGCGCTATCTCGTAACTTTAGCGCCCACCATAACTACAATAAAGGCAACGTGGTTTCAGGTCGCAACAGTTTGCAGCTGGTCCGTCGAAATGCTGACTGCAGTGAGGCTTCTTATGGTTTCTGGATACCACCCAAAAATGTTGGTTTAATGTGCAAGTTCAGCAAGGTGAGCAGGCGCTCTTATAGTCGCGGGAAACTAAGCATGAAGAAAAGACTACCGAGGGCCACGTTGCGAAGATATATAGGTACCCGATGCATTCACATATGTCCCCATTTTAGCGGCTTTATTCGCTATCGCACGTTTTCGCTTGCATGCGCATAACTTTACAGGTGCCTAGTTGGCGTGGTTTAGGCTTCTCTATCTCACCCACTTGATTGCGTCTCAGAGTTGACTTTTCTTGAGCAAGCTCTCCAATAGCAGGAAGGTAGGCACAAGCACGACAACGATAGCGTTTTATTGGACAGCTGCCACAAAAGGAAAACCTTGATGGCGGCGCGATGTGTCGACGTCAAGCCAACGCACGCACGAGAAGTACCGGATGAACAGGGCATAACAGGAACCATGGCTGCTGATGGTGTATCCTCCTCCATCTCTCTCCTTTTGTGACGTCATAAAAGCGAAAGGAAGGGCATGACTCGTTTGTCTTTCAGGCTTTTTGGTCAGAGATGGGCTCATTATGACGCTTCGGTGACAGCGCGGCAGGCTTGAGATATTCGACGTCAAGCAAAGGTTAACCATACTTCGCGAAGTTTATAATGGAAAGCATAATTTAAAAACACTTGAACAAACAATATAAGAAGCCTACGAGACTGAAAATCTGAATGAGTTTGCGAAAGTTAAGCTGGAATCACTTTCCCGTAATCCTTTGAGCTTAGCCTAAGCACCTGTTGGCGCCAACCGAGATTGAATTTTGCCCCGCCATGGTAGTCTAGTGGTTATGGCACTCGACTGCTCACCTGAAGGTCGCGGGATCGAATCCAGGCCGCGGCGGCTGCATTTTCGATAGAGGCGAAAATGTTTCAGGCCCGTGTACTTAGATTTAGGTGCACGTTAAAGAACCCCAGGTAGTCCAAATTTCCGGATCCCTCGACTACGGCGTTTCTCATAATGATATCGTGGTTTTGGGACGTTAAACCCCAGATATTTTTATTACTAAACTGAATTTTTCCCATCAGAATTTGCCCGTGATCTTCACTTGAAGTTTATTGCTAGGAAAGCCTAAATGACATTACGAACGCTGTTATCTATATGCGTTCTAAAAATGTCTATTCGCGCTAATGAGGCTTAGCCGATGAACTACGGAAGTATATCGATATGTTTGCAGTCCATTACTGCGTCGTAAATTGTGCGGCCTTCACATTTACACACAAACATTACACGCACATTCACACGAACCCGTTACATTGCACTGCTTTTGATATTGCTTACATCTTTACGCATTGTATTATATTTTGGGGAGGTTATTATCGCAACAGCGGCTGAAGCTTGGCACAATAATTAACGTCGATCTTCCTAAACGACCCCTAATTGATCCTAATTAACACTTACCAGCGGGAAGGCGGCTTTCCGTCGGTCTGTTGGACAGAGTAATTGAACGCCGTGCAAGCGGGGCTCAGGCTGTCCGTAGCTTCGCATGGCCTAAGGAAGTGGAAGCGATGCCACGTACTTCTTTTCGGCAATCGCGAACTCATTCTGCAACCTGCTGCCGATGATGTGCAATAGAAGATCCCCGAGCACCCTTCGTCATCCTGGACATGCAATTAAAGGCGAGTGAGCACCAGCCTCTGTGTCTTAAAGAGACGAATGAAAACTGGGCACCCTGTTCTTTCATGCCTTTTCTCTCCCTTTTTTGCATTTTGACAGTGTTCATAGCCTATAATTATAGTCTGCGAGGTGAACACACAAGGGTGTAGTCGTGCATAGAGCCATATTGAATACGTGCTTGCGCTCTCTCTTAGATAATTAGTGTGTTTTTTTTTTCTTAGGTGGTATGAGGGCAACAGGAAAAGCACTGAGTACTCATTTACCGGCTGTTTAAACTGGTCCCGACAGTGTTGAACCCTGTTATGCTTTGTCTGAGCAGTAGCGTGGTGCGTTTGACTGAGGACTTGATTTAAGCATAGACATGAAATACTTGAAAAAAAACTGACAAATATGTTTACTGTATAAAAACATGCAATGTGTGTGCGGATCCAAAACGAGCATCTATATATTTTACTTCGACAATGTTTACGTTTAAAGCACGGCAACCAGCAGTGCCGAGCATACTATACCGCTGGTAGTAACATGCATTACCCGCGCTGTGTATTAGTTCGCTGAGCGTAAGTCGTCTGCCCTGTTCGACCGAGTTAAGTTTAGTAGAGATTTAATAAAGAAGCTTTAATAGTTTTACTTAGTTTTACTAAAAGAGATCTCAGTAGTTTTCCCCCAGTAAGTAGTGTGTGATGACACAATGAGAACGTTGTAAGGAAATGATCATTGAACGTACCTGTCATGCCATCTTTTTTTTTCTTCTGATCACATTTTAAAGCTTCCTTAAACTGTCCATTACAGCACGTTCATGCCTCTGTTTCCGTGTTTCACCATTACCTCCGAAAAGTAGCTATTTTACACTGAATGAAGGTTCCGGAGACATCATTAGAGAGGCGTTTAGCAGTTTCTTTTATGTGGATGTTACTAAATGACTATTTTGACGAACGTAAAGCTTTTGCTGTACTCACTAGCAGAACCAAGAAAGTTGCTTGTGAAGTTGTATGCACAAATAATACTTACAGGCACAGAAAAAAACGTGGTTAGCATCATTGTTTTCACTTATTCATATTGCGATTATATGGAGAACCTCTGAGGACGCCAACAATTTACCATATACTGCTGCTTGTCGTCATTGGAGGGTTTGACAGTTCTTCGAAGAGAACGGTAGCTTTCGTTTTGCTCAGCAAATGCAACGAATCAATGGAGCGGGTGATTTGCTGCGCTTTAGGTGTACGTCAACGTGTCGAAGAGGGTTAACTACAGCGCCAGAAAGACAGGCGAGGCACTGCAGGTGCCGGTGCTTCCAAGGCATGTTTTATAGGCAAAATATTGGGGCAGCCACGCACTAGTGCTGCGAGTACTGAGGAAACAGCGAAGCTGGTGGCCTTCCCCTCCTCGTTTCCCTCCTCCTCACCTTTAGTTCCCTTTAGCACTCTCTTTCTATGTTATACTATACATGGCTATGCTATGCTGCCTTTCCTTCTCTTTCTCTTTATCTCTTTCTTTTTATCTCTTTCTTTTTCTGTCTGTCTATTTCTTTCTCTCTCTTTCTTCCTGTCTCTTTATCTCTGTTTCTTTCTCTCTGTTCCTCTTTCCTTGTTTACCATCATCCTTACTCTTACTTTCCTTTCCCACACCCTTGCTACACAATAGCGTACATGGCTGTGCTATGCTGTCTTGCTCTAACTTTCGCTTTCTTTCTATCTCTATTTCTCTCTCTTTATTTCTCTCTTTCTATCACTTAGTTTCTCTCTCTTTTTCTCTTCTTTCTCTTTCTTTCTCTCCTTTTCGCTTTAATTTCCCCACAGCAACGCAATCGTATGGTTCCCATAAATGCTTGTTCTGCTATTGTGAATGGATAGCCGATTGGTTACGACGCTCGCCTTCGGTCCGTGGGCACTCGGGTTTGAGTCCCACCTCACTAAGGAAATTCATCTGGTTTTATTTATTTCTCCTCTTCCTCTCCTCTCCTCTCCTCTCCCCTTCTCTTCTCATCTCCTCCTTTTTTCCTTCCTTCGACCCGTTGCTTGGCGACGCATGGTGACGCGATCGCCAAGCGATGCTGTACGAAGGTTTGCCAAGTTTGACAGTTCTACTATTAAAAACATGCCTGCTGAATCCATGCGGCCACGTCAGGGATCATCTCCACGCCTCAGAGCGTGCTTATTTTGACTGTGTGTGATTTATTAGAGAACAGGCGAAGCGAAACAAAGATCATACTTTTGCGTGTGATCTTTCTTATTTATTTACGTATTTTGTGTTCCCGATAGACCTTGGCAAGGTGTTCTTTATCTTGATCAGATGAATTGTTCAGTGTGCGAAGCGGTCAGTAGCACTTTACTGTCACTACCCCAGCTAGTTCACCTTACGTTCTTTTTTCCTATTTTGGCTTTATCGCGAACGCAGTGTAGTAATAGCGCATGTGTGAAACAAGGCTCTTCACGCCACAGTACACGGCCATAAATTGTTTCGAGAATTACCGCAATAGCATTTGCAGTACAGTCAAGTGCCGACAGCGTATGAACTCGCAAAGTTTATCCGTGCGAAAGAATGGCACTCAAAAATTCTACTTTGCTGAAAACGCTAACACTGCTTCTCCCGCTCTCTCTGCTTCTATTTTTCTCTCATCAACATTTGTACAAAGTGTTTCTACATTGTACTGAGCAAGGCTGCATTTTTTTTTGTTGCTATCTACGCCAGCTCCTCGTCACATTCGCCCAGCAACAATTTCGGAGCAAAGCGTGACGCCTTCGTTAGACGCAGTGGCAGGCTTGTCAGGAGCAGCTAATGTGCCCAGAGAGCGAACAAACAAACGACCCCGAGTCAATGGACGGGGCGGAGCCAGCAACGCGCAGTACTCTACACAAAGGCTCGGGAAACGAACTGCTAATTGCTCTGGGAACAGCGCGTGCTGCATAGAAGATGACGAGAGTTAGAGCATTAGACACTGGGCGAGAGGTGAACAAGTCTTATAGTTTCATCGCTGAAAGACGGAGTAGGAAAACAGTGGAAATTAAAACAACGATGCTGCTAGTTGTGTAAGGTCCTTCGTTTACAAAAGGCCTGTATAATTGCAGCTTAACCCTTTCGGCCCTGGCGGTGTTATGTGACACCATCACACCAAATTTCCCCTAGCACATCGGCAACGACACCAAGATTGCTAATTCTTGAGAAATTATCCATCAAGGGTCCCCACTGCAATCGAAACCGCCATTTAGGCATATTTACGAAGCTGGGGGCCAAAGAGAAGAAGCTTTACAGAAGTAATAGGTCACGCCGAGGCGGGTAAACGCGCCGTTTTTTCGCAGACATATTTCTATTTGGGTCTCAACTTATGTACGGGGTTATTCGAATATATTGCATCAAACGTCAGTCCGTAGGCACAGAACTGAAATAAAACCAGTAATAAAGAAGTCACTTTTCTTATTTCACATTCACTAAGCCCCGATGTCCTAATTTAACACCATATTTTCAAATTCATAAATACTTGCACTGTTGGCTCAATTTTTTGCGTCTGGTCTTCCGGTCTTTTGAAGTCCTGACTATTAGGAAAACACCCGCAAAAAAATTCTCCGACCAAAATAAAAATTCCATGACGGGAAGGCTTAAGTCGCTCGTCAAAGCAACAACGCACACTATGGTAGAAGCCGTGGCGGTTTATCGAAGCAAACGCATACAATACAATAGCGCTCCCTCGCAAATGAAGCGTTTTTTTTGACAACCTCCATGACCAGCGGAGTTTGAATCGCGTTGATTCAAACTGTGATAACCATAGGTGGGAAGATCAGGGAAGTCATTACAAGCGTTTTAGTTTCCCCACATTCAGGCGATTCGCCTCGCCCTCACATCACCGTATAATCATCTAGGCACAGGCCCTTCAAAATATGAAGGACGGTTTAGACACATTCGACAACAAATAAAATAGGCCGTGGTGTAGAAGGAGCGAATAGAGAACATGCAGTTGTATTCACTTGAGTGACTCGCAAACGCTCGGCTTTCCGGTTGTTACCCTAGTGTCTTATTATATATGCTTGTATATGCTTGATTGGAACCAGCGACAAAACCAGCTTTCAATGTACGGGGTGCTTTCGAGTTGTTCGTTGTTTCCTGCAACGTGCTGAACCGAATGATGTTTTAAGCGAGTCCTTTAATTTTAATCCAGTACGGTGTCTTGCAGCATCCTTCGCTCCAACGACAGAAAGCTGTCGCCTTCACATGTTGTCGGCAGTGGAACACCTGTATTTCAAAAAGAGATCCTTTTTTAGCGCGGTGTTATCTAAAGAATCAATGATGCGCACATCAGCGGTCTCCCTCATCTCGTTGCGCATGTTTATCTCCTGCCATTGTTGTTGCCCGCAAACCTATCGTGTGGAATGCGCAAATGGGTGGTAGTTTCCTGCATATATTGCAAGTAACGAAGAGCACATGTTCATTTCTGTTTGATTTTGTTGGCGATATAGATATGCAGGGTAACTATATATGGAACTGCAACTTACCTACTGGTTACTAGACTTGGCGTACTTACTTCTACATTTGATGCAGTTGATGCGGACGTTGAGATAATTTGTTATAAGTGGTTAGTGTGGAGCTGCTCTAGGTGGCGGTCGGCAGTTTTTCCGCCTCCGCATCATTTACGCTATTACGAGTTTTTAACAGCGGAGTTCTTTAAGCCGGCCTTAAAAAATTTGGTGTCCACAGAAAACCACAGGGTGGGTATGTGACACAGGAATTGGGCAAGCCTCATTACCGAGTACAGCAGGTGCGAGCGTTAAACGAAAGCTCTGCTCGGTGAAGTTGAGCACGTAGAGCAAGAAACATAGAGAAAGAAATAGGTAGAAGGAGAGAGAAAGAGAAAATAGAGATAGAGAACGAGAGAAAGTGAGGGAGGTAGAGAAAGCAATAGAAAGAAAGAGAAAATAGAGATAAATAAAGGTAATAATCGCGTAAAACGACAGAAGGACCGAGAAATACGTAGCAATAGAAAGAAAGAGAAAGAAAGAAACAGTCAAGAAAAAGAGAAAAAAAAAGCGAGCAAGACCCAAAGAGTAAAAAGAAGAGAAATAAAGAGAAACAAAGAAAGACAGAAAGATAGAGAAAGAGAGAGAAGTACATAGAAAGAGACACGAAAAGAGAGAGAAAAATCAGAAAGCAAGACAGAGAGCGAAAGAAATAGAGAAAGAAAGAGAAATAAATATATAGAGAGAGAGAATCAGAGAGGGAGAGAGAAAGAAGGGGAAGAAAGAGAAATAAAGATAGAAAGAGCGAGAAAGAGAAAGAAATAGGCAGCGAGAGAAAGAAAGAAATAGAGAAAAAAAGGAAACATCAGGTACAAGAAACAGAGAGGAAGGGAAAGAAAGAGAAGAAAGGAAGAAGAAATAACAGAAACAAGAAAGTCCACCCAGCTCCGCTCTTCCTTCAGGCTTTGCACCACTAGTGCGAAGCTATCATAACTTTTTTTTTCACTGAAAGTGCGTCAATTCAATGTCTCTAAGGAAAGCAATCAACAGGCTTTCTGCTTTTTCCTTCTCATTACTCCATGTTACTCCATATTTACTCCATAGTTTCTTTATTGATATGCTGGATATATGTTAGTCTGGCTCATCGTCTGGCTCGCTACTTCAGAAACTGAATTCACGTTAGGCTATATACAGTGGTCACTTAAACTCATTATAAATAGCTAATTTGCCATCAGGGGCACTCCGCGGTACTACAAGCACAGCTCACACACATTTGATCGGCCGGTATTATTACAGTAATAACTAACTTCTTCCACCTTGTTTATTCCTCAGTTGAGCCTCGTGACCATTCCACTGACAAGATTTTACGGAGCGTAGGTTTAAGGATGCCGTCATAACTAGTGCTCGATGCTTAATCGCCATACTTCTACCCACACTTAGGCCGAACCGACGCGTTCTATTAAGGGTCAGCCTAAATCCCAGACGTCGCGGATGTTTCTGTAATGATAAACGCTGTCCTTCTTCCCTAACGAATTCATCGGCGTCATGTAAGATCCGGGGGAGAGGAACTTTAAGGCAGGACACTGTCTGTTGGCGTACATTGGTTCTGCAAGCCTGGCAAGGTACGAAGCGGGAAGTAATGGCAAAACAGAATTCACTTGAAAGGGTGTGAGATGTGTCGGGGAAAAGGTTATTGAAGCGCATGCCAGTTTAGGATAGAAGGCTTCTTTCTCTTTACTTCTCTCCTGAAATAGGACAGCAATAGGAGGGATGACAATAGATAGTGAAACCGGCCTAGTTGGTATATTGCATGACTAAAAGACTGACTCTCGCTGTATGTTTCTTTTTGTTTGCTTTTTTGTTCGCTGTATGTTTCTTTTGGTAATTATACAAGTGACCTTAACAGTGAAGCTTGCCGTCCTTCAATTCCCTCGCTTCTTTTCTTTTCGCCGCAGTGTTATACGTGATATTAAATAGGCTGCGTGCAGATAAGTATAGGCTCCCCAAGCAACGCTTAGTGGCGCTGCTGCTCTTGACAGGCAGCGCCATCTCTGGCATAAAAATACAAACTGGGTGCAGGCAACGCGCGTTTTCCCTTCTCTTCAACGCGCTGCCGCTCTCTTCCGTGCACGTGCAGAGCTCTCGCGGTGCATTTGCGGCGCCTCACAATGTACCGCCTGCAGTGCGGCTTCAAAAAGATCTTCAAGCTGGACAGGCACTTCCGAAAAGGGAACTTGTTAAAAGGAGAAAGGCTCGTCAATCACTTTTACGGTGAAGAGCAGACGATCGACGACAACGACGCCCGACTCAAAGCAAAATGCATTTTCCAAGTCGCGATTACACCGTGCATGACGTATACCTCGAGGTAAGTCTCATTCTGCCATGGTAAAGATGAATAATGGTCCACATGCACTCCGAAATGAAGCCGTACATGCTATCGATGATCTGCAGTGTGGACTACGAATCATATGATTGTTGTTTTGATATGGCATGCTGACAGTAGCAGCCGTGTACTATCGTGAACAAACGTTTGCAACGTGCGAAAAAAAGAAATTATACGGCCATGGCACTGTTTCCTGAGAAGGTTAGAGTCAAGTCCTCCGTGCCGCCGGAGAATCACCCGCCGATTAAGAGGCGAGGCAGCTAGATGAGATTTAACCACTGTGAAGCAAGATGAACTGCTCGCCTCGTTTTTTCAGCTCTCGTGTCATGCTTGCACTCTCTTTTTATGAGGATACCGATTGACAGGCGTATAAAACCTGCTGCGCGAATGCGGCTAGAAAATCGCACAAAGTCAGAAGGTGGTTACTTCAAGGTTGCAAATGCAAAGCATGTATTAAGTGCCAGTTATATTTAGCGATTTAAGGGCTTAAATATATATCACCCTAATAAAGTGACAAAAACAAACCGAACCTGTAGAACGATGTCAAAGCTTGCTGAAAATGCACAGACGTCCGTTCCGGTGGATAAAGCAGCCTTCCCGTCACGTGAATTGCAGGCGCCGAACTTCTGACAATGTGCCGAGTTCAGCTGCATTCAACCAACCACGAAACGCTAACGGTATAACGCGAGTGTGAACGTTTAACAACACGGGTAGGTCTCACGAACACGGGGGTTGTTTCATCTACAACCGTAAGTGGACTTTGTGGGAACCACGCCCACCGGCTATCGCGAGAGAGCGCCACGTGCTGCGCAGAGGCGGTGCGCGTGGCCCAGCTGCGCGCCTTAAAAGGGGCAGCCTGCGCGCCGCCCAGGGGAGACGTGTCTGGGATGCCAGGAAGGACGGATGCTGCCACCCGCGCTGGCCGATTGCTGCTGCCGCCGATCATGGTCGTCGCCTTGTCGTCTCGTGTTCCTGGACTGACCCCGCCGTATGCAGCGTAGAGTTAAATAAATTGTTGTTGTTGTTTGTTGCGAGTTGAAGCCTCCGTCGTCCTTGCTTTAACTACGGACGGGACGCAGCAAGCCCAGTACCCACAACTTTCACAACGCGAGAAGACAGCGCGTAATCATTACTGTAGTCGCTGCGTGCATGCGCGCGTTACGTACCGATTCAGGTAGTCGAAACGAACGAAAGCGATGAACTCAGACAGCCAAAATAGAAGGCGAGACAGCGCTGTCAGCTATCCACGCTTGCCGCCTTTATTTCTCGTGCGACACGTCCGGGAACCGATACAGTTTCACAGGCGGATCGCGTGCCTTGGCGTTGTATGTACTGTTGTGGCAGCTCACGACACAGCAATACTTCCGACCTCGCGTCCACTTCCGTGGGGCCGCTTCTGCCATCACGCAAATGCGCAGCTTCGCACAGCAAGCCTCTCGGTTCAACGTGCCGAGCTGACGGCCCCCCAGTTACCCGCACCGACAGAAGAACGCGTGCGCACGTGCGCTACCGCTACCGTGAAAGGGGCTCAGTCGGCCGCGCATGCACCCGGTAGCTCCAGAGCTTTCCGACAAAGCCGCAGCGCGGCGCTGTCGTCGCGCCGCAAACTTGAGCTTGGGTTCGATATATGCGTTGATAGAACGATATAAAGAAGAATAATTTCGCATCCATGTTGGCACGGAGAAGTTTAGTTTCCCAGATTGTGCGCGCGTGCCGGGGGGCGAGGGGGTGGGGGTTGTCGTCTCTGCTTCCCCTCTGTGAGATATTGCTCCCTTGCGTCTTTAATTGAGTTCCACGATACCAAGCGCTGGCAACCGAGGAAATCTGTCTCGAAGAGTATCCGGTACTCACTTATTCACCGCACGGCTCCCCTCTCGGCAAACCGATACTGTGGCTTCTGGAGCGAGCAAACAGCGGAGCCCATCAGACAGCGAGGCCATGCATATGCAACACACTCTGTGTTGCATGAAAGGTTGTGGGTTCTTATGTCTCCTTCCTGTTATTCGTCTCTGAAAGCACAAAAGGCAAGTCTATACGACAAGTTGACAGCGCAGGCAGGAGACGACGCGAAGAGCCGAAGCCAAAAACACAATACTAGCCTTGGTATATTTCGCACACCTCGCATGAGCGGAAAACGAGCATGCTACATGAATGACATATGGCAGTAGCGATAAAAAAAGGCACAAGCTCAGGGGAGTAGCGTCACATTACAAGGAGTGGAATGCGTTACTCTCAACCTAATTACCATGCGAAAGTTTCACCTGCGTGTCGCTGACAAGCATACCGCTTTCGTTTTGACAGCGACAGAAACTTATTTCCGGTCTGCTTTCGTGACAGTGCGCAACACATCCGACGCAACATTGGATCTGTGCATGCCGAGAAATATAAGAGCAAAAACTGGGACGCGTATGAGCGCTCTCTTGTCTGTTAGCACAAAAATTAGACAAAACTGCGTGGCTTCTACGAATTTATTGTTGTTTTTTTATTGTTTTTCTTATTACTCCTATTCTCACAGAAAACACGTGCAGGTGTCACTTGCATAAACATGTTGATATGTTTCATACGTGTTTTCATTATACCGGGGTAGGCTTTTTCTAGTCTTGAAATAACTTTCCTACCACTGTGCTAGATTTCAAAATGCAAGCGAGTTACACATGAGATTAGAATGTGAGTTCTCATTCGGTCGATGAAGCCGGTATTCCTAACAGCTGAATAAAAATGGGCACTGAGGGTTTCTTTGAGAAACGCGTATAACGCAAATACATGCACAGAAGATTGCAAACATATACAAATATGATCATTATATTCATCAGCCTGACTTTGCCCACTGCAGGGCAATGGCCTCTCCCATGTTCCGCCAATCATACAAATATATGCTAACACAAAGACGCCGAAACGTCTCTGCACTAAGCACAGCTCAGTACTGCTACTGACAAAGTTTATTCCGTGTTATTGAACAGGAACACTGGAAGGAAGAAAAACAAATAATCATTTGTTTTGCACTTTGAATTGTATCTATTTTCTTTTAGTAAACTAAAACCAATTTCTTGTTTCCAGCCGTCACAAAAAAAAGAGAAAGAAGTGAAAAAAGAAAATAATACACGATCGTTCCTATAGATGTCATATCCCAAGACCTTTTCTTGCAAAAAAATATACACGAAATGAACACACAATGGGCTTGCATCTTGTGCAGACAGCTTATATACCATATGTAGCCCCGCCACGGTGGTCTAGTGGTTATGGCGCTCGACTGCTGACCCGAAGGTCGCGGGATCGAATGCCGGCCGCGGCGGCTGCATTTTCGATGGAGGCGAAAATGTTTGGGGCCCGTGTACTTAGATTTAGGTGCACGTTAAAGAACCCCAGGTGGTCGAAATTTCCGGAGCCCTCCACTACGGCGTCTATCATAATCATATCTTGGTTTTGGGACGATATTATTATTATATACCATATGTATATTATCTCGTATAGTATGAAGAGATTAAGTGCCATGGTGCTTCGTAAGCCGGCGCAGTAAAGCACACTTACGCGAACCAACGAAAATACCATTTGCGCCGTAGTCAGGCCCATGAAACAGCACACCGGATGCGCTTGACTTTCATGAAATTAAGAAATGCCAGGACGAAGAAAGGCATCTGCTGAAAGAGACTCGAAGGAAGTAATATAATGAGGAGCATGCTGTGTTGAGAGAAAAAAATTTATTTATCTTTGTTTCGTTCCTTGCGCTATTTTCTTACTTTTACTGATTTTGTCAGTTGCACATGTGCCGTCCGTGTGCATATAGCACTGCGCTATTGCCGATTGAGTGCGCAGAAGCAGCAGCTCGTGATATAAAGAGACAGAACGGGCGGTAGATTCGTAGAAGATCGTTTATTATAATAAATACGAAAATTCACACTTGAAATATGCTTCTATTCCGTAGAACAGAAACAGCACGACATACTATACACTGCCCCGTTTCCGCTTTTGCCAATAGGCCTACTGAAATCCGGAATAAGTAAGACAATTAAATTATAGCTTGTTTTCTGAATCTCACAGTTATACGAGTTATTACGTTCGCTTATGCATAAGTGACTCTCCTAATAATGACTTTACAAAACTCTAAAATAAATGTTTGCCTTTACATCAATTACCACACTTTAAAATAAAGCTAGCTAGCTCCTGGTTGGAATCTACGCCACCATAACATGCCTGTACAGGTAGGGGTTGTACAATAATGATCACAAGTTGTGTTTCCAACGCGAACACGCGTTCGTGGTAAACCACGAAGTATAGATTATTTTACGGATGCATTTCAGTGCCGCCATATTGGGCTGTTAGCCTTACCGTTTTGTATCTTGAACAATTAAACGTAGAGTGCTACTGTTGACGTAAACACATCAAAATGGTTGGGTTGGTGCGATCGACGTTTCCTGACCTTATCAATTCCCGTCACGAGATACAAAAATGAGAAAACATTCGTTTAGCAGCCCAAGGTGGTGCCATATGTCTTACGTAAAATCCAGCTGAAGGCCGCCGAAACGTGACTGCACACTTTCACCTCAGTGACTTCGCGAGTGAGCGAACAAACGATGTCAAGCCTCAGACACAGAGGGCGTAAAGCAATCGGCGAAGCCGCGGCCGCTGCCGCCACAAATATCACGTTCGTGCCGACGCCGTACCTTAACGCTGGCTGCACTTGGGGAATGTGACAAAATGAATGTCGACTATCGCGTCCTACATCACGGTATTCGCACTTGCTCCTGCTGCTACTAGGGAGCTCGCCAGCGCCATTGCGAATCATTTCGAGCAACCGAAAGTTATTCATCCGGTGACCACTGCGCGAAGAGGTAGACATCGATAGTTCGCGTCCGCCTTCCCGCGGGAAACGCGAAGAAATGTGTGCTAAGGGAGGAAGGCACAGGAGAAAGAGAAAAGTCAGGGATGTTAACCGGTCTGGAAAGAAAAACAAGAACGTGGTAAGGAAGCCAATACAAAAAATAGAAATGCTTAACGCGTTAAAGAAGAGAGGGGAAGAGCACGTAGGAATGAAGTGTGATCAAAGGGTGTTTTTTTTCCTCTCTAAGGGATGTGGAAACATCCACTGAAAAAAGAAGCTGAATCATCGAAGATGAATGGCCATGAGAGCTGTTATCTTGCTCTTAAGGCGCGTGCGGAAAGGCTTGTGCTGACAATGCGGTGTGAGATTTCTTAGTTTTTAGAATGTTTTGCTTTTCATCACCCAAGATCACGATGAAACATAATAGTGTCTATGTCTCGGCGCCACACGACGGTGATTTGGACCTCGTATTTCTTGAAAGTACATTCATACGAAATTGTTTTTCTAAAGAAAGCATGACAAAGCGACATTGAGAATATAGATAGGCGACAACACGAGCGCCCAATGACATATCTTCGTATGTTCCGGAAACTCTTAACTTATAAACACACACAATATATTGGACACGTGCGCGCGACACCTATTCCCGGCATCTCATTCTTTATAGAAATAACATATATCTCTCAAGTGCTGTTTCGTTTGTCTAACAGTGTCATCCAAGCTAGGTTAACAGATCTCTCACCATTCTGTTGAATAAAACACGTTTCCGCCTTCTTTAGGGAACATAGCGCTTTTCTTCTGAAGGCAACCCGGGCACACTCGTAATTTCATGGTGGAGGTATTTCCGCACTAATTCGAAGAAACACTCCTCGTCGGCTCAGTTGTGGACACCTTATTGCGGTTACAAGCGTAATAAATTCATTTGCTTCGAGCCTAAATGACCCTTCTGACTTTCTAACTGTGGTAGCGAGGAGACACTACAGCACATCTTCTGCGACTGTCCTCGCTACAATGCGCAGAGAAAATCCCTCGCCGTCGCTCTTGCTCGCATAGATCCCAGACCGATGACGGCAGGAACCATTCTGGAATGTCGTCCTGATAGGTCATCGCGGGGGGAATGTCGTCCTGATAGGTCATCGCGGGCAGTGCTAAACTTCTTGAAGGCATCAGACCTGCACCGTCGGTTATAGACTAACGTCGTTATGATGACCGTGAAATGTGTGTGACTTTTTGTGCGTGCGTGCTCTCCTTCTCTCTCTCTCTCTCTATCTTTATATCTCCCCCATCCCTTCCCCCAGTGTAGGGTAGCATACCGGTCCTTCTAGACTGGTTAACATCCCTGCCTTTCCTTTCTCTCCTTCTCCTCCTTACTGCTCTCTGTGTTAGTCGAAACTCGCAAAAATATCTCTATCTAGCTGGCAACGCTTACTCATAAAGCAAAATTGACTAAGGGTGCCCTCTCCTTAATTATAATTTTTAAATAAAGACACTTTCTCTCTGTCTTTCTCTCGATTACGAGCCACATACCTTTTGCTTTACATATCTGCCCTACATGTGAACAGGTCGCGACGGAAATGAATAAGAAAATAAGGGCAGTTACAAAATTCAGAATGTAGCTCTCATTCTATTTGCCAAGTGTGCATAAGTCTACATAACCCATGGCTTGAAGCATTACCGATATAGAGTACCACAACATCCACAAGAGGGAGTGAGGTGCTAGCTAGAGCACTGCACGGGCCGTTATTTTCCGCCCGAGCCCGGCCCGGTGACATAAAGCGAGACCCGACCCGGCCCGGCCCGACCGCATGTCGGGCCCGACAGGGGCTCGCGCCAATCTAGGTGGCGTTGCGCGAACATGCAACCTAAAGCCTCTCCATCGCGTCTGCTGCCGCTTTTGTAAGCAGCGCCATCTATTGTTTCGTCGCCGCCACCCATTTCCAGTTCCGGAGCTTCTGGAAGGAAGTTCTTGCGCCACTTCTTTCCGCTTTTTCCTTCCATCTTTTTTCTGCACACGCAAGAAAGCAAATATTTCCATCTCCGTTTCACAAGCGTTGTTGTTTTGATGTTCGTCCTAAGCTGCCTGCCGCCGAGTGAGGTTTCGCTCGGTGTTTCTGCGTCGCGAGGGCAGTCAGTATATTAACACTATGGGCATGGGCCGGGTGCATCAACCGGAAAAGAAGCAGAAACATCGGGGCGGCACTTCGGCTTCCGCTGGGCGGAGAACCGGTGTTAAGGGAGAGGGGGAGGACGAGTTGGCGCTACTTAACCTAGCCGGCGGAAAACGCATGGAGGGGTTTTAATGCAATCCACAGCAAGGCGCTTTAAGAGGCAAATATCTGTTCTTTGTTGGCGCATGCTTCGCTAACAATGATGCTTTAACCTACGGTAATTTCTTGTAAAAAGGGGCTCACGGTCGAAACAGTTCAGCGTACGTACTGGGCACGATGAACGTTTGTTCGGCAGTGCTATACTGTACTTATTTTTTTCTGCAAATACAATGGGAATCACCAAGAGCGTTTTGTAGGAGATATTGCAGCAAGAAAGGTGATTTGCAGCATGAGTTCAGTTTCGATAGGGAGCGCAATAAAAAAAGAGGATACAGAGAACAGAACGCTCTCTTCACTTTGTTTTTATTGCGCTCCCTATTGCATGCTCTAACATGCTCTCACATGCTCTAAGCATGCTCTAACAACAAAGCCAATCATGCACCCTTCTGGATATGTAGCACCTGTCTTCAGCATAGTATCACCTTGCCACAAGAAGTGAAATAGAGGAAAAATGCCAAATTTATATCCTTTGTTGTAAATACATTGTAGCCAAGATAAAAGTTATAACGAACCATGTGCGCACCATGTGTGATTCTAGATATACGCATAAGCAGCACAAAGGAAGAAGAGACTATTTGTCATAGCACATTTTTTTATATATCACACGACTGCTCGTATATACGGTCTATAAGTTTTTTGTGGCATAGTTTATAGTTTATTTCTCAGCATGGTATAGGTGCAGAAAATAAAATTATCGAGAGATTCCGACTTGAAGCCCTCCACGCACTGTTACATCACATATGGAGCCGCGCTCAAATTTCTTGCACTGCTTGCGCTAGGTGCAGGGGCGCACATCTGCCTTCCGAATTGTGAAGGCGTCGGCAGTAGCTTTTGTGAACTTCCACCACCGGAGCAAATTTAGGATGTCTATGTGGACCTCTACAGAATGAACGTAGCTGTCCAGCTCATCCCTTCATTTCTCTTGTTCCCAAACGTCGTGCCACTCGTCAATATCATCCGTAAAATTACTCTTAAAGGCTTCTCCTTGTAGTTTTCTGCAGTGTATGTTATGCGCGGTTTTTACCGTGCTCTTTTTTTTAATATTACTATGGTGTATGCCTTCCTAACGATGTTGTACCGGGAGAAGGAGGCCGTAGGACTGGGAGGGGGTGGACGAAGTCATTTCGATCTATTTCCGGGGTTCGTTCCAGTTTGGTAATAAAGGCGCGAATAATATTCTCGACGCTTATTCATTGGATGCATATGATTCGAGGTAAGGGAACGTCACCCAGCACGGAATTCGTAATTGTCTTTTTCAAGCCAGGTATTTCGTCAAGCGAATATACTTTGCCCCATGCCATGTTTAATGGACCTATGCTATTCCTACCCATTCCAACGCTGTTGCTGCAGTATCGTTTAGCTCTCGCACTATATAGCGTAGGGGCCTCGAACACGTAGTCCGCGGCGCGCACACGACTGTCTTTATACCGTTTTTATATTTTCTTTATAAGTGCGTTCTTGAGCTACACAGGCATGACAGATCCAAAGCATTTTTCGTTAGACATCCCCGGCTGTCACCATGTGTTGATACATAACCGTGAAACAAAACTCCATATTTCAGAATCGGCGTCCAGATTTTCGTGATTTTGGAGATAGGTATCTGTATGTCCGTCGAATGCTGCCGCCAAATCTTCTTAAGCAATGACCTGTGTACGAGATATGGGAAACGTCTTTCAAATGGCAACGTTAGCTGACATTTCGTGCAACTTTTGAGAGGACAGACTTAACATACAAAGTTTCAGAAAATTTCGTTGAGCCAATGTGCCCAAAATAGACAAACAGAGTCTGACGTCCGTGACGTCACGAGCAGAGATTTCGGCGCGAAACTTAAAAATGGAACTTTGACCTTCATTTCCTTCTCTATAATAAACGTATGATGACGAAATTAATGACATTGGAGTTCTCAGAGTAAACTTTATCAGTCTAAACCGATTCATTGCATCACTTTAGTGTCCCTTTAAGAACTGAGCAAAGTCCAAGCGCGGCCCGACGTGAGCCCGCCACCTCGAACCCGGGCCTGACTCTATGCCCGGAGCTCCAGACCCGAGCCCGGCCCGGGCCCACCGTGAAAACTACTCTACTCGCCCAGGCACGGGCCGGGCCCGGGTTTTCGGGTAGGCCCCAGCCCGTGCAGTACTCTAGTGCTAGCTCCGTATAACTTCTTGAAATCACTATGCTTACAGCATTCAGAAAGTATAGCCGTACACCTTAGTGCTTGGCGCGCACTGTCCGCTTCTAAATCACCGCCGTGCCAATACTTGCGGAAATATTCATCAGCCTCCGGCTTTGTTGGTTTCAACTACACTGCGTAAGGCAATCGGGAAAATACCGAGAGTAATGTGCGCGTAACTTTCTGTGTCCGGCTACTGGCAGAGAAAATGGCTCAGCATAAACTGTTCGGCTTTCACGCTAAATGAAGCTCTTGCGGAAACGATTTGATGTAAAAGCGTGCGATTTAGACAAGGCGATTATATGACACGGAGGACTTTATTAAGCATCATGGCACGGCAACAATACAGTAGTCGTGAACACGCGCGATTTTAACTGCTACGAAACTGCGTCACGACTAGATCAACATCATGCAACAGAAGGCTGCCATATTACGTGTAGTCTCACAGTAACAGACACTTACTTACTGTTTCCTGTCGTATGTGGTGCGGCTGAAGACGGATCGCTACTAATTTGTCTAACTTGCAATTCCAACAAACTAATGAGTTGCAGCAACGACGACTTCGCTCCACTCCGCATTATTCGATAATCTGTTTCGAGGCATGTATCCGCCCGCTTCTACATGCACACTCTTTCCTTGTCGAAGCTACCACCAATGTGTTTTCTACGATATTGGCAATTTAAGAAGTCTTCTCTGTGTGTTTAAGAAAGAGAGTGACACACAAGCATGGGTAAATGTGGCGATCAAATATGGAAATTCACGAACCACATCGAAAAAATCAATAGTCATACTTTTATTATCCACGTTTTAACAAAGTTACAGTCCACTTCTGTCAAGCCGAGCTCTAACTATAACGAAGAAATCTTAATTATGCCGATAGGTCATCGTCATCATACGACAGACATCATACAGAAGAATCAGGTTCACGAAGATATATTAAGAAACACAAACCGTGGAAATCGATGAAACAGGACACATGAAACGGATGCACAAATAATGCGTGTGCACGCGCTAGCCTTTTGTCACACTGCTGTATTGACCAAAATGCACTTAGTGCACATTCCCGCATTCCCAATAGGCAGAAAAGCGAGCGGCTTCAAAAGTGGCGAGGACAACAAGCACTTACAATTGTGATCGAGCACACGCCCCGCCATCGACAATAGCGATGCGACTCGCCACAGACAAAGTGCGCGCCCGTTGCTTTCTCTCTACCGCCGTTCCTTTCACTAATGCACTTCGTAGGCACCGCTACGTCAACAAACCACCACTTCCGCAAAGGCAGTATTCGCGATGTTTTATTATCCCATGCGAAATGGTTCTTTCCACATGTTTCTCTCTACCGTGAGTGTCCGGAATAGCTGGACACGCTCAGCCGTGATTCGATACACGCATTACGTGAGCGCTTTTGACATTTTTGTAGCATTCCTTCATGCACCTAAACTCGCCATCGCCCCAATGCCCGGCCGCCATTCTCTCAAGAAATGTTTAGTCTAACAATCTCTCACTTTGTCTCATGTCCACTCCAGTAAAACGTTCGAGTAACAACTAGTCAATTATAGCTAGATAATCATTCGGCGGTTATTAGTTTTTCTAACGCGCAAGCTGATTGCATTCCGTAACCAAAACGAAATAAACGTTTATGTGCCTAGCTTTTCTTCCTTACGAAATGCGAAATATTTCAACTTGCTATTTCAAAATCACTAATAAAATATTAGAGACAAAGACAATACACTAAACAATTTATTTCACTTATTGTATACTCAGCTTTTACCAATATCCCAAAGAATGACTCCTGGCTGTTCTGGCCGCTATACGTGTGCATTGGTATTTGAGATGAAAATGTAAATGTGAACAATTTATTCCAAAAGGCCGGCTGCGTTTTGTTGTTTGTGAAGTGCTCAGAAACTTAAGCGCGAACAGGAATAAACCGCTACCAACCTCTTTTACACGTAATTATTCAAATATAATCGCCGGTTTTTTAGCGTAGAGCAATCATAAGTGTACGTTTATAAGATTCTTATAAGATTCAATTAAACATCTGTTGCAAATACAAAAGAACCGGTAGAGAATCCTAAAATTAAACAACGTAACGAAGTATAGTTCTGGTGGTGGTTTTTGAACGCTGAACTTTTCTGGACATCATAAAAGCACGTAGGTACATTTTGCTGTTTCATATGCATATATATCAAGGCTCATAAGGATATATTTTTCTGAAAAGAAAATTATTGTTATTAACATTGTTTCAGCAAGTACCTCAGATAAATCGCGGACCGATGCGTAGGATAAAATTTGGCTAAAATGACATTTTTAGATATACGATCCTATAGAGATCACATGGTGTGTTTGTAATATTTTACTTTCTGCAGCTCCGTATGACCGCCATATACATGACAAGCTGCTTTGTTTAATTAATCTATAATACGAACGAACATTTGTTGCCTGTCATCTTTTTCAGAAGCGCACTCAGAGCTTTAAATTTACAGGAAAATTCTTTTTTTTTTTTGTATTTAATTCTCAGCAACGAACAGGAAAAATGCAATCACATTGTCATTTTTACCTCCCCACCTTATAACTTTTGCCCAAAAAAGCACACAAACATGGCAGGCAATTTCTGTAATAGGAGTGTCGCGCAGTCGACAACTTTTCTGATGACCGCCTCATATTCGACATTATCCAAAGGATTCCACCTTACCTAAGTGCAAAGGTGTCTCACCAATTTGTGCGTAGTTGGCACAATCTTTCTGGCCCGCTTTTCTTAAGCACCTCATCGTAGAGGAGGTCAGACAGCCTTCACATGGGATACGCCGCAAAATGCAAGAGTCAGCAAGACTCGGACGAGAAGCTTCCAAATCAAAGATGTATTTTCGTGTAAGTACTACTACTTGATTTTTATCTACTGGGTAAGGCTTCTTTTATGACTACCTTTCCTGTTTACTTGACGGCCACTTCCGTCGTTATTGACATTCGCTAATCGTTCATGCAGGAAACACCGAAGTCCGTTAGGAGATAGACGCAAATTAAGCATAACATCTAACACCAACGTAAGGAGTGCTACGGGGAGCACATTCGTGCTCTTTCCGGATGACATTAATTTCAATTAGTCCTTACTTTCAGAGGTCGCCGTTCACTGAAAAGGCGCCGTCTTTGAGTGTATTCAGACTAATGCCATTCGTCTTCGCCTTTTCCCCCCAAACGCACCAAAGAACTTTTAGGCATTTCCTTGGTGTATGAATAGGGGAGAAACCGAACACGCAAAAGCGCAACGAAGCAGGGGAGGATGACCAAGGAGGTCGCGGCATCCAAAAGCCAAACTATTTATTGTCTTTTGTGCGTGTGCATGCGTGTGTTTCCTAGGGGGGGGGGGGGGGGAGGGAGGTTGAATACACTTGGTACAGCTGCAGTGATTCACGGTCTACGTGTGTCAAAATCTCCCCTGTATCTCAAAGCAACCGACACAAATGCAATATTGTAGTATCCTTTTCCGGTGGAAGTTGTCAGCGCCAGAACTCGCGTACATAAAAGGAAATACCCTTCTTGCTTCTCATTTCGCTACTATTTTCGAGACTTCAGATCCCTTCATACCACAAGTTCTCTTCACGCACAGTGGAAAACCCGCTGATTGACATCCCCACTTGATCACACAAAGTTTTTTTAGAGGCAATAGTGAGTCTCCTTATATCCAACTCTTTTACATTAGTGCGATAGCAATTATATGGGCACTCTCGACGGGTTTTCGCCGTCATCGTCGTGTTCCATATAATGTCCGAATTGATAACATCACCCCACGCATCGTACGTTTTACCTAGAGTAAAAGCGCACCAGCGCTGGCGACGAATGCGAAGCAGAGATGAAACGAGCCGGCCCATCTACGTCGCACGGAGGGCGCATGCAATAACATCAGCCCGCGTGCGAGGCCTGCCGTCGATTGCTCGTTCAAGCAGATGAAATGCCCCGTCCACCTTGAAGGAGCATGAAAGGACGCAGTGGGAGGGTGAGACGAGGGGCTGTGTCGCTCGAGCAGAAACTTCACAATGCACACTTTCATCCTAAGGGCGCGGTTGCGATCGCTGGCACGTGCGCTATCTGGGCAGGCACCAGAAAACGGTTCGTATTCCCTTCTACCTGCTGTGCTCTCAACGGGAAGAGACTGCTCGAAAACCGCGTCACTCTCTGGAGCGGCCGTACTCTGTTACACCAGTGTTTCGTAGAATTACGCGAGATCGGATACAAAAAGAGTTACTTGCTAGCCTTACTTCTTATAACCTATCAATTTGTTGTTATGGCATTCATTGCTTCGCGCTTGAGATGAAACAGGTTTTTTTTTTTTGCGACCACCCTGCACATTACATGCTCGTGATGGTGCAGCGTTCCATCGCTTTTTCTTCAGACTCACGCTGCGAGCGCCCGCTGAACAAATAGCAGGTTAGGGAGAATGTAAGACGCGCACGCTGCTGCAGCACACCCATCATATACTTTTGCTGTCGTTGGGTTCTCCATTAATTTCTACTGTTACATAACAAAACGGCATCGCAATTGTAGACCATAAAGTTTTTCAGCATTACGCTCATCTGGGTCATCGACAAGAATAAGCCTAATAAGTTAACGAACACATTGTTACGCATGCGCCGCTGTTTGCATATTTATTCAAGTCTTTGCATATTTACTTAATACAATCGACTGAAAAGAAAAAGGAGGTAGCTTTCGCCTTCGAGTCGTCTTTAGCGAATGCATAAGTAATCGTGTGACCTTCTTTTTCTTCGCTTTAATCTTTGCATCCCCTTTTAGCATCCCAGTGTAAGGGTAGGCGACCGGATTCAGTCCTTGTTATGTTAGCGCATATTTGCTTTTCGTTTATTTCTCCTTGTCTCTATCTTCTTGCGCAATACTTTCAAATGCTGAAGTGACGAATGGTTAGCATGCAACTGTGGAGGTGAGGACAGCAGCAACAGCCCTAACGACAGTAACAAGAGGCCTCAGATGAAAACTGCAACCCAAATGTACGGCATTGCGAAATCGCGACGCTTACAGATGGCGCACGAATGATAAACGTTCGGCAGCTTCAAGGCAGTGCACGGTGTATCACACTTATGCAAGCACCACCACAACGATATCAAGAAACATAAAACTCGCCACTGCGGCTACCTTATTTCAAGCCAAAGGCAGCTATTTTTCTTTCGGTCTGGCCCAGTGCCGGACACCGTTTTACCGATTTTCGTCCAGCGCAAGGATAGCAATGTTGCGCCATTGCACAACTTCTTGACCATCCCGTTTGAATAATGCTCCATGTGCGGTCGATGGTCGATAGTATAACTCAAGTGTGGCGCAAGCCGATTGAAAGCGAAGATAAGCGGCGTCCCCTCGATTGAAGTATGGCCGGCAAAGATAAATAACAACTGTTATGCCGATGTGAAGGCCCAAAACGCTGCGTTCTTATCGTCTGCATTGCGTCATGTCGTTTCTTTATTAAACCGATTATTGCGACGCCATCCTAGGAAGGCTGAATCACAACACAGCTGTGATATATACATATATATTGCTTCAGTTTTTGTTTAAGGGCAATGTCATTTGCCTCCCTTGTTACGCAGCGTAATTCTTTCATGTCAGCTCTATCTGGCTTCCGTGGCAGTTCGGTGCTTATTATTTGAATGGTTCTCGCGCCAGCAAAGAGAATTTTGTGGTTTTGGGAAGTTAAACCCTACAAATGCAATGATAAGCAAAGAAAATTTACTGAGATATCAACCTTTTTATTAGTAATAATAATTCTTGGGATATCATGTTTCAAACCCACGATATGATTATGAAAGACGCCGTAATGGAGGGATTCCGAAATTTCGACCACCTGGAGTTTATTAACACGCACCTAAGTCTAAGCGCACGGGCCTCTAGAGTTTTCGGCTTGTCGGCTTGCCGGCTTGTCGTCTACACACTGTTATCTCCGTTTGCGCTGTCGGAAACGAACAAAACAAAGTGAAATCAATTGCGAGACAAGGAAGAACGGGTGAGCGACTGCACGGGAAAGCAGAGTAGGAGGCAATTCATAACTGGTATTCCCCGTATACAGACCAATCGGCAGTTTGTACCTTAATTACGTCACGTGAATCATCTTTTGGCGTCAGGAAGTGCGCCGAAAAGACGAGGAACGCCAGGAGAGAAAAATGCGCTCGTTTTATTTTTATTTTTTTTTTTGTATTTTCAGAGCTATTTACCGTATATTAGGGGCCCTTTATCCATTTATCTACTACGCTTTGTGGGTATGCAGATTGTGCTTGCCATGATGCACGCATGGCGCACGTAGGTTATCTAATGCAGAAGAAAACAATTGCAATCGTTTTCGAAAATATTGTCTTTATTCTGGGCGTCTACTAGGGGGCGGAATTGGCGCTCTTCGACGCGTTAGCTTTGTTTTTGCCGGTGAATTTAATCGAATTTCATTACTCAGCAAATATTACCAGCGGCCGCTTTTCGGAAACCTTAAGCGGCAAGGGGCTTTATGCAGGCAAGTCATCGTTTCCACATTTGACCAAACCGCCGGCCTCATCTGATTAAATAGCTAATTACTTTAACTTATTCAAATAATGCTGTGGATATTGTCTCGAGTCATGCTGAGGTGTCTGCCAACACAGAAAAAGTAATTACGAAGGCGGTGAGCAAATATCGGATTTACCATACCTTTTAGAATTTTCGGACACATTTTTGGAAACAGCAGATATATATAAGTGAAAAACACGCCGTAAAACTCGGGCAGCCAGGAAAACACATCGCTTCTCCAGAGGACAGATGCGAAAGAAGTGATCCAAAAGGACAGGCTGAGATTTCAAGCCGCCGGTCTTCTGTGCTTTCCCACTCACAGCTGAATCGAGAAACAGTGGTATATTACTCCACCGAGCTCTTGGTGAACCCAGGCCGCCTATACGAAGTAAGCAGTACTGCACGCCCACGCTTCCAAGGCTGGAAGTCCCACTGCTGTACGCGCGTAGGCCTAATACGTCCGAACAAAGCGTGAATGCCTCCTGATACGCACCAAAATTAGAAGGTGTCGAGGCTTTGCTTCGGCGAGTGGCCTCTGAGCCTGAAGGCATTAGCCTGTCAACCTGCTCACTCACGCAGGCTTCGACGCTGTCCTTTGAGCGGCTCGTCGACTGCTGGCTTCACCGAGCGGCAGTAGGTGGTTTCCAGCTTCGGCACCCAGAAATTACAATGGGCTCTTCAATTACGAAAGGTGGGTGTCGGCACACTCTATAGCGCGTAAGGCATGACTGCGTAGCGTAATTAGATTTAGGGCTCGAAGAAAGAGTATATTAGGCTGTCGCGTCTTGCTTCTGGCTACGTATTTTATCACTTTTCGAGACAACGGACAGCGACGTCGTCGAAAAAAAATGGGGCATATTTCTCTGTATTTTTGTGCAAATTAACATGTTTTCAAGTGTCGGTGCGCATGAAACACACTGCGACAGTGCGCCTTCAGGAAGTGATTCGTTTAGGGATTAATTTCTCTTTGGGATTGATTCACCTTTAGAAAGGAGTTACATAGTAGCACACATTATTCGTGAGAACTCAGAGAAAATAATTCCATGGAAAGTATAGGGGATGTTATCTGTTGTAATTAGGATATAAATGTGAAGAAAGTAAAGTGCACGAAAAGATAACTTGCCGGTCCCTGCCGGCAGCAAGTTATCGCTTCGTCCACTTTACTTTCTTCACATTTATATCCTAATTGCTACAGATAACATCCCCTATACTTTCCATGGCGTTATTGTCTGTTAGTTCTCAATAATATTGCGCCTAACAAAGAAAAAAAAAACGAGCCCTTAAGAGTCATCTTCTTTCCTTTATAGTAGTACACGCGTATTATTTTACTGCAACGCTCTAACAGCTACATAGCCAAAATTGACCGACATTGTCCAGCAATAGCAGGGCTAGCCAACTTTAGCCGCTCTTTGTAGTATACAAGTAAATACGGTACGCTTCACACAAAGTACGTATTTTTTTTTTTTAGGGTGCCCCAGCTAACTCTAGCCAGAATTTAAAATTATGCCAACGAACTTTGTGACGACACGATCAAGTGCATGTTGCTGACTATTGCATGAAGTCAGTCACACGATCGTATGTGTTCCGCTCAGTTTCTTAATTAGGTAAGATTAACTAACTTATAAAACAACGATGCTGGGAAGGAAATTGCAACTTAGTGTTGTGAAATTAATGTTGCATCTGAAGAAGTAAACTACGAAAGCGGCTCGAGTTTCCTTTACCGTTCATGTCGACAGTGGTCGCCGGATGTTTCGACTCACGTGACTTATACGACTTTCACCTTAATAAACACAGTCGGTCGTTTTAAATAAGTTATTGCTGTATGCGTGTAATGGGAAACAGACGAAGATTCCTGCTTGTTGGAAATGTAATCGAAAAATATAAATTTCATTGTATTGCAACAACGTTTGAAATAGTTAGGTTAGAATCAAGGGGTAGAGTGGAGATAATCATTTCATAAAAATGGAAAAATTTACAGTGTAAAAATAAAGCAAATCAATCTGAATTTATAGCAAAAAAAAAGGACGTTCTTGTGTTTGAACAAGAAGTTTAACTCGCATAAGACTGTTCTTTAATGCGTGGCGACAGTCTGTTTTGGTAGTTTGTGATCCAGGCTAGCTGCTGTTATTCCTTCCTTCTTTATCACTTTGTTCTCCCTATAGCTTTTCTCCCCATCTATTTCCATACTTACTTACAAGCCCCCTCTCTCTCTTTCTATTTTTTCTTCCTTGCTTCTCAGCCATGGATTCGCATCTCGCTTTCCTATTGCAGCAGCTCTATCATCATTGTATCCGTGCGTCTTCTTACGCCGGAAATAGAAGCTGTACAGAGTCAGCAGTAGCGCTATTTTATTTGGCCCTCATAGCAAGCCATTGCTAGTTTCTCGCTGGTGGATGCCTACCAACCTATGTGCGATTCCTCTCCAGCGACTGTTCATACACTTCCAGTGGTTCCCATTCTGGGAAACAAGTCAGCGCACGAATTCATCAGTGCAATGACTAATGCTCACCCAAATCCCCAGTTCGCGTTATGATGGCAGAGCAAGGCAGAAGCAACGCAGGCGTGACACAGCGATTCAATCCTCTTTCTGGCTTCTTTCTGTGGCTAACATCCTCTGTTTTCCCTTCGTCGACTTCCCGTTTCCACGGTTGGGTGGACATCCTCGGTAAAGAAACTAAGATGGGCGTGCGGATAGCGTTTCGATGGCAACGCGCTCTACTTCCTTCCGGAGTCCCCCCCCCCCCCCTCCACTTCGCCACCGCGTGTTCTCTTTTCACCCTTCCGCGGCGGCGATGATACATCCGATACACGCTCGGCTATTGCTCGCTCCCATGGGAATGTACTGCGGCGCTTGCACGCTGTCGTCATGTAGTAGTGACCAACTAATGGCTCTGATAAGCGTCTTCGGTTTTGTGTTTACCCGCCAGCCACAGACCTTCTTGGAATGTCGCGCAGTGGCGATGCGGCCCTTTCATTGCCAAGTGCTTCACGACAGCCGTTTTCCTTCTGCTTTGTGGGTGAAAGTAGCGGGCGGCCTAAAGAAAAAGCACGACACATGCACAAAGTTCCGTCGTCTCGTCCTAACGACAGTTACGGCTTGTGACGATAATCGGCCATTTTGTTTTTTGTTTCATTCTGGAAAATAAATAAAGCGAGAATCGGCCGTGAATTAAGCGTTTTCTGTGGCACATTCGATCGCTGTCACAAAGAAACCGCGCATGGTTCTACTCACAGCCACACACCATGCAGTGGCGCAGCCAAGGGGGGGGGGGGGGGGGAGGGGGGCACACCGGGCTCGTGCGCTGCTCCGAATTTTTTTCGCCATAGCATACAGAGCAGAAAATTACACCCGACCACATCTGCCTGCCCGGCCCCCACTACAGGTCAAGGAGGTGCCCCCCCCCCCCCGAAAAAAATTTCTGCCTACGCCCCTGACACCAGGGGCAAGTTGTTCTTGCAGCAGATACGCTGTGGCACATACGCGCTGTGGGAATTTTACAGTAGAGCTGTTATGGTCGAGGTTTGCCGTGTGTCGTGGATAGAAATTTATCATCATGAATCGGCACGCATTCAATGACTGCCCAAGCAAAGCATTCTGTACAGACGCTTAACAAGAGAGAGAGAGAGAAAGAGGAGAGGAAGAAAGGGAGGTTAAGTAGAAGGTAGTATCCGGTATGCTACCCTGCACTGGGGTTGGGGAATAGGGAACGGAAAGAGAGAGAGAGAAAATAAATAAAGGAAAAAACAAACACAACCACACACACACACACGCGACCATTCCACTCAAAGGCGTTCTGACAGGCCAGTAGATCGCAAGAAGCCTACTAGCGCTTCTAATGCCTTTTCCTGAGGCATTAAAGAGAGCCTGAAATGTTTTTGACGATTTTGTATGAACAATTTGACCCGGTAGAGCAAGTCCTAAGGATCATTTCCAGACCAATTTAAGCTCTCTGTGGAAACTATGTAATTTATTTCAAGGTTTAAAGCTGCGAATCGCCACCGATCACAGCGGCTCAGCCAAACGCATTTTCAACCGCGCACTTCCAGTACCCGACATCTTGGAAGCACGACGTCCCGCAGGCGGCTGAGCTGATTGGATATATTGAGTCTACGTCACGGACCTCCTGTGGGCTGCTTGCGTCGTCTGCCTGTGTTACAACGTGCTCCGTGTTAACGTTAGCTGAGCGGCAGTGTTTATCTTGTGGTTTCTTTTCTCGTACACAATGAATTGCCCCAGCTGTGTTGTGCGCCACACATCTAGCAATCGGTGACTTGTAAAGCTGCGACATCGTGGAATGTTTGTGAGGCACCTGGCGAACGGAATCGCTTTAGCTCGTCGCTTCAATGAGCGTCGCGCGCGCTTTTGCTATCCGGTCAACGCCACGATCCACGTGTCTGCGGCTGTAGCTTCACCCCTGAAGACACAACCACATTGCCCGAGTTTACGGTTATCGGTGATCGTTCTCGAATTCTTTTTGTTTGCCCGCATGCCTTTGCAGGTTGTCGCCGTCAGGAGAATAAAATAGGATCGCTTGTAGTGTGGCGGCACCTGTCGGAGAAGGCAGATATCAACCACTCCTCAAGCTTCGTCTTTGTTGCCAGGCGGCGTGCTGCCATGGCCTCCGAGATTGTGCGCTACTTGTCAGCTCGCAATCTCGAAGGCCATGACTGCGCGAAGCTCAAACCGTTGAGTGCGCTCATGAGAGCGCTGCGATCGATCGCCAGCTAAGGATTGTATCGCTGCTGATGCCAGCGTGTCTCATGAATTGAGGAGGCAAGGCAGTAGTGAGGAGGAGGGTATAGATATAATTGTCCGTAGCGACCTTGGCACGTGGTGCGTCGCATAATTTGTGGTTTGAATGATTTGAGGATGCTCTTGCCTAAACGCTGACAAAACTTCAAAAAAGCGTTTCAGGGCCCCTTTAAGTCTGGACGGTGGCGTAGTAGTCTATCTTCTGATAGAGGCTGGTCGTCTAACTTGTTGAAAGCATGACAAAGAGATTGTCTCTGTGTGCTGTACTCCGGGCAGTCGCACAGAACATGTCGAATTGTTTCTCCGTCACCGCAGTGTTCACAGGTGGTGGTGTCAGCCATCCTTATGTGGACCGCATACGCATGGTTAAAATAATGTATGCACAGGACGGTAGCGTCTTCTTGGCGAAGTCTTTATGGAAGGCGAAGGCTTAACGAGGGGTCAAGGGAGTGCAGTCGGGCATGCATGAAATGTGGTTCATTGCAATTTGACGTGGTGCATTGGCGAGCGAGCAGGTGGAGCTTTCGAGCAGCGTCTGTCCTAGAAAGAGGTATCGACAGGTCGCGGTCCTCTGTATGGGCTCAACGGGCAGTTTGATCCGTCCGTTCATTACCGATAATCCCACAGTGGCTTGGTAGCCACTGAATTGTAATGTGGTGTCCTTTCTCGGTTAGGTGGTGCAACATCTCAGCTCTCTCAAATACCAACTGGTCGTGAGGTCCACTGCAGAAAGACCAGAGACTGCAGTGCCGCCCTGGAATTGCAGAAAATCGCCCACCTTTTTCTCATTTCGTCAATAATGAAAAGCAGCGCGGCGCGAAGCGCTGTAAACTCTTCTGAAACGTGCCCACCAGCTCTATTGTGACTCAGCTTTGCGCAACTAGTGAAAGCTGCGCAAACATTTTTTTTGTTTATCTTTCTTTGTCTCACTTTCTCTTGAAATTTGAATCAAATTAACAAATAATTTTTCTTATTCTCTGCTTTGCTGCGTCATTTTCTGTTGGCTTTATTTGTGTGCGCGGGCGTAACAATCACCAAATCTTAAGCCTGCCGCCTCGAGTCCCCCCGGGAGCATCTCTAGCAACGTGAACGAGATTGTATTTTTAATTCTGGCACCAACAACAACGTTCTCAACATGTCAGCCTCTTCATGGCTGCTTCGGCATTCACAATACTTTTGTTCTCTTGGCGACGCGTTAACTTTCCGAATAAGTGCTGATAAGTTGGGTGTTTTCGAGGAGACGTTTTCGTAATTTGACCAGTAGTCATGGATAGCATGAAACCTTGTGTTGCTCAAAGCAGTGGCTTTCAGTTACCTTCGGTCAACAGGAAGGCTGTCGGCTGCTCTGATATTGAAGAGAAAACTTACGGTACTAGTCAAAGGCTATCCACCAGAAGTTGCCGTCCACAACGTCAAACCTACCTGCCAGAATAGTTTCGCCCTGACGTCAATGAGGGGACAACCTTAACAAGTTCCATGAATATATAATAGCTGCTGGGGTTTTACGTCCCAAAACCACGATATGATATTGAGGGACACCGTCGGGGAGGGTTCCGGAAATTTTGAACATCTGGAGTTCTTTAACGTGCACCTTCATCTAAGCGCACGGGCCTATAGCATTTTGCCTCTATCAAAATTCAATACCGCGACTTTTGGGTCAGCAGTCAAGTACCACGGCCGCTACATAAAAAAACAGGTGCGGCCTGCTGCGTCGCGTCGCCGTCAATGGGCGAGCGCGGGTCGGCTGAGCGGCAGCTGTTTTGGGTGAGGGCGCCACAAGCACGGTCCGCAAGGCAGACGCCGGTTCGTGTTACTATGTGGTCGCCTCAGGATTTATGCGTGTCCGTGTGCTTTCTCGTGTCTTTCTTGTGTGTGACCGCGCGTGTGAGCAGCTTGCCTCACGTTTCCTGCGCCTGAGTACAGTTTTTCGGTTTGCGCATGTGTGGCAGACGGTTTTTTCTAGCGGCGTGATGACGCGAAGCTGTTGTGTGCCGCTGTGCAACTCGAACGTGTGAAAAGACGCTACTGTGAAGTACCACGTATTCCCATGCATTCTACAGTGTCGGGAAGCGTAATATTCGTAACAGAGCACTTCTTTCTGTCGCAAACGAGCGCTAAAACAGGCGCGCGCCGCCGCATCCCGACTACAGCATCAAGCCACTGCGCCGACTGCTACCCCCAACGGGTGCGCGCAAGGAAAAAAAAAAGACAAGCATCAAAAGGCGCCCAGGGCGAGCCCCTACCCTCTCCACCGAAGACGTCGTCGCAGTCGCGACAGCCTAACACCCGCGCAGATTGGGGGAATTCAAGAAATCAAAGTGGAACCGACCGATTCCGCAGACGAACCGGCGAGACGAACCTTCTTCCCCTAGCTGTCGCTGCGCTGCGTGCTACGAGCGGAACAATCACGCGAAACCGGGAAGGATCCAAACTAGAGACGACGGAGGGTAGGACGGTATGGTGAATTCGGCGAAGAAGTTATGTTGTTCGTGTGAGTCCTGTAGAGCGGTCAGTCGATCTTGGATAATCGAGTGATGACACCGTGGGAGCACTGTTTAGAAGAGTGTCGCCGAATGACTGTGACCAGAGCTGGATATTGTTTGAGTGTTTCTTGGAAGAGACATATTCGTGAAACGTTCGAAGAATTGTGGGCTGCACACGTTTGGTGAATATTCAAGGCCTTTACGTGTTTGGATAGTTTCTAATGGATGAGAGTGCATTTGTAGCACGGTAAGTTTGTTCCCGTTGTTTTAAACACCATCTAAGTGATGTTGTGAGTTGTAATTGATACCTGCCGAGTGTGGATGTTTGCGTGATGCTTGTACTGCCTTAAGTGAGAATATATTTTGTTTGTGTTGTCAACTCTTGGCTCTAACTCTTGCTTTGGACCGCAACCGGCATTTGTTGGCGCACTAACAGGACCTACATTTAAATTTTGTGTGCTTTCGTGGTGCGTTTCGGTGGGCCGATAAGTCAGTCCTTGGAACCTGCTCGGCGGCCGCCTGTCCATTAACGGGATCAGTGATTGAGTGACACTTTTCATTTCATTTGAGTCAAACGGGCAGCATTCACGGAGAGTATTGAGGCCCACTCTACAAAACATTGGTACTCCAGGGCAAACTGTTCACATACGTGGGGTAATTGGCAGTTCTAATAACGACTTCAATATTCAATCTGTAATGCGCAACTATAAAACGCCTTATCTACGGCCTGATTGGAGTAAGTGTCGGGCGTACAAACGCGGCTGTCGAAGCGCTTTTCCGTGAACAGCTGGACCGGTGTTGCGGCGCCAGAGCGGGCGCCAGGAGAACTAGGCCCCGGACGCCGTTTCGGCGCCACGCAGCAGGCCGCACCTGTTTTTTTTATGTAGCGGCCGTGCAAGTACCATAACCACTAGACCGCCGTGGCGGGCAGTTACATGAAATAAGAGAGGGCAACTAATACCAAACAAATCACAGTTTTGCCGCAAGGGCGAAGCAATGAATGCAATAGCAAGAAAAGTGGCCCGTGATGGACGCGCTGCTACGCTGCATAAACATCTGCCCCCCCCCCCCCCCCCCGGCAGCAACTATGCTCGCGGACAACTTTTCTTGGCAATGAAGCGAAGGCTACAGAGCCACAATGCACGTATCCTAGTGCTAATGAATGTAGTCCCACAATTGCGTCTGCATTTTCTGCGTGAGATATATAGAATACTCCTTCATTTTCTACATGTAGCTTTTTGAGACGGAACGCAGCGCTCACAAGCGAGATACATGTATTTCTTTTAGTTATACATGCTTCGCGTTTTTGCGTGCGTGAAAAAGTTGCGCCTTTTAGCCGTACCTTAGACGCTAAGCAGCGTCTGCGTCGAAATGCAACGCTAGCCATCACTTTCCACGGCGTTACGAGACGCGCGCCAAACCGGACTACTTCACGTAGCAGTACATGAGCAGACGCTCCGCCCCGTAGCTTTCCCTTCATTGCCAAGAAAAGTTGTCCGCGAGTATACCGCGCGAGCAGACAGCGGAAGGGAAGGTTCTCCCTGCGCAAACATTAGAAGAAGCGAGCGAGCTGGCCGACGACTTTTAAATGCGCCCGTTTAGGGAGCCTTTATGTGCGCGCATGTTGCTAGCGTCGTCTGCCTGTGTTACATACGTCGGAGGCACGGAGGCGAGCACATGAAGGCTCTCTACGCCCGTTGCACTCCTCGCGCCATCTCGCTGGTAATGAAGAAATGCTTATAAGCGCCTGCCGTCTCTGAGTCCTGCGAGCGGTAAAGGGTGTGTATATAACGCTCGCCGTTAGCTACCTGAAGGATCTGCTTTTTGTGGCGTAATGGCTAGCGCCTCGCGCTGCGGAGCGAGAGGTTGCTGGTTCGATTCCGTGCATTTTTCTGAATTATTTTCCTTTGGGACTTTTATATATTTATACATACTTATACATATACGGTGCATAACGGCGGCGACGGGGACGGCACTAACCTGCCGAGACTGTCCATATAATTGCTATCGCAATAAAAATGTTATCGACGCTGTTCCTGAATCACAGTGACGCTCATTTCCCCCATGCCTTGCTGTAGCGATTGCTCTTGCACAGCCTCATGTGGCCGCGTAATCAATTACAAAGAAATATCATCCACCTATCCGAAGTCAGTGCTTGTCTCGGCAATATGGTCTCACAAGTGTATACATGGCTTGTTCGCGCTGCCATTCGCACCAGCTAACCCCCATAGCAGCTTTACTCACAAGTGTGTTTTCGATGCAGTACGGTGCACACATGTTGTAGCAATTGAATCATTTTATTACCATCGGACAACGACGACGAAGTGTGCGTCTTGCACAGCGCTTTGTCTACCGGGTGACAGTTTTTGGTGATTTTTCATGTTCCTCGCGTAGCCATCGGTATTTTATTTGGCTACACTGGAAGTAGACTGGCCTTCACACCGTTCAGGCATGCCTCCGCCGTCGTCGGGCCCCTCGAGGAAACGGAACAGCGAACTCAGCGACGCCGACAGTGAGTCCACCGAACTGTATTCGGCAAGCAGTGACGATTCCGACGATGAATTCACGCCTGTTTGCAGTCGTAAACCAAAACGACGATCTATGGGTGCTTCACCAGCTTCAACCGCATCTACTGTGAAGCCGAAGGAGGCTTCAATTAACTACACCGTCTTATTTGTGCCTGTTTCGCCATTGGACAATCTGAGACACCTGAATCGGCAGACCATCTCGAGGAAACTCGAGTCTCTGGCTCCAAACGAAATCAAGGATGTTCGAGTCAACCCCCGCAAGAATGTCTTGGCTATCGACGTTATACACCAGGCATCTCTGCTTGCTCTGACCAGGGTCACAGACTTCGACGGTATCAAGGTTCGAGCTCACCTTCCACTTAACAAGGACATGGTGGTAGGTGTAATATACCATGTCGACATCTCCATTCCTTGTGGCGACCTTGCATATAATAATATCTGAGGTTTAACGTCCCAAAACCAAGATATGATTATGAGAGACGCCGTAGTGGAGGGCTCCGGAAATTTCGACCACCTGGGGTTCTTTAACGTGCACCTAAATCTAAGTACACGGGCCTCCACCACCGCCCAATGCATCACAATTGGAGAGCCGGAAAGACGCAGAAGCTTTGAAAGCGGCGGCGGATGTCGTGTGGCCCTCGCTGCCACCACTGCGCACTCATAAAGAGCCGATGCAGAATGCCCCGCAGTGTGCTTCATCGTCCACAGATGACTGCCACGACAAGAACCTACAAGTCCTCGCTGTGTTGAGGTCTCTCATGACCACGATGCGCACTCTCCTCAACGGAATGACAACTCCGTCAGCTCAATGCGCTCTGCAAGTTCTCGATTCCTTGGAGCCAGTCCTTGCAAGCCTTTTTTAACATCTCGCAGAGGAACCGATGTTAAATATTTCTCCGTTGTGACTGTCTGTGTGTATGCGGTGAACACTGATGTGTGTGCGCGTATTACTTGTTCCCTCTTTCCTCCTCGCTATCTCTATTCTTTTTTCTCTCCTTCCCCCTCCCCCCGTGTAGGGTAGCAAACCGGGTACAACCTGGTTAACCTCCCTGCCTTTCCTTCGCTTTTATCTCTCTCTCCCTCTTTATTACCATCACGACCACCTAAATTATTCGTACCCGCTTCACACACAGCACGAGGCGCAGAATTCAATGCACGTCACCAATAACTTGTTTTCACGCGCTTCTGCGTGTCTTCGCCGTCGCGCAGCTTTGAGTCGCGTACTCACCTCTACACAGCGGGACCTGGACAGGCCATCGAACGTTAACGTTTCAAGTCACTACAGGGGCCAACTCAGCCCAGCTCGAGATGGACATACGCCATAAGTGTTGGCGGCAGCGTAAGAGGCGATAGAATGGCGACAGAACGCATCGTGGAGAGTAGAAATGCTTTTCGAGATGAGAGAGAAGAAGTGCGACGAGACTTGATAGGCCTCTATTACCGGTCCGGGCGGAGACTCTGCTAATGGGCTCTTTACCGGAAGCCGAGCGTCCACTAAGAGCATTTGCTGGGACACGGCAACGGGGATAGCGAAAAGACGTAGCCTCGATAAATAAAAACCAAATCCACTAGAAGGCAATGGCGAGGATGCCTTCACCAATCAAAGTAACCACCTTTCGCTTTCACTCTAGCGTCGCTACAACAGTGCGCCGACGCGGTCCAACGTCCATTTAACGCCTTGGATATGCGTCCCGCTTTGTTGCCTTCGCCTTGTCAAGGCTATGTTCCCTTGTCGCATTTCTAATCTACTTACTCTCATCTGTTGTGCTCTATAGATTTATCAGATTTCAGTCGTCGGGAACGCTGTGTCTGTAAACTATATTACCAATGAATACATATTTCGAGTATTCTTTTACACATTCAATGTGGAAGAGGCTTCGCGGCTGAAATCACAGAAGATTGTGAGCGCAGGTTTTTTTTTTTTATGCCAGGCCGCCCCGAAGAGTACAAAGAGTCATGTGTACATAAAGAGGAGACGGAAAAAAGATTCCACATAGTTAAAATGAAACATGTCGCGATGACTAGAAAATTAAAAATGCATTGTCATCACGTCGAAGTCTTCGCCATATAACACGACCAACCAATAATATTCATCTCCCGCTTCCTGAAGAGTTTATTATCAGTCAATGTAGCGTGCGCTTTTTGTATTATTAGCGTCATCATGTGCCTATTAAGATCTGCTAATATCATTCCTGCATAGCTTATGGTTGGCGACATTGAGCCTGCGTACATGGCTTTATAATGGGGTCAAGGGGTTTTGTCACGATGTCACAAATTCTCATTCTAAGCAATTTTCGTCTAATGAGGAGAGGTAACTACTGCCTGAAATTTTATCTTGTCCCGTAAAAATTTTCGATACTCCCAGCATAATTTCAGTCATAACGGATAAGGCATACATTTAGCCAGCACACGTATAAGATTTACCTTGGGCATGACTCTGGTCGTTCACAACTTTTCTTTTAGAATTGGGCGACGCGCATCTTACAAATTAATACACCTGCCTTGGGTCTACTGAACATGGTGCTCGTCTGTTGAAACGTCTGCGTATCGCACATCCGACCCATATAGACACCACAGATCGGGTACCGGAAGCATGGAGGCAAACATTTTATCTCCGACCCCCACCACGTAACATGGACACTCACTCCCACGAAGGTCAACGAAAGACCCGAGTAAAAGACTCCGCGTGCAAATTCGGGTCTCAGAGGTGTCTTCTACGTGGACGTCGCCGGACCGTCATCAGAAAAGTATTACACGGCGGCTGTCATTCACCAGGATGCTCAGGTCAATGGGCTCTCCCTCAGAGCCCCAAACTCAGCACAAGCGGTTGATGTAGCAATGGTTTTAGCATCCTCCGATCCCGGATGCAATAAGGTTATCACAGACTCCCATAAGGCATGTTTTCCATATGTGGTTGGGGAGGTGGCACTTCTCTCCTGCAACATTCTGAAAATTGCGGAAAAAGCGACTGATCACAGTCAGTGCAAGAACATTGCGGACTCTAGGACACCAGGTTTGCGGGGTAATGAGTCTGCAGACGCCATGGCCCGAGCATTTACGTCCCGGGCGTCTCGGTCCCACACCCTTCAGTACCCGGAGAACAGGAAACCACCGCTGACCTTTAAAGAAATTTTATTAGATTTTCGAGAGCGTAATGAACCCTACACGGACCCTACTAAGTGTCTGAGTAGAGCAGATGAGCGAATTCTCCGCAGGCTATAAAGCCTGCTCTGCCCCACAATAATTAGGTTCTAGGACCTTCACTCAGACGGGAAGTGCCCGCACTGTGGAGCGACATGGGACGTCTTTCACACGGTGTAGGCATGCACCCGAAACCCCACTTTTCTATCTGCCCCGTACTCGTCAGGAGAGGCATGGGAGAAAGCTCTCCGGGACTGCTCTAGACAGAAAGCCCAACAGGCCCTAGTCCAAATGGCGAGAATGGCGGCTGAGTCTTGAGGTGTCCCGGACTAAGAACACCGACCATCAGGGGTCACCCAACATCGGCCTCTGAATTATCTCTTTATTTTAAATAAAGCTCTTTCCTCCTCCTCCATGTAGACGCGGTCGGTGGATCTACGCACAGACATCATGAATACAGTTTAAGAACGCAGCAAAATTTTAGGCCTGTGTGTCGACTATACGCATCCATCTTCTATACGAATCTCGACACGGATTTCCGAGTTCAGTAAAGATTAGTTTTCTCTCTCTCGCTTTAATATCTTCGGTTGCGATCTCGTTGTCACAGCTCAAACCAGAAGAGGCACCTCCTCACGCCGAATATTGCCCTCCTTTCAAAATTTTCATCACTGTAAACGTCGGTATGACGTTTATATTGATGAACAAATTTTTAATGTAATGGGAGAAAAAGAGAGCTGCGGTTGTAGTACCCACACGTGGCGTGATGGCCTTTTCTTCATATTTCGGGCTTCACCGCCGGCTGGCTAGAGTCCAAGGCGTTCATTTAACCTTACTCCGCCTGTGTGATTAATACGCATAGAGCGAGGTGCCATGGCAGGATTGGACATGACTCATTGGGCAGGCCCACGCAACGCAGTAATTAGCCCTTTTCTACCTCGTATAGAACTTGTCGTGGTGGAATGTATATTGAATGACCACTTGGGGTTATATGTGAAAAGCGTCATCCTGTTTGCACACCGACTAGCCGGGTTCCTTGATACGAGACAATTACATTATCTCGCTGCCTAATGCTCTCGTCGCATTACCAATCTCTCTCTCGCAACGGTCCATTTTCGGGCTGTGCTTGGCTTCTTACCTTCGTCTCTATTTCTACTTCGCGTTGGCCAACCCTTAGTTTTTTCTTTTTCTGTTTTTTTTTCTTCTTCGGGAAATTTACTTTTCTTGTCATTCTTGCTTAAGTTGATTGACTCTCGACATCATGGATATAAGGCTTCTAATTTTATTCTTATGAAGACACTTTGCGCCTCGCGTGAGCAGCAGGACGTGCCTCTCCCACAGTCTAAAATATTTTAAATGCGAAACATTTCTTAGCGAACCTTTGACACTTTGAGCGTATCTATCTATCTATCTATCTATCTATCTATCTATCTATCTATCTATCTATCTATCTATCTATCTATCTATCTATCTATCTAGCTATCTATCTATCTATCTAGCCGCCTACGTCTGGGTGCTCTCATGATCGCCTCCTTAAGTTGGTGTAGACCAAAATTGCTCTGAGAGGGTAAGAGGATTTGACGAATATGGTTGTCTGGTTATGACGTGAATAACTTGAAAATCCTGTCATGTACGCCGACAAACCCTTTCTCCCAGACACGTATGGCACATACCCGTTTGCCACGGGCCGCGGTGTACGGGTATGCGCCACAGGTTATTGACAGTTTATATCTACCCAGGACCGGCGAGAACAGACATTGGTAATTTAAAGCGATGAGCGTTAAGAAAAACCGACATCGGCAGCGTTTACTCGACAAATGGAAAGAATAAAAGTTAGTATCCCCGCAGGAATCGAACCCATGATTCTGCGTGGCAATCAGGTATTCTACCACAGAGCCACGCCTGGTCTATAGAATGGTTTGGAAAAACAGCCTATGCAGGCATGTCGGTGGAACGTAAATTGTGGTTGTGGTGCTGGCCATCTAATTTTACAAGAAGGCAATAAAGACTACATATGTGCTCCTGCGATAAAGGCGTCACATCAGATTAACGTCGGTTGGTCCAGTGTTGGCTCCGCTTATATAGCAGCCGAATAAACATTACATTTGTATTCCTATGATTCAGCAAGCTATATACAAGCATTTCTCGACCCCGGTGTAATACATTAACGAAAGTGACGTATGATATCCACATGACTGCACCATAAAGTGCACTGAGTTTCGATAATGCTGACGTATGCACTCTAACGTGAGAGCTGACGTTACGTCGCACCATAAGTTACCCCTTAAACGCCAGTGTTGTCGACGTGCCTGGCAAGCCCACACAGCCATAGAGTTTCCTACAATACTTACTAGAGGGAACTCTGGCGCTAGTGTCTATGGGAGCTGCCACGCATGACGCTTCAGCCAGCATGGGAATGATGGGTAGTACACAAATTTGTCTAAACTTCGTCCTTTCGGCTCCGTTTGGCAGCGCGTCGGCTGCATCCGCTTTATCGCAAAACAAAGTTCAGCAAAAGTCAGCAGTTACACTTCACCACTTTAACTTTTTTAGGCTCATTAAATCAAATCTGGTCACGAAGTTCACGACGGTCTACTCTTTTGTCCGAAACGAACGCCAAAACACAGCAATAAACAAAGCCACAAGTACGTTTGAAGCCGCAAGCACGAAGACTAGGCAAATTTGTGTACTACCCATCATTCCCATGGTAGCTGAACGATCGCAGCGCTAGAGTCCCCTCTAGTTAATTTTAGGAAACTCTATGCACACAGCTACTACAAAAACATGTCGATCCACCTCGTAACGCTTGGCTCAAAGCTGAATATGCAGCATAGACAACTACTTGCTGACTGCTTCGCATGAAACCGATTCCCACAAAGCGTGGGGTCCGCCGATTTTCTTTTCATCCAATCGCTTAATCGATCCTACTTCTTCACTTCGCCCGCAATCTCCCCACACAATGACGTTTTCGTCAAATGCTGCACTTCCCACCATTATTCTCGGCGGAAAACTGACTTTGGCAGTTCACTCCAACAATTAACGACACACATTCCACCCTCCCGTCATCAACGCCAGTGCAGCTCGACGCGGCCGACTTCTCTCCTGTCCTCGACAGGCTCCTGCCGTGAGCACTGCTTAGCCGAATGCGAGCCCAGAATGCACGTCACTGGCTGTTTTATATTCATTTCTTTCAGTTTTTGCCTTATTATTTCCTGGTTTTGTTTTGCTTGTCTCGTTGCTACGTTTATGTTTTTCTACGAGTCCCTTACCCAAACGGAGATCGTCAAAAATTCGACCACGTCTCACTGTCACCTCGCCTTATTTTTATCGCGTCCGGTATATCGCGTCCGCGGACAAAATGGCGCGTAGAACAGCAGCTTTCGGTTGCCGGACTATCTAGACACAGAGCACGTGATCCTAACCCATTATAAAGCGTAATGTTCCATTCAAAACCTACTCCTAATTTCTATTTCAGCCTTTAATTTGGTATTTATAATGCACAACAGGGCACTGAACGGGAATGTTAGGAAGATCCGAGGGGATCGATTTTTTATCTAATCACTATATCACGTGATTGCGCCGGAATCGGCCACAAGAAATCAGATCTCTGCTTTTATTGCAAAACTCCGACTGTGGGTAGTGGGAATTGTAGCGTGCCGTCACGGTTTGGGAGGATTAACACTTCTCTACAAGCCTGTCGGGACGCGATCGCCAGTGGAGATTTGTACTGAGGCACTCACCCACTGGACCCAGATGTAATCATCAATAAATGTCTGATACTGCTACTAGCAAACACGAGATAAGGTGACACCGTGCCGTTCGCTGATATGGCCATATTATGCGCCAAACATTTAGGCGTTCAACAACGCAGACTCGTTCGGGTTGTCCTCAGCTTTCCTTTCTTTCGCCGTTCCGCGTTTATCAGTATTGCTTCTTCTTGCCCTTGTCCATGTCATAGTTCAGCGACGCACTTTTAAAATGCCGTGAAGGCATAAACTAGAACCAACACGATTACATGCTGCCACATTTACAGCAAGTCTGTTTGATGTCTAATACTCAGATAGATTCTGTCGCACAGTGCGTGCTTTCTGGAGCTTAGGTCGACAATTTTGCCGTACAACCAGCACATTCACACCTTTGAATTACAGTGAGCTGAGCTAGCTGGTAAGTATTCATTCTAAAAGGCAGGGCGTGCAAACAAAGACACAAGATAGAAGTCAAGACACCACGAACGCCGGCGTTTGTGGTACCTTGACGTCTATGTTGTGCCCATGTTTGCACTTTAGAATTCGCCCCTTTCTCTCACAGGGAAGGGCTTCCAAGGATGCGTAAATCCAGGTGGGAGGGAATATGGTGGCTTCATTGGGAGTCATTCCTTTTCTATCATGTCCCCTGGGTGCTGTTCTTCGGCAGTTGCACAATTGAGGAAAGCAACGACGGAAGCCTAAAGTGGGATTTGTGACAATATAATGGGCGGAACACCCCATTGCGCTTGCTCCCACTGCGGACCGCTTTCCTGCTTCCTCGATCGGTCAGTTTCTGCGTTGCAGAATTGTTTGTACTTCGTCTCCAAGTGTCAGAATAGCTTGAAGCATAGAACCCTAACCGAATTTGCCGTTTCCCCAAACACAGCAGCATGCATCTAACTCTTCCTTAAGCTGGAAATGTCCGTCGGCGGACGCTGTTGACTGGACCTGTGGGCGTTTTCCGAGATCACAAGCGAGTTTTGGCAACTCGGTCAAAATGAACTTTATACAGTCTTCTCGTATTACCCTCTTCAACGTGTGTCTCGCTTTCGTCATTCGGAGCACTAAATTTGAACTGACATAGTCGCGCTCTTGCGCGTTGATAGATCCCAACAGAAAAAGTATAACGCATGAAGTTATAATAACTTCGCTTCGGTTATTATCAAATCTGAAGATATTCACGTCTTAATCATTTCAAAAGCGCTGACCAGACCTGTTTCGAAAGAAGCGCTTGCATGCGAGTTTACAAGATTATTGTAGTGGTTTGCATAGCTACGTACTTTCGTCATGCCACTGTCATGCTCCGCTGTGCCTTTCATGCAGCTTAACTACATCTGTGCAAGCTAGTTGTCAACCGAAGACCCAAGATAAAAAAAATTCGCTCTGACACAGCAGATGCTATTCTCAGCGACACGCTGCTGAATTTAAGACAACTGCATGCAGAGCTTTAACTTGGTACTCCTGTCAAGGTAGCGCAAATGTGGACTGAAAGGTGCCTCATATCGGTATACCCTGACTTCGCAATCTGACATGCATTATGCATATATAACGTAAAATATTTCGAGTGTCTCTACAACTCGGCAGAAAAAAGGCAACTAAAGTTTTGCCATGCAAAGGTTTTACGTCCAACCTTCATCTTTCGGGAGGTCGTAATCTCTAATTCTGTCACTTCGTGTTTGGGCATGATTTCACGCATATTTACGACAAAAAATGCAGTTGGATCCTGCTTCAAAGTCAAGTTACAGTATACTACACTATACTAAATCGGAATACATGTGTGTTCACACCCCTAGCGCCGAGGAATACCAACGGTAATGAAAAAGGCAAACCACCTCAGAAGTCTTGCCTACGCTTACGCAGCAGCATCGCTTTGCTGGGAGGTCACAAGAATAGCAAATCGTGGGTTTCGTATATACCGAGTAAACCATGGAACGCGCGTGCGTTAGACCACTATAACGCTGAAGTAACAGCGTATTGGTGACTGAAGCATGCTGTAAAGCTTTTTTTTTTCAGCGATTCTCTGAAACTTAACTTAATAATAATAATATTAACAATATCTGGGGTTTAACCTCCCAAAACCACGATATGATCATGAGAGACGCCGTAGCGGAGGGCTCCGGAAATTTCGGCCACCTGGGGTTATTTAACGTGCACCTAAATCTAAGTACATCTGCAACGTAACTTCATACACATATTTGAAGGGAGCAATACTATGTTAGTTTACCCCCGTTTCAAAAGAAAGTCATCCTAACCCACTTATTCTTGAGTCGCGGGCCGGAAGAGGGCACCGTGTGCCTTCAGTATGCATATTACCTCTCGCTACGAAAGCTATATATGCACAGAGCACGTGATCCTAACCCATTATAAAGCGTAATGTTTCATTCACAACCTACTCCTAATTTCTATTTCAGCCTTTAATTTGGTATTTATAACGCACAACAGGGCACTGAACGGGAATGTTAGGAAGATCCGAGGGGATCGATTTTTTAACACGAAAGTGTTTTATGCCGGGGTCCACCAAGACTTCAGTGACGTATTTCCGTCACGGAAATGACGTCGAAAAAATATACGCAATCAGATGGCAAAGAAAAAAAGCTAGCGTCAACGGGCATCGAACCCACGACCGCTCGGTCCGCAACAACAGATGCCGGGCACACTGTCCACTGTGACACGGTCACAGACTCTGGAGGCTTTACGAACGCGCCTTTTATATCTACCACTCTACCGGTCGGCGGGGTGGTGTTGACCTCTGGGAGTGGTAAGGTAAAGTAATTCGTCATTGTTGTGGCCTCCGCGACTGGCACCTGCAACGCATTTAGGCGTCCGTCCAATTCGGCGCGTTTTCAATAGAAGTTGAATTTTGTCAATGCCTTAACACACCGCGAGGTGGCGACCTTTGCTCAAGCGTCGTAAAAGCGTCAGCGTCGCCGTCGCTCATAGCAACACGCTAATCCACACCAAACATAGCTCTGCGACGCGCGCCTGCCTCACCATGGCTGTAACACTGCGTTCCCCGCTCACGCGCTCGCCCCGAGAAAAATCGCGGCCGGGCTACCGGGGCGGCGCGACGCGCTTTGCGTTTCCCTCTAGTGCGGCCGTGGTGTTCAATCCCATTTTAACAAGCCGCGGGATGGCCACCAAGAGTTCAAAGATGGGCTAAAGGATAACTTCCCCTATGGGGAGGTAGAACCCGCAACTTTCATATAGTAAACGCTTTATGGTCTACCAATGAGGAGAGGACGGCGTCATCTCCCTGTCCACACTCTTGGGTGTCGGGGCAAGCGTATACAAAAACGAGGGGTGGTAGATAACTCCGTTCATGACCGTGGCACCAGGTGTGCAAAACCTTTTTCCAACCGCACGCGTTACGCTGTACGCAGGCTTAGGGAGAGGCAACTGGCCATAAGTTCTCGTATGCGCCTCCTCACAACACCAAGCCTGCCAAATTCGAGGTCCCCGCAATGGGCCTTAAGAATTAGGAGGATGCCAGAGGGCGTCAATTTACGTGAGAAGGAGGACTTGCCAAACTTAATATATTGATACGCAAATGATCCCAGCAACACGCGCAAGCGGTACGCCAACGTAACAATGTAAAGTTCAGTTAGCCTGTAAGTTCTGCATTCGTATTTCATTTGTACGGGGTGACATAGCGACTCGTTGCTTATCACTATAACGCAGTACGATTATAAAGCATTGCTCGCAGTAGCTTCAGCGCTCGGAAGGAGCGCTAAAAAAGTGAGCGGAGTAAACTTTATCCCCTTCTTAGCACTCCTTAATTCCGACTTGCCTCCTCACCGACAATTCTAATCTTGTATCATTAGCCTCTTCTTACCTGGAAGAAGAAGGATTGGGGAGCGGTAAAATAATATATGTGCACTCCCCATCAAGTCAAAGTCAGGTGGAGTCCCTAATAATGAAGTAAAAGACAGCCGCATGAGTAAACGCCTTGCCGACATTAAGCATTTCCCCCTGCCTTAGAAGAGCTTTTACGACGAACATCGGAATTGCCCCGTCCGGCATTGCCAGTAGTTCAAGCATTTTTAGGCCGTTCTTTTTCCTTGTGTTTATTTAGCTTTGGTGACTGATATGTCTTCAGTTTATCGATTCACATCCTCCCAAGAAACAAGTAATGCTTTATTACTCGATATCAACTTAAGTATCTGCACTTCGTTTTCAGACTTGCTAGTACTAACGGCAGAAAAAGAAACAAGAACCTATACTTCGGTGATCGCCTGCCCCCTTCTGTGGTAATTTCTTGAATAATGTATCTCATGTTCGTCAAGAGCCTTATTTGTATGCTGAGCCTTGCACGCTACGTGCGAATACCACCTGCACATGATGGGTCAAGGACGGTGCAAGTTCAAAAAGAAACAAAAAAACAAA
>NC_051178.1:227531165-227577293 GCF_013339695.2 Rhipicephalus sanguineus
TTTACGGCGTCAGGGCACTCAAGAATGCATGTGCTTAAGTCTGTATTCGGCTCGTAATTATATGGGTCCTGTGATTGTTCCTTTGTTTGTAACGTCCTCCAGCAAAAATATTGAAGTACATTCAGCCTACTTGCAGCTGCAATATGGAGATCACGGAAGTGCCTTAAAGAGTAGCAGTAAAGAAGTTCCTGTCGAGTCACTTGCAATCAGCAAGTAGGCTCATGTGACCGAAAGACAATATACGAAATTTCTGGAGCCTTCTACTACGGCGTCTCTCATAACGATATCGGGGTTTGGGGACGTGATACCTCTACTGTTATTATTATTATCCTTATATTATTATTATTATTATTATTATTATTATTATTATTATTATTATTATTATTATTATTATTATTATTATTATTATTATTATTATAAGCTTCCTCTGCTTCCTGTAATGGGCCAAAATGTCTGAATACTTCTTCGGCATGCGTTCATCCTCGTTGTGACAGCCATCGGTACGTGTTCTCTGCGTGTCGGAGATGGCTCGGCGTGCATGATCTCGAGCCTCAGCGTGCGCCGCCTGGTTCCGCGCGAGAGACTCCTGTCCCGGTGTCCAGAGGATGGTGGTTTCTTCCACCTTCGTGCTCTTTAATGCATGGAGTGCTGCCTTTCCGATCCTTCCGTTCATGTACCTTCTGCACGCTTCTTGCGAATCCGTGATCCCGGTAACCCGCGTCTTGCATGTAGCGATGGCTAGGGCTATGCCCAACTCTTCCGCTGTGCTTGCATCCTTGGCACGTATGGATGTTGCTGTCAGTTCTTGACCGTTTACGTCGACCACGTATTCTTCATTGCTGTTGGTGCGTTTTAGTGTTTCCTTTAGCAGTTGTATCCTAGCGTGTCTTCTTCCCTTGTCTTACTCAGGATGCATGCTTCTTGGTATATTGCTTATGTGTAGGTTGTTTCTGATGTCGTGCGGGATACGCTGAGGAACGTGCATGCCATCTTCGATTTGATAACCTAGATCTTGAAGTAGGGCTCTACCCGTATTCGTCAGCTTCAGTCTCTCCAGCTGGTTGACATTGTGCGCTTCCACGAGCTCTTCCCATGTGTTGTGCACTCCCATTTTAAGCAGGTTTTCCGTGGATGTGGAGGGCGACAGGCCCATGGCAATCTTGTGGGCTTTTCTGATTAGAGTGTTTATTTTATTCCGTTGACTGTTCTTCATGTCTACGTATGGGGTCCCGTACGTGATAATGCTTGTGATCAGCGCTTGTATAATTTTCGTGCAATCATCTTCTTTGAGTCCGTGACTTTTGATAGTCACTTTTTTGATCAGATGACTAACTTGCTGCACGGTTTTCTGAATCCCTTCCAACTCTGCTCCCCCGGCCCCGTCCTTTTGAATCAGGAGTCCCAGGATACGAAGCGTTGAAACCTGAGGAATTATGACGCCTCCTACCTTCACTTCCGGGTCTCGTGTCTGCTGCGGTTGTCGGCCTCTTGTGCGCTTTCTTAGCACTAGGAGCTCAGACTTTTCTGGTGCGCATGTCAGTCCACATGCTTCCAGGTATCTCTCTGTTCTGTCAACCGCTTCTTGCAGAGCATCTTGCTCTTGGCCTGTGGATCCTCCCGTAGTCCAGATGGTGAGGTCGTCAGCATATATTGCATGGCCAATCCCTTCTATTTCTTTCAGTTCCTTTGGTAAGGAGCTCATCGCCAGACTGAATAGCATTGGAGAAATAACGGAGCCCTATGGTGTACCCCTCGGCGGCATTTCAAACTTCTCGGAGCGCAAGTCGCCTATTCCCACTGTGGCTGTCCTCTCTTTCAGAAAAGCTCTTATGTAGTTATACACCTTTTCTCCGCAGTTATAGACGTTCAGGTGTTGCAGTATGGCTTCGTGCGACACGTTGTCAAAAGCCCCTTTCACGTCTAGTGCGAGGATGGCTCTCTGGGTGTGCGTGTCCAATTTGTCGATAACTTTTTCCTTGATCTGCAGTAAGACGTCTTGCGTGGACAGGTGAGCTCTAAATCCGAACATGGTTTTTGGGACATGTCCGCTGTCCTCGAGATATTCGATCAGGCGGTTGTGCACCATGTGCTCGTAGAGTTTTCCAGCAGACGAGGTGAGAGAAATAGGTCTTAAGTTATGAACCGTGATGGGCTTGTTGGGTTTAGGAATCGTGATTACTTCAGCATGCTTCCATTCCGGTGGGACTTTACCGCTTTCCCAGCAGTCATTGACATACTTTAAGAGAGCGTCTAGAGATGGTCCATCTAGGTTCCGGAGTGTCTTATTTTTATTCTGTCCTTGCCCGGTGCCGTGTTGCGGGTGAGCTTGCTCAGGGCCCTCTCTACAAAGACATAAAATATTCATGTATAAATACAAATAAATATGGGTTAGCCGAGGTTGCCTTAATTCCCAATCGGCTTGGGATATAGTTGCAACTAAGATAGGATTTCTAACAGCGCATGTTCTTAATTTACTTGTGAGCGGGTTCAATTAATTATAAAAAAATTGCAGAGTTCGGGAAGATTGCAGGCCGCGCCAACGTCTGCTGGTAATCCTAGGGACGCAACACATTATAATCCTCCTTTAACGCAACCCTACGGAAAGAAAAAAAAAATGGTGCATCGAGTTAAGCGTTTAATACTGCCTGACACCACTAATTAACTCTGAGATGCTAAGCTTGTATTCCCTATGTTTCGGTGCATTGATATAAAAAAAGATAAAACTATGCAAATCAGTTGGAAGACTTTTCTCCGGCCGACGTGTATATAGTAACGAATTAACATTGTGCTGCAACAAAGCTTAGTAAAGCATTTATCATGGTTTGCACGCCGCCACGCATTGTGTAAGCACGTGTCTTTAATTTAAAACTGCGAAACATTTTCTCTGTACCGAAGGCAATTCTGTGTAAGAGAATTCTGTGGCTACGTTGACGCCGTCTGTCCACATGTTTTCCCTAAGGGCGTCAGCGTGAGAATGGATTAGGTTATACCAGCTGGCGTCAGCGATGTGCTCTTTCTTAATACATCGCGGTTCGAAGCAAATTGGAATGTGTGTTCTCTTTACGCCCATGCACGGTACATAGAGTGTCACGTTAGCTGCGCGTTCGTTAATCATATCAAACCGTGTACAAGCATGCCCGCCAAAAACAAAATGCAATGCAGCAACGTTGTTTGTGTATCCATCAATCAGTTAACGTAACTGACAACGCTAAAGCGCGAGCGCTGGGCTTGCTACCATGATCATAAAGCTCGTAGAAAAGCCACCACGTTTGTTGAACGCACTGATTATAGACGTGATTACCGATCCTAAAACAAGCAGGCGAAAAGGCTAATACATGTCACCGAAGTCTTGTGACGTATACATGTCAGAGAAGCTGTTGGGCGCCCTGTTCATCAGTATTTAATCTGCAAGGTGGCAGCGCGTCCCGGTGAAAGGCGACAGCTTCTTCGTGGTTAAGACCAGCTTATAGATAACGACAACGATAAGCCGCTCTAATCCCATGTCTCTGATCCGACGGCTGGAACGGGCCTACAAGTACAGATGATCAACCGACTCTGCGCCATGCTTTGTACCCAGATTTCTACTGTAGATTGGACATGGTTGCTCCTGTTCGGTGCATCGTGCCGATGTACGGGTACGAGATAATGAATGCGTTGCAAGACTTTGTACCCGGGTTGTCACGCTTAGGTGATTACCTGCGAATCATCGACAAATGCCCAGTGAGCTAACACAGCGCATTACCAACAACACCTATATTGTGCATAGGATGTTGCTGGGCGCGGCGCTGCCGGGAAGATGGCCGCCTTAATCATCGATTCACGAAGTAAAACTAATGTTGCTCACTCAAAAATGAAAAGTTGTTGCTTGAAATACTTATTCTTCCTGCCTTCATCTCCTATTTCTATTCTCTTCTCCTGAAAGAGCAGGGAGGCGTTCAGCCCGTCTCTGAGACAGTTGTCGGGGCCTACTCCTTCCCTATTTCCATTGTATCCTTCCATTGTCGAGTATGTTGTCATATCAAATTCCCTTTCTCGCGTGATTGTCTCACTTAGCTCATATACTCATATAATCAAGATATTACCATAAATGATAACTGCAAGTATAACAGGCGCTCATGTTTGTCAACGATGACACTGAGGTAAAGCTATTCGCATTGTGCGGCACCAGACTGATAAGGACGACAAAACGCCTACGCAATAGTAAAAGACCCATTTCCAATAGGTTTGATTAATTGATTTTAAAAAGAAAGTGCGCTACAGACTGTAGTCCCTTCCCATATGGTAAACTGTTATATTCCCTTTCCTCTGATTATTTTTCCTTAATTTTTTCAATAAATTCAGTTGATAGTTTGCGCTTGTCGTGTATACTTCGTAACGTGTGTCCTCTCTAACTTATGGCACACTGCAGCGCAAAAAACACACAACGGACGATACACTATTGACGACGACGAGAACTGAACTTGCAATAACCTTTATTGGAAAAAGTTCAAAGGTTGTTGCAAGTTCAGCGCTCGTTATCGTCGTTAGTGTACCGTCCGTTGCGTGTTTTTTGCGCTGCAGTGTGCCATAATTATGTACTAACAAGCCCAACTCGACACTTTAATCAAGTTCTCTAACTTATTTTGTCCTTGTAACTGTAGCGCACTTTTTTAAATATGCAAAACCAACTAGCCCAATACCTCACTTTGCTAATGTAACAGGTTTACCGCAACATTCCGGCAATATCTGGTACCATCCCAGGCTGTACCTGCTTTGTCTCCAATACCTGTGTCATGGCTGCGCTTGAAGCACTTACTTCTAGTATAGACAAAAGCAAGCCTTCCTTGCATAAAGCACATGTGCTAAACGCACGTGGTGCCGAAATCAAATAACAAGCTCCGTGATTTTGAGGGAGAAAAGAAGAAAGGAAACAATATTGAACTTTTCGACTTCTTACGCATTGTAGACGCCTCTGCCATGCAACTATCCAATTGGCAGTCTACGCAACACCACCTAAGTTCATTTCTTTATAATTTTGGGGATAAAGAGGAACGTGTGTAAATGCAAAAAAAAAAAAAAAGAAAGCAAGACGCACACACAAACGTGAGAGAATGGCGCGAGGAATTCTGATAGGAGGCTTCATACCTTTAACTTCAGTTTCATCTTGAGGCATTGTTTTATCTACTTTTTTTACTGCACCACTTTCGATATCATTCGTACTGTGCTCTTACGTCGCTCGTGATTTACGTTCAAACCTTGGAGGAAGAATGACAAACGCACTTGCAAAGAAGAAGTAAAAAAATTCAGATGCACCCCGGAACGCAGTAACAGGAAGCAGTAAAAGAATGAAACCGGAAGGAATATAATGCTCGCAGGAACTGCGCTGTGGAAAAGAATCCAACCCGGAATTAGGCGTGAGAACACTCGGTCGCAACTCTTAAAGCAACGTGTGAAATTTGTATCGTTATTTCCTTTTTTTACTCGTCACGTTAGCGAAACTCTTGTCCTCCTTTGTTTTGCCTCGCAGAGAGTGCCAGCATTTTCCACGCCTCGCGGCAAGGCGGAACCATCAGGACAGAATGCGCTTCGTCACCTCCACAGCTCCACGACGAAGTAAACAAAAGAAATCAGAAGACTTTCTGTCAAATGGAAACTTTCCGGAATGCGATCTCTACGTTGCCTTAGTCGCCTGTAAGAAAGGCAAAAGTGAGCTAGGGAAAAGAATTTCCAACGTGATAGCATAAAAAAACAAGGGAAGTAGTTAGACAACCACGCAGTGGAGTCTGAACCTGGAAACACAATGTAATATAACAACAAGAACACCAAGATTCCTCAACGAGTGGCCACCCACGCGTGTGCCTCAAGTAACAGCATTAGAAAAGAACAGAAGTAAGCCGGAAACACTTGTGGAAAGAGGACCACAACTCATCCCACAGTGAAAGCAAAGTGGCTGCTATATTGGAATATGGATGTACGCGGCTGGTGACCATTTGGGCCGGAAAGAGTCGAAAGAAATGGAAGGGGTCAATTTTAGCAGCCGTCACAGCGTACCGCCAGGTAGTGACACCAGTAAAAGCCAGCGGGGACTTTATCGAAGTACTTAAGCTATTCTTAGTGACGATAAAAAAATGTTACGCCTAGTTTCCGTGTGTTGTAGAAACGAAGAAAAAACAAAAGTGGGATTAATGTGACGGAGACCAGCTTATTATGGTAGCCAAAACGAACGAGCGGCACACGACACGCTCTTAAGGCTCTAAAGGCTCTTAAGGATCCACGCGAAACTAGCTCGGCTAGGCCAGTGTAGCTAACGCTACAAAATTTGTAGTCATTGTGCACCGCTTTGCTGTATTTACTTACTGCCGTGGTGTGTCGTAAAAGTCAAGATTACCTGTACGTTTAAGAAGGTAAAGGATAATAGATAGATATCGTGCTCCCCTCGTGGTTGGTCTCGGGCTACTTGTAGTCCTTCTGTAGGATTTAAAGGCCAACTCTTCTGATGTCGTTAATGTCCCAGCATGGTTTAACGAGACAACGGAGAAGCTCACTACGTTGAGGTTGTGAAAGATATCGCCCAAGCCTTATGAAAATTATGTCGCATAAAAATCTGTCGTTTCTTCTTCTCCCCATTCACGTATCTCCTTCCTTCCTTCCCCACCCTCTCCCCATCCGTAAAGCAGAATAAAACTAAATAACGTAAATAGACAATCACTATACACCATAAAACAGTGAATGTTCGGTCGTTCGAATCAATACAAGCCCTCATTTTCAATGTCCGGAGAAGAAATAAGATATCCACCGTCTACGTACGTGCAGTGTATGAGGTGTATCCCACCGTCGAAGACAATCTCCTGCTATCGATCACGCATGACACCTATTCTTTTAGCCAGCACCCGAGGCAAGAAACAGGCCCCGCCACTTCTAGTACCGTGTCTATAGGACGACGGCTGTGCGTATGTACCTTCCATACGCGCTCGTATACTTCCAAGGATATCCCGTGAGTGAAAAGGAAAGAACCGTCCGTTACGTCAGCTGTTCAAGCTCCTCCTTGTACTGTCTGATTCCCCCGTTATTCAATTGCTAAAACGCGTCTGTTGAGAAATTGAAGGTTAGTTGATTGCACATTAGATTGTCTTGCGATGAAAGGTGCTTTCTGCTGCACCATTATGGCTATTCGGTGACGTTTCGAAGGAACCTTCAGAAAATTAATGAGTGATTCGTGAGCGGCAGCGCATGTCTCCGCCTGTTGCCTTTGCACGTGCGACGGTTGGTATGCAGGACGCTATCAGGATCGAGGTGGTGCACAGCACTCACGGATTGAAACGCGAAAATTTAGGGCGAAGTAATGTACGCATTTTCGTTTCCAGCGTCTACGGTTCGTGTCATAGGGCCGTAATTTTGATTGCAACACTAATATCACAGCCAAGATTAGCATTAGCAGCCAGGTTTTCAGCGACATGACGTGGTTATAACGAGCAATTACCCATAGCAGTCGTTATACTCAAACAAAACGATGTCGCGTTTCAATCCGTGAGTAGTGTAAGCCTGTACGAGTGTCTTGTCTCTATAGTGGTAGTCTAGTGGCCTAAACGCTGGGTTAGCTTATTACCATACAAATGGGAGAAAGCCAGCGTGCGGTGTTCTTCATGCGTCGCCATTAGCTGACTTCGCTTACCTAATATGAGTACAGACCATTTTTTGTTTGTCCCTTCCTCTTCCGTTTGTTTGCTCACTCTCTCGAGTCAACAGAAGCTTCGAGAACAAATCATGGCCGGTGTTTATATAGCGTTAATACATCTCCGTTGTCCATCCCCTGAGATCAGGAATGAACAGTTCAAAAACTACTCAGCTGGGTATTCTCGACGAAGAAAAAGCAAGATTCCCTGATTTTTTTTTAAATATCTACCGCTTTCCCTCCTCCTTCCTTTTTTGTGTAACTTTAGTTCTAAAAGATAAGAACCGTCAGTCCTCGGTATATCTTATCACTCGAAGCAAAAACTGTGCTGCGGGGCTGCAAGTTCAACGTAGCTTTTGTTATTATTTATAAATAATGTGTGGATTGGGAAACTCAGAAAACTGAGGGTCAACTGTCTAGTTTTTGCAGAGTCATTGCCAAAAAAAGTGCCCAAGATGAAAATTATATCTTCCTACTGGGAACCATATTCGTACATCGTTCTCACTCACTCACTCACTCACTCACTCACTCACTCACTCACTCACTCACTCACTCACTCACTCACTCACTCACTCACTCACTCACTCACTCACTCACTCACTCACTCACTCACTCACTCACTCACTCACTCACTCACTCACTCACTCACTCACTCACTCACTCACTCACTCACTCACTCACTAGTCTAGGCTTCCTTCCGTTCTATGTAAGCGCTTTAGGTAGCGCGTGCAGTCGACTCGAAAAAATAAACTCAGGACAGTGCGGAAAAAGAAGCGAAGCAATATTAACAAAAACGATGACAGGGATAAAGGAGGGAGAGGAAGGAAAGGCAGGGAGGTCAACCAGACGCGCATCCGGTTTGCTATCCTACGCTGGGGGAAGGGGATGCCGCAGGACCTAGCAGATATCCGAACTGGTCCACGTTCATCGCCGACGAACACAGTTGGAGGCTTCACGAGGTGCACATACTATTGCGCAAAAAAGGCAAGCGATACTCGAAGATGATAGAATTATTCATAGGAACAGGAGGACCGACTACGCAATATAGCCTCAGCGTTCCCCTCCCCCCCCCCCCCCCTTCGTCGGATGAAACTGTTGCTGCGCTGGCTGGAAGAGAAAGCTATATATATATATATATATATATATATATATATATATATATATATATATATATATATATATATATATATATATATATATATATATATATAAATTTTACTGGTTTGCAAGTGTGGCACTCTTTATTGAAACCAATAACTTTGACACCATGCTCTGCTGAACACGGTCGGCCTTATAAACAATAACCGTCTTTTGTGTGTGTGCGCGTGTGTATGTAGGTTGCGCAGTTGCTCGCAAAGTCTGATTCTATACGCGAGTGGTTTTTTAAAAAAATGGAAGACCGCTGCCAATGCCATTGCCGCCACGACTGTATGCACAGCAGCGGCAGAAGCAGACGCAGCACATGAGTGACCATGCGGCACTATCAAAACAAGCCGTCGCCGGAGGCTCGGTCTGCTGCAATCAAGTAGTGTATATCGCAATGCCGGCCGTTTCCTTTTAAGAAAGATATGAATGGACTCATGAAGAAGCACCGTTCGCTACTTCGATAACTTCACCTTTCGAGCCTCCTGCTCTCGAGTGAAATACAGTAGTCGTCTAACAGATCATCCGAAGTAACTAGCAAAGCTACATTTCGCAAGAACAAAAATGTGCTATGACGTACACTTCAATGTGAACATCATATGGTAGAGAGAAGCAGCGCTCTCTTTGCACGTTCAAATCTATCGAATCAAGCAATGATCGTCTTCCACTCCCTTCACACGAAGGCGCACTCGCACTCGCTCGAACCCACAATACATTCAAATGCAGACACACGTGCGAGCGTCATGTAGTCACTGAACGCAAACTTACAATCTATAGTTAAGCTGCTGACGTTTGTGAACAAGTAGCATGTTATCAAATGTCTTGCAACTATTGACCGTTCTGTTCGCCGCGGCGGTACAGGGATTACGGCACTCGGCTGCTGACCCGAATGTCGTGGGTTCGGCCGCGGCGGTCGCCTGTCGATGTAGGCGAAACGCAGGGGGCCCGTGTACTGTGCGATGGCAATGCACGTCAAAGAACACCAGATGGTCAAGATCAATCCCTGCTCCTTCGCTATGACATCGCTCGTACTATAAACACTATAAGAATAATATTAATAATAATCCGAAACGAACATTGAAAGCGCGTCATTTCCTAATGCATGGAGTATTACCGGGTTAAATGGGTTGTAAAGTGAATTCTTTACATTAGGTACTCCAGTTGTAAATATTAATAAGACAAATAATGAATGTTTTGTCCTCAATCATGTGCTAATCATGTCCTTTTTTTCACCATCATCCATACTTCAAGGCCGTCGATAACGAAGTTTTACTTCTAATCCCGAAGGCGAGCATCGTAACCACTCGACTGTCCAGGCATGCCAGCAGAGTATAGGATAGCCTTTTATAGTATAGTATAACAAGGGAGTTGGGAAATGTAAGTGAGGTGAAGATGAGGAAAAGGAGGAGGGAAAAGAGTAAAGCATAGCATAGCAAGAATGAGAAAGACAGAAATAGAGACAGAAAGTGAGAAAAAGAAAAAGCGAGAGAAAGAGAAAAATCAACAAAATAGAGAGAAATAAATAGAAAGAGAGAAAAAGAGAGAATAAACAGGAAGCAAGTGAGAAAGAGCGAGAGAGAAAGGAAAGGAAGAAAGAGAAAAAAAGAATTAACAAGAATTAGACAGAGCGGAACTGTGTGTGGCAAACAAAGAGAGTGAGAAAGATGGTGAGGGTGAAGAGGAGGAAAAGCAGGACGGGAGAGAGTAAAGCATAGCATAGGCAGAATGTGCAAGAGAGAAATAGAGAGAAACGTATGTTCAAGGAGAACGAAAGAGAGAAAGACAGAAAAACAAAGAAAGAGAAAGAAATAGAGAGAAAATAGATAGAAAGAAAGAGTAAGGAAGCGTGAAGCAGATAGAGAGAGAGAAAGAAAGGGAAGAAATAGGAAAAAATAGAAAGAGCAAGAAAGAGAAAGAAGTAGAGAGAAAGAGAAATAAAGAGACAAAAAAATACAGAAAAGCGAAAAGAGAAAAGAAAGAGGGAAAGAAAGAAAGAAAGAAAGGAAGAAAAAGGAAGGAAGGAAATAAATAAATAAATAAGAAAGAAAGAAAGAAAGAAAGAAAGAAAGAAAGAAAGAAGAACAAAGCAGGCCGCCCAGCTCCGCACTTCCTTCAGGCTTCGCACCACTAGTGCGAAACTGCGTTTAATTTTTTATTTCGTTTGATGCATTTTTTTCTCAAACGCTTTCTCGCTCTTACCTTCTGTTTTATTTTACGTTTTCCGAAGCTAGAAAAAAAAGCGTTGATTCGCTTTCCGCAGCACTCGATCTTCGCGAAAAAAGAAAGAAAAGAACAGAATAAATGGCTGTACGAAGATTTCTCGATGCACGAATCCACACCTGATCGCACACCGTTCTCAAGTCACGCACGAGATGCCGCAGGGACCGACTGGATCTTCTTAATTATTCTCAATCAAAACAATGTGCCCGTACTCTGTCGTAATACTTATATAGACGACGAAGATACAGGGACGTTCGAATCGAAGTCGACATTTTCGGCTCCGGCGTACGCAGACGTCGCTGGTAACCAGCGAACGGCTAAGTTTCTTTTCTTTTTTGTTTTTTTTAGTTACAAGATAGCGATGGTCGACGCACCTAATTTGGCACCGAGCGTGAAACATTAGTCTGAATCGACTTCGGTAGCATTGGTGACGTCGTGGAAACAGAGGACATGGAGAGTAATCTGTGTTTCAGAGATCGCGTGGAGACACGTGCTCACTGACAGTGGTTGTTCAACGTTTTCTCGTTTTCTTCCTTTTTTGTTGTTGTTGTTCTTCTTTCTTTTTCAACTCTCTATTTTCATCTTCGCTTTCATTAACGTTCAGTGAATATCCGACCACCACACTTCAATGATAGATGTAGAAGCAGCAGTGAACTAACGTAGAAATCTTACGCTGCACTCGAGAATAAAAGCAGTGTATTGGGGCATTCGGCGCCTTCTTTTTCTTTATCTTGCAGCAGAGCTGTTATGCCCGCCGTTCGTCCGGCTCGCGATGTAGACAAGTTATCATCATCATGCTGGCGCATCCATGTCAAGCCAAGTTAAGCATTACTGTGCCTGGTTAAACCAAGTTAATCACAGCCAAGGCTAATTAAGCCTAGTTGAGCATGGAAATCCTTAATTAGCCAAGCATAATTAATCTGCTTAAGTTAAAGCGAGGATGAGCCTAGCTAAGCCTAGTTAAGACTAAATAAGATTGAGCTTAGTTAGTGCTAACTAATCTAATTAGCTAATTAAACATGGGTTTATTGGGGATGAAAGCTAATTGAGACCAAGAATCGAATGTGTAGATTAGGCCAAATATGCTAATGCTTGTTAATCTGCTAATTAGGTATAATTAGGACTAGGTTGACTTGGGGCGCAAGCTAATCGAGACCAAGCCTCAAATCTGTTAATTAGGCCATATAAGCTAATTATCATAGTTAAGCTAATTATTCTAATTAGGAAATTTGGTGCTGTCATTGCCAAGCGATTCCCAATCGAACCTGATCGATACCTATCCCATACTCGTGATCTATAATGTGATCATGTTCACACTTTATGCATCGGCGTGTGAATGCACGTGCCTTGCCAAGCCACGACCAGCCGAGTGCCGACCAGCTCTGCTCTGCCCCAGCCTTGCGCGATTCAGTGCAAGCTGCGCAATCTTTTTATTTTAGTCTAGTAAATCTACGAACCTGTCATCTCTGAATTGTTTGTTCTAGGCCTCGAGGTTCTTTCTTTCCGGCATTTTGTTGCGTCGACGCCAGGTTATTTAAACGTCATTGGCTGTTTTCTAAGTAAGTTATTTGAGCTATTTTCCGAATACGTTGGCCTATAGTTCCCTTGTGAAACAAGCTTTATTTATATTTGTTCTTAACTTCGGATTGTAATGTCACCTACGTCTCTGAGCTGAATCAGGGAGCCTACCTCCGTCTAAGTTTACGTACTTTTCTCTATAGTGGTCATATAATGCCGGGGCACTGCGGGATCTGGATAGGTACATTGAGGCAGTTATGCATGAACTGCGCTTGAGCCGTGCGTCAGCTTCGGTTTCACATTCTTCCCTATTTTCGTTGCTATCATCACGATGTTTGCTATATTCAGGCCCGTAGCCGAGGGGGGGGGGGGAGGTGAGGTGTCCTAGGGACGCGGCTCCCCGCCCCCAAAAATTTTGGTGAAGTAGGTGTTTTTACCAAAAAAAAAAAAAAAATGCGGCAGATCCCACGCACTGTGGTAATCGATGTAATGCGAAGCAGCAGGTAGAGAGCTGCTACATCGCCTTGTTTGTCTTTGAGACAAGTGAAGTTATTCGTGCCATGGCATCTAGTTCATTATATATCGCATGTTTGACATGCATTTATGCATGTACACTCCGGTATATGCCATGCTAATGAAACGCATATTCTGGAATATACAATGCATGACCTATCATTTATGTTCATGACGCACTAGTGTCATGCCATACCAATTTTGGTATATATGAAGTTAACAAAACGGCCGGATGCGCACCATGACAGTGTCATGTAAATCATGTCGTACATGACATGCATGTCATGATATTCATGTTGCCACCTCTCATTTATGTTGGCCATACAGTAGCGTCGCGCAATACTAATATTTGTATATATCAAGCTAGCCAAACGGCCGCGAGTGCACCATGAGTGTGTCATGTAAATCATGTCGTATATGACATGCGTGTCATGGTTTTCATGTTACCACCTGTCATTTATGTTCGTCATATAGTCGCGTCACGCAATACCACTTTTGGTGCATATCACGCGAGTGAAACGGCAGCGATCGGACAATGAGCGTGGCATGTAAATCATGTCGCACATAACTTGCATGTCACGATTTTCACGTTACCACCTCTGGTTTACGTTCATCATAGTCTTGTCGTGATATACCAATTTTGGTGTATATCACGCGAGCGAAACGGCAGCGATCGGACAATGAGCGTGGCATGTAAATCATGTCATACATGACTCGCATATTATGATTTTCCCGTTACCACTTCTGATTTATGTTCATACAGTATCGGTGCGCAATACCAATTTTGGTGGACATATATCCAGCGATACGGCCGCGAGAGCATCATGAGCGTGGCATGTAAGTCATGTCGTACATGACATGCATGTCACGACTTTAAGGTTACCATGTGTCAGTTATGTTCGTCATAAAGAAATGTCTCACCATACCAGTTTTGGTATGTATACATTCATTTAAACGGCTACGAGCGACCCGAGACATATAATGTAAATCATGCTGTACATGACATGTGTGCCATGATTTGCACATTAGCACTTGTCACTTGTATTCGTCATACACTGTTATCACGCCATACTAATTTTGATATATATCAAGTTAACGAAACGGTCGCAAGAACCCCAAGAATGACATGTAAATCATGCTGTTCATGACATGCATGTCATGATTTTCATGTTATGACCTGTCATTTACGTTCGTAATACGGTCATGCTATGGCATACCAATTTTGGTATACATTCCATTAACGAAATGGCCAGGAGAGCTCGAAGTCGTAGGCGGCTAGATAGATTATAGATAGATACGCTCAAAGTCGCAGAAGTTCGCTAAGAAATGCTTCGCATTTAATGAATACTGAAAATAGGTCTTTTTCTCAAATAGCCAAGTTCTTCAACAAGTGCCCCCCCCCCCCCCCCCCCCCCCCGAAAATGTTACTTGCCTACGGGCCTGGCTGTATTCGTAATAGTTTTGACAAATATTACCGTGCAAAACTTACACTTACAAGGATACTGCCCCTGGTAGTTCTTGAGCCAAGTTTAATGCTGCCTCTACGGAGTTTAGCAACTAACCCACGTCTGAGAAGCATATCAGCAACCCAGAACCGACGTCAAGCTGATTATTTAAATGTGAACAAAGGTAGTTCGACCTTTTCTATCTATCTATCTATCTATCTATCTATCTATCTATCTATCTATCTATCTATCTATCTATCTATCTATCTATCTATCTATCTATCTATCTATCTATCTATCTATCTATCTATCTATCTATCTATCTATCTATCTATCTATCTATCTATCTATCTATCTATCTATCTACGTATTGGAGCTCTCCTGGTCGTCTGCTTAGCTTGGTATATACCAAAATTGGCAAAGGAGGGCACGAATGTATGAAGAACACGATTCGCAGGTCATGAGACGAATAAGTTGACTTCCCTGTCGCGCACGTCATGAAATACTTTCTACCAGTCACGTGCGGCATACCCGCATGCCGCGACCCATGGTGGGCGGGGATGCACCACAGGTGATGCACAGTCTATATCAACCCTGACGTTGGTAATGATTAAGCGACAGTGTCAAGGGTCCATGTCAGAGACAATGCGCTGCAGAAATCGGCGGCATTGTCGATAGGTGCAATAACTCGATGGAAGCAAAGAATGAAAATTACGCCTCAAGCGGGATTCTAACGCAGGCATTCGATTGGCGGTCAAATGTTCTACCACAGGGCACCCCAAAGTTTCAAACTGCTTCGGAAAAATACCCTATAAAAGCGCAATCACAAGACAACGCTAATTGTGGTGGCTGCGTTGGCTATCCGCTTTTATATAAATGTAACAGACATTAGATATCTATGAATCATCAATCTATGGCCAAGCGCTCCACGAATACGCCTACGACAGCTACTTATGATATGCACATCATCGCATGTAGCGTGCACTTCGTGGCGATGAAATTGACGTCTCTGCTCTAACTTGCACGTGCCGACGTTACGTCCGGCCATGAGCAGCCCGCCTGGTAAGCCCACGACAAGCGCACAACTACTCAGTTTAGACGAAGACGCCTATACACCTCGTAACACCTGGCTCAAAGCGAAAAATTCTTTATAGGCTGCTACGTTATAGGCTCATCCGTTATAGGCTGATCCGTTATAGGCTGCTTCCGTTACGGACCGGAAGCAGCTACGCAACGTTCACTTGCCATTCAACTCTAGTATTTGCCTTATATTCTTCCTTCTCCTAGCCAGTTCGATCAATTAATCAATCATGTTTTGAGGCGCAAAGGCTTTACCCATTCGCCCAATCTAGGTCATTCAGCACACATAGGGCTACTTAATTTTTTCTCTCTTAATATTCCTGTTTCGCTCTCCTTTCTTATCTGTCTCAGAGCTCAGGTTGGTGGGCAGGGCTAAGGGGCCATTAGGGTTTGGCTTTCACTGCGGAGGAAGCACACACTCCTTTAATGACAACCGCCAAACCATCCTTTCGCTAATGGATTCCTTCTCTCAGAAATGTCCAGGACGTATGTAGGTAGTCGAGCCGCGAATATGGATTCAGAAGCGCAGGCAGCCATGGGAGTGGAAAATACGCTGAAAAGGCACTGCGCGTCTGGGAGTGGAGAGACAGGTTTGAGGCAAATGACAGCATTGAGTTCGAGTGATACATCGACTAGAATGAGTGCGAAGCCGTTTTTAGCTCGCTGCAGGTCGAAGATGGGAGAGACAGAGTGCCATGGAGTGACCTACTTAGATTCGATAACGAATGGTTTCGCGACTCATTTTGTCTCCTGCGTGCACTGTGGTGCACGTATTTAGCGACCGACGCAGAAACGTGGCATTGGCAACGGTCACCGACCAGGCAGAATGGGAACTGTGAAAGTGACCACTAGAACTACCTAGGGGATATATTTCTTTTTTTTTTCTGCAAAGTCTGTGTTCTTGTCATTAAGAAAGTGCCTGCTTGGCTACTCCGAATTTAACGTTTTGTTGAACTTGAGTCAAACAGAGGAGTATTGTCGCGGAAAACACTATTTTGCTTCTCTGTGGAAATATGCCTGTGGTAGTCGGTGTTTATGTGCTCTGCGCAGTAACCTCGATAGTGAGCACGGCAAGGCTCACTGAGAGAGCACGCAAACACAGGCACGACGCTGGCATTTCATGACAGCACGAGTTTACAAAGAGGTGTTGCAGAGAAGGCGAGAAGACTTCTCCGCACATGCCTGTAGCCTGGAAGTCTTGCAGTCACGCACGGAGCAGCATCTCCTCGCCCGTTTCGTGCGTTGTTTGACGAGGCGGCGTAGCTGTAATTCAGTTGTGCTTGCCTCGCAGGGCACAAAGCGCCGAGCTTGGCTGGTGAGCAAATACGCAATTGGAGGGTCATCCGCGAAGGCCAGTGGCTCGCACAACCGGTTGCTTTATGTAGAACGAAAGAACACTCTAACTTCCTATGACGGAAGCGAGCAAGCTTCCTTTGTTCGTTTGGGAAACGATATCTACGTGAACTCCCAGAGTGAGCCAGGATTGTGAACAAGGCTCCAGTGCGGGAGCTGAAACGTCTTTGGTTTTATGTGTTTTGCTGGTCGGTACCTAGTTTTAATTGTCCGCGTGTCTTTTCCCAATCCCACGGGTTTCCGTCCGACTCTTTACTTCACAAACCCCCTTTAGGGCTTAACAAGATTGTATGTATGTATAACCCACAGCTTAAATGTGTTAGCATCGTGTCTTGTTCACAGTATTAAAATTTCACTTGTCTTTGTCTGTGTTTGGTTGCCCCTTGTTTCTACAATGTTTCCACGCTTCAGAGGGGTCCCTGTTTGTAGTATTTAATGTAAGCCTCTTCATTCTTGACGGCTGCGCAATGTTGCACGTAAGCCCGCACACGTCGTTTGAGTCAGGCTTAAAGAAGCTGCTCAGAATTCCGATTGAACGTTTAGTGCTACATTTGCATTGGCGGAATCTGCCAGTAAAATACTTTTTAAGAAAAGAGCAAGGCTTACGCCTACTTAAGGCAGATATAAAGACGTTTAAAAAAAGAAAACTGAAGGCGCTGTAGCAGTAGATTAAGCAGTTAAGCATTGGAGATCTTTCTTCCTTGGCCAGCGTTTTCGGCACCAAGTTTCCACTGAACTTGAGTTCATGGCTTGGCAGTTCGCAAATAAAATTTAACCTCACCTTGAAATAACACTCGCCTGCCGGTATAATTGTTCATAAATAAAAGCAAGCATAGTATGTCGTAATATCATCGAAGGCTATTGTAGATGTTTGTCAATAGCGAGGTAAGGCCAATTATGAAGCACATAAACAACACTGTCCAAGAGATAAAGTATGGTTTAGCACACAGATGCAAAGTGGAGTTGATCCTCTACTTTCCAACTGTGTGATCCGTTTAAGGAGGCGATCATGACAATAATATCTAATATTCATGCTTCATCTTCGAATACTGATTGCTTTATATATTTCAATGTTGACACAACGTACATCGCCAGAGCGCGAGAAAGTAACATCGTTCACCATTAAGTTGAGTGTGCATCTGCGGAATATCCTAGACCGAATGCAAAAATTAGCTTGTTTGCACATTCTCAGTTAGCTTACTGTAGAGCGTGCTTTGCCACAATTAACGTGATATTGCAACAAAGCCAGCCTTTGGTAACGTGATATTTTAAGGGGACCTTTGTATTTCGAATTACTCTTTCAGATATTCTGGGCCTCCTATCTCTTCTATTTTTATTGCGATAGCAATTATATGGACAGTCTCAGCTGGTTTTTGCCGTCCCCGTCGCCGCCGTCATGCACCGTATATGTATAAGTATGTATATACATATATAAAAGTCCCAAAGAAAAATAATTCAGAAAAATGCTTCCGGAGCGCGGAATCGAACCAGCAACCTCTCGCTCCGCAGCGCGTGGCGCTAGCCATTACGCCACAAGGAGCAGATCCTTCAGGTGGCTAACGGCGAGCGTTATATGCACACCCTTTACCGCTGGCAGGACTCAGAGACGGCAGGCGCTTATAAGCGTTTCTTCATCACCAGCGAAATGGCGCGAGGAGCGCAACGGGCGTAGGGAGCCTTCATGTGCGCGCCTCCGTGCCTCCGTCGGAGGCACGGAGGAGCGCACATGAAGGCTCCCTAAACGGCGCATTTAAAAGTCGTCGGCCAGCTCGCTCGCTTCTTCTAATATTTGCGCAGGGAGAACCTTGCCCTTCCGCTGTCTGCTCGCGCGGTATACTCGCGGACAACTTTTCTTGGCAATGAAGGGAAAGCTACGGGGCGGAGCGTCTGCACATGTTCTGCTATGCGAAGTAGTCCGGTTTGGCGCGTGTCTCGTAACGCCGTGTAAAGTGATGGCTAGCGTTGCATTTCGACGCAAACACTGCTAAGCGTCTTAGGTACGGGTAAAAGGCGCGACTTTTTCACGCACGCAACAACACAAGTGACAACGTATAAAATAAAAGAAATACATATATCTCGCTTGTGAGCGCTGCGTTCTGTCTCAAAAGCTACATGTAGAAAATGAAGGAGCATCTTATCTATCTCACGCAGAAAAATACGGACGCAATTGTGGGATTACATTCATTAGCGTTAGGATACGTGCATTGTGGCTCTGTAGCCTTCGCTTCACTGCCATATAAGTTGTCCGCGGGTATAGTTGCTGCCGGGGGGCAGATGTTTATGCAGCATAGCAGCGCGTCCATCACGGGCCGCTTTTCTTGCTATCGCAACTGTGACTTTTTTTTTCGAGCTGAAATATTACAACACTTTTTCTCTTGCTCACTCCATTCCTTCCTTACCGATTTAACATCTCCGCTATAGCCTCATGTCGCTAGCGCCATAAAGAGAAGCCCAAAGTAAAAAGCGTCAAGGTCTCCTTCTTCTTGATTTCTCCTTCTTACAGACAGCAAAAATACAAGGTTAGCAAAGCTCTTGCCCAAGAGGATAAAAAAGAAGTTTCAGATAGACCACGGCGCCAATAAATTTCACTCTTTCACTCACTTGATCTGTCACCCTCTTCATCGCTCTCATCCTTTCTTGTTCTAGACACAGCTTGCGCAACGTTAAGGTAACGCAAGGTTGGTTGTGCGTTCATGAAGTAGAGGGTTTGTTCAAAACGGCGACTACTGGAGTACGCAACACTTGGCGCGACGCGGCCGCAGATTTCAGAACATTTACGACTCTTGCCAGCATCGTTTCGAGTTAGCAATCACTTGCGAGCAATTGTTCTCTTTCTCGCTTTTTGGCGAAACCATTAGAGGCTGCAGGACTCCTCTTGCGATCGAACTCTCAGCTCGCTAATGTGTTTTACGCGGCATGGTTGCGCCATGCGCCTGAAGCATACGCAGGAACTACACAAAGCGAAAGCGTTTAGCAGTTGCACGTCTTCCATTGATTCTTACGCGAACAATATTGTTTGAATGAAGCTTACGCCTTCGAAAATGCGACGTGGCAATATGCTCTCGTCATAGCGTACCTGGCGAATGGAACTATGCTTCCTTGATAACTTCCGCGTTGCGTCATAGGTTGTTTTTTCCGTGAGATAAACGAGTGAGAATGATAGCTTCCGCAACACTAGTACCCTTCACTTCCGAATAGCCTCTTCCCCATTCACATTTTTTGATACCATTTGTTGCCTCCAGCATGTTTTGCTCACTTCTTTCCTCCTATATTCATCTAATGTCTGATGGGGTGCTTAATAAGTTTTAATAGCTTACCTAATAAAGATTCACTTAATACAATCGTTTATGCCCCGTTTCATTGTCTGCATAATGAGCTTTTGTTTTGTAGTTATAGTAGACTTAGTGTTGTTGTGATAAAGCCCTATGTATTACGAACAAAACACGTGTAATTGCTCAATTAGGTGCAAGTTTTTTGAGATCAGCGCAAAGTCCGATCGATAAAGATGGCATAGCAACGATGGCATTGGAGAGGGTGAGGTTGTGTTATTTTTCTGTACGACTGCTCAAGAACCTTTCAGGTCTCCTCAATCACGTCGTTGGCCTTGACCTTGTATGGTATAAAAAGAGCCTATCTGTAATGGGCCGCGTGTGTGACCGAAACGAAGACATTTGGTCTTGAGGTCTTGACGGCACTGATAAATCTCGAGAAGTTTGTGGGAAATGCGACTTCGGGGCCGTTTTCCACGGCGTCGGCATCAATCTCTGTTTATCTTTAAGAAACGAAATTGCCCTCGGAATGACCACACATATTCTACGGTTGGAACGAGTGAGTCAAGGCCATCAGTGACTGGCGATGACTTCCGAGCAATTGGCATCTAGGAAATAGACTGGTCGTAAAGCACGATTCACGTCCAGAGTGCTTCCGAGTCAATCGCGACGTCTTTCGCTCTGGTAAATACATATATAGATGAAATATGGACAAGATATACAAATACAAATACAGACAAAAGAAATTCTGGATTGTGCAGAAGATCGCAGCTTTAGCAGCAACGCGCGAAGTGATGAGCAGAGGCCTTGAAGGGAAATGCATTTGATGTTCAGTATTTTCACAAGAACTACATTCCAACTACAGCTTCCTCTTGTGTTATCGTTCTTTCGCGCAACGCCGTTCTAAGATAAAATGCCAACTCGCCCAGCAGTCCGTCCTTCTGTACTACATTGTAAATTCTTTCTCTACTTTGGCGAGCAATATGTATGTAAAAAAAGAATAATCTTTAATATTTAGAAAAATATCATCCTTATCCGTAAAATTACGGAAAGGTGCCTTTGTTTGAAGTTTTATTGACACCCTGCGCATACTATATTGCACAAGTGAGTCCTATGTTTTTCACAATATGGACAGAACGTAGAACGATAGATTATGTCTCATTCGGGATATACTATATATGCCCCGGTATTGCTTTGCTGTGACGTTATAACGCTTGTCAACGAAGTGGTGTAGTTTGGCGCCGGCACTACAACTAATGTCACTTAAGCAAGTGTTTGCGTTCGATGAATACGATCACAACCATGTTCATAACTGGGTCATAGCCAAATAATCCTCTCGCCACATAAAACAACAAATTTCATTTTTTAGTGTGTCCCAATATTCTGGAGAAATGAAGGTACAGACAAAAAAAGTACAGATCGTGTCTTGCGCGATGCATTCAAACCTAGGACCCGCTTGTTGTACAGCTCGAGGTAACAACTGTTGAGCTGAATTTATCGTGTCACTTCATTCGGCGCAGCGTCAAAAAGCACTGCGGGGCAATCATGATTGGCACGTGTGACAAAAAACAAAAAGATTTCTTTCTTTCTTCTTTTTTTTTTCTTGCTTTTGCAAACAAGAATCACCGGAGGTTATTTTTAAGTCCACCATTTCGAATTGGTGAGCTAGAAGTTGCATCATTAGCAGTAAGTAGTATATGCTCTAAATCTCAAAGCTTGCCTGTTAAGAAAAAACTGTAAAGAAGGAGTAACATTAAACAGTGTGAAGCGTTTTTCTCGCTTGACCTGGAACAAATCTTTTTCGACCGTGTCTCAGCGACGTCCTCCGTAAGCTTTTCGTATCTGTATTCGTATTCCCATTCGTATCGTTTTTCGTATTCGTGTTCGTATCATTATCCGTATCCGTATTAAGTATCCGTACTTTCCCGTAAGCTACAAGGCAGCAGATCCCCATTACAACCGGCAATGTATCTCAACCACAGGTCGGCAAACCACTCATGAGGTCGACTCACTCAGACGCAGATCGAGCCGTGAGTCTGAGCTGAGAGTCTGGGTGAGTATTATTTTGGTGAGTTTGAGTCCAAGTGAGGTCCGGTCAGAAAGTTTTGGTGAGTACTGAGTCCGAGTGAGCCCTAAGCACAAAATATACATCTTGAGTGAGCCTGAGGGAGTGCGAAAATTTTGGGGAGTTCGAAAGTGATAACTTCTCAACTTCAGCATTTACTATCAGCCTTATGACAGCTCCGTTGATACTCACTCCTACTCACAGATACTTCAACGCACTAGCGTTCATACGCCAGCTGAATCTTTGACCCCTCCCCCCGCAAAATTTTTCAAAGGCATTTCTCGATAAGATAATCTTGTGCGAGTTATATCTTTCAATAAAAGTGTCCTTACCTGGATTGCACTCACTGATAACTCGTACGTGAAGGTACGAGATCAAAATGCGCATCGTAGAGCACCGATTATGCGACATATTGGCGTTTAAGTGCTTTGACATCCTGGCCAAGAAACCTACTTATGCGATAACGGACTCATGAGTCGACTCACTCAGAGTCAGATCGAGCCGTGAGTCTGAGTCTGAGTGAGTCCAAGTGAGAAATTATTAGGTGAGTTCGAGTCCGGTGTGTCCTGACGAGAAAAGTTTAGTATTCTTAGTCCGAGTGAGTCCGGTTGAGGAACACTTTGGCGAGTCTTGAGTCCTAGTGAGCCCTAAGGGCAAAATATATTCCATCAGTGAGTCTGAGTGAGCTCCACATTTTTTGCCGACCTATGATCTCAGCACACTGTTTTTCAGCATCGCATCTGCTCTCAACTTCTTAAGAGCCATTTTTACATTGCAGATCATTGTTTTAAGACATTCGCAACACGGCGTCCCCAGTGAGACCGATGTTACAAGGTTACATATTGTAAACATACGCCTATATGCTTTTGTGCGCAACAGCTTAGCGAGGGGATTGTGTTTGCAGCATTCAGTATTGACAAGTTTGCATATAGCACACGAACATATATCCGTTTTTTTTTTTGCGTACTGCATGGCATACGTCAACCGAACACACGATTTTGTCATACATGCAATATACGACTTTCAAGGCGACTTCATTTAAGCCACTATACAGCCACCTCCCGTTACCATTAGTATTCCATCATTTCGTTGAAACTTCATGTCCAACCATTTGCTTACCGCTCTTCGCCCAGGCTTGGCCCTTGCACCAGTAAAATCCACAAATCATCAATTATGATCCCATTCATTCATGGTAAAACTTGCCTACTTGTGATTCTTCCTAAACTTAGTCTTTACGTCTACCTAATACGTGAAAGTAATCGATGGAAGAACGCCACGGAAGTACGCGCTGTAATATCAAACTCACATAGCGCAAGATATGCAAAGACTAGGTTTCTGTGTAGAGTAAACGAGCACACGTGCCAGCTGTAACAAAAGCAGCGATGTCGCGCTTACTCTACATGCATAGTTAACAAGGTGGTGACAGGTATTTCGAAACGTTGGTTCTTCTTCTCGCGGCAAAGTAAACAGCACAGATGACTTCTGTCGCAAACCGCGTGCGCTAAGGCCGGATACTTTCTTTTTATATTCACGCCGACACACGTGGCGAAATGTGCGTAGTGTAAGGAACGTCTGCAAAGAAGGAACAGCGACTGCATCTATGAACAGCTTTTATATGACTCGACGTGCCACCACGGCATTTCCCGGCGGCTGTATAGGCTGAAACAGAGATCAAGACAGGTAAGAGAACATAGACGTACACGCAAAAAAAAAGAATAAAATATACGGCAGATGCAATGAGCATGAGTGGGATGAAGAAAGGGGAGGGTCGCACGAATAAAGCGGGACATAGGGAGCAAGAATATTGTGTGTAGTTGTGTATAATCTTTTTGCGATCAACCTCATAAGTAGCGGGCTTTTGTAACCCCTGCCGCCACAGTGGAGATACGTCACGCGCGAGCGTCGTTTCTCGGCGTCGACCGCCGTCGTCACGCGCGAGCGTCGTGACGACGGCGGTCGACAGTGGCCGCGTCGTATAGGCTCCGTGCAGACGTAACTCCGCCGCCAATGAAGGCGGCCCTAGCGGCAACAAGCGCAGACTTGACGGGATACTCTCACCCGCTCGCCCTGCTCGCTCAACGGTTCCGCGCGGCCTTCTCGCGGGCTGTTCGTTTTGTGTCGGTTATGCCAAACTCTAAGAATAATTGCTGCGTTGTTGGGTGCAGTAACACCTACAGAAATTCTCCAGGTACGCGATTTTACTGGTTTCCTATCAGAGACCATACGCAATCTGCACGTTTGCCTAGCATGTCAATTACCCTGTGCGCCTTGGAGATACAAAAAAGAAAAAAAAAAATGCGCCGGCCTAAATAAGTGCACTAAATGTACATCGCAGAGCAGACTCATTGCCAAGACGAAGTGTCACAAGGTATTACTTCACACCTTTGTCGCAGTAATTATGCAAAAACGCTCATTTGCCGAAGCATTTGCTGACAGTTCGGCCACTTCCTGATGTGGCACTTCGACATACTGCTTGTATATACTCAGCAGCTTGCCTGAGAGCCTACATAAAAATGAGCAAATAATCCGTTTCAAAACAAACAAGCTCAGCGTTTGAGTAGAGGCAGGAAGGAGCATGAGGTGGGACTGCGATGCCGCGTCGCTGGCCTCTGCCCGGATCACGTCACACAAAGTGCACTCAGTGCTGCAGAAAAACCTCAGCACATGCTCGACGTCGATGCTCTTTGCCCTAACTGTAGAGGCAGAAGTTCCTCCAGATTATTTGTAATGAAGCTGACAGAAGGAGAGAAGAAAAAAAATCGCTCACTTTTTTTCTTTTGTGATTGCCACAATTGAGTGTTTCGGGCAGACGTTTTTAATTAAAGGAAAGCCCCATTATCGCGGTTTGCTTGTCTTCGATGCGCAAGTAATTTTATTCAGGCGGTTTTATACTTTCTTGCGACTCCGGCACGGCACTCCTAGTTGGCCGCACGGATGTCCCTGCTTTAAGTGATAAGAAAACGTTACATGACCTGTAACTAAGAAAAAGCAAATTTAAGCGACATACCTCAATTTTCACGGATCTTCCCGGCGCGTTCATTCGCATCTGTGGTGCGCACTTCCCCGTGACTGACGATCCGCCGTGCAACGTCTCTTCCACGAAGCCGTGAACATGCCTCGCCAGCCTCGTTTAGATCGAGAAGCTCTCTGCCCTTATTTAGATTAGCTCCTCGGAAGAAACCATCTATAGCACGTAGCTCTCTGAACCCAAATGCAATAATAATTGACACGCTTTGCAGTGCCATGGCTAGCTAACAGCCGCTGTGACGACCGCTCGGCTGCACTGGTTGAAATCGGCGCAGTGAACGCAATGCAGTCGCCGGTGTTGTCTCTTTCAAGCAGCCGCCAAGTCTGCTGCCACGTTAGCCTGAGGGTGACAAGCTGTGATCGTTTAGTGAACGAAGCGGCGCGCAGTTTCGCTCAACGTGCCCGTAGCCTCCGTGTCGTCTTCCCTTGCTCATGCATTCTATGCTGCCGCGTTCCCCTGAGGGTGCACGAGGTCTGGCGAAAAGAAGCATACCCCTCTAACATCAAGGGTCTGTGGCAGCTGCTAACAATTTAACGTCTTTTGAAAGCGAACGGAAACGAAAACGCGTCGAGCGAAGCAGCAGAACACGGCGCAGAGGCTTGCTGCCGCTTGCGTCGTCTGCTCCCATATCCCGTCAAGTTTGCTGCCGTGGCCGCTGTGGCGCTGGAGGCCGCGCGCGACTGTGGCGGCTCCTAACGTATGCACGGTGCCTATAGCGTCCGCCGCATTTCTTTTGTGCTCGCCTTCCCACAAATATATATCTGTTTGTTTGCTGGCTTGTATCACTTTACATTCTCCTCCGCATTCATCCTGTCGTACCTCGTAAAAGGAACGACAGAGACGATGCCTCGGCCGGTCATCCGGGGCCAGGGCGCTCGGACACTGAAAGCGTTGCTCTCTTTCTTTTCTTCCCTCGTTCTCTCCTCCTTCAAACTTTGCACGTATCTGTCGTCGTTCGCGCTCTCAGAAGCGTCCTTCCTCGCTGCCTCTATTTTCTCAGAAGGCTTCTCTGTGACGCTGCGATGCCACATGCAGCACGCCGCCCCTTCCTCCCGCACGATTATAGTTATTTTCTTTCTGGTATCCACATATCACCCTCACACTCTCTCACTCCTCCTTCTTTCTTGCACATCCTGAGCCAAGTGTGGATCCCGAGGCAATGGTAAACGAGCATGAAAGACGCACTTTATTGCGGCCTGCAGCCGCCGCGGCAGCCGGCACCTTGACAAAAGGAAGGAGCCGGCTTCCCAGATATATATTTCTTTCTCCGTGTCCCCTTCCCTCGTTCATCGTCCCTGTCATGTCGTCGCCACGCCCGCGGCTTTTCTTTGCGGTGCCTTCCTTCTTCATCTCCACGACGCTTTCCATTCTTGGGTAGGCATACGCTCGTTGTTGTCACCTTCGCCTTTGCGCTGAGGTTGGGGAGAGTCGTCGTCTATGCATTTTGTGTCGTCTCCGTCATGATACAGCCCCCGAGTTCAAATGCGACACGACGTGTCGATGATATGAATTTATAACAAAAGGCGCCGCGATCTGCCTTCGCGTCGCCATATGCACCTTCGGCTACACGTGCCTTGTTGGACAGTGTGTACGTATGGAATCCTTTACGTGCACGCTCGATGTACGATTGTTACCGTGAACGTGAGGATGTGCGCTCAGAATGATGCCATTTTTAAACATAGCGCTTGTTGTTTTGCATATATCTTGCTGTGCATCGTCAGGGAAATGATAACAAGATGGCGTGATTTGCTTCTTTTAGTGTAACCGCCGCGATGATCAAGCCGTAGAGCGTCCGTGTCCGATGCGGAATGGACCCACCGGCATTTCTTGTAGGTAGGGAAGTACCCCGAGGCGGACCTCATGAGTAGGGTTACTGATCTCATCTAATTACTTGAACTTGTCGTAAACTCATCGCAGACCGCAATCTCAATACCACGACGCCTCGATCGTGTACACCCACCACAAAGTCAGAGGCGTACTGATTGTTTATTGGAACTCAGCACGAATATGCTCCGCCTAATAACGCGTCCCTCAACCGCGATATATGAACGCAATTACCATTTTGTAAGTTTTACCGAGTCATCTTCCCTCTCGGAAGACTGCCCGCATTTACCAGAAATCTCTGTAGAAATTCTGCCATTCAGAAGGCACATACCCACTACAGAGTACAAACCGGCCCTAGTGGATTTTCTTTTAGGAGCTAGCGCCATTAAATACGCTTAAATTGAACATTAGGTCACCTAAAGTTTTTTTTTCCCTTTTATGGGCAACCATTTGAGAAGTTGCCTAACACATGATTCGTCGTACAAACACCATACTCAAAGTAAATGCCACCCCTGCCGCAATACCAGCAACGTTTTCATTTTTGTCTTTTTTTTTCAGTCCACTCAGTTTGACGCATACGTCTGCAAAGACTCATTGCTGCGTCAGATGAAGTGGGTCTATTGGTTTATTTGGAAAATAAAACAAGCAGCAAAAGCGTGTGCTTATTTGCAAGCAAGAATGCTGCATATCCGTGTATTCCCACCGTCCTGCATCCTTAATTGCGTAGGAAGGAAGGAAGGAAAACGGGAGAGAGGAAAGACAGGGATGTTAACCAGTTTGGCATAACCGGTATGCTACCCTGTACAGGGGGAAGGGATGGGGGAGATTGAAAGAAGAGTAAAGAAAGAGAGAAGAGAGGGGAACACACACGCACACACATAACGTCACAGCGCAGAGCGGCAGTCTTGTGCGGTATGCGGCATCATTGACCGACCGGTCAATGATGCTAATCTCTTGTGCTTCGACACCTTAAAGTGCCTAGAACTTGTAGTATTGCACCTAGTTAGCCTTTGAAGATATTTTTTAAATCTATTTTCATAATTATTCATTGTGCCTTAGATGCGTGTTTATGTTTTCGGAAGAGCAGGCCCTAAATGGTGCATAAAATCAACAAATACAGTCATAAAATTAAACCAGGACGATTCCTCCTTTTTTTGCACGTCGTTTACAGTGAATCCGTAACAACTTACCGAACTTATAGTCGTTCTAGAGACGCCGTAGTAGAGGGCTGCGGAAGCTTCAACCACCTGGGGTTCTTTAACATGCATACCCTATGTATCTAAGCACACGGCCCTCTTGCATTGCGCCTCAATCGAAATGCAGCCACCGCGGCCGAGTATGCTACCTTTTACCTTTCACATTTCTCATATACTTAATCTAACAAAGAGTATGTGTATTTAGCAGCCTTATAGCAAAAAGAAAAAATTAAGGCAGCTTTTCCCTGAGGTGCCCAGCCTGAATGAAGAGCAGAGGTTGGCGGCATTCTATCTTTCCATTAATTTCTTTCTTTCTTTCTTCCTCTCTTTCTTTCTCTCCTTCTATCTCGTTTTTGTCTTTGTTTCTTTCTTTTTCTTTCTTTCTGTATCTATTCTTTTCTCTTTATCGCATGTTCTATGTTTTTAACACGAAAGTGTTTTATGCCGGGGTCCACCAAGATGTAAATGACGTATATCCGTCACGGAAATGACGTCGAGAAAATGTACACGATCAAATGGCAAAGAAAAAAATTGCCGTCAACGGGCATCGAACCCACGACCGCTCGGTCCACAACAACAGATGCCGGGCACGCTATCCACTGCGCCACTCTAGAGGCTTTACAAACGCGCCTTTTATATCTACCACTCTCCCGGTCGGCGGGGCGGTGTTGCCCTCTGGGAGCAGTAAAGTAAAGTCATTCGTCATTACTGTGGCCTCGGCGATTCGCACTGGCAACGTGTTACACGTCCGTCCCATTCGGCGTGTTTTCAATAGAAGTTCAATTTTGTCAATGCCTTAACACTCCGCGAGGTGGCGACCTTCGCCCAAGCGTCGTAAAAGCGTCGGCCTCACTCATAGCATCACGCTCCAAAAATTGCTCTGCGACGCGCGCCTGCCTCACCTGGCTATAACACCGCGTTCCCCGCTCACGCGCTCGCCCCGAGAAAAATCGTGGCCGGGGGGCGGCACGACGCGCTTTGCGTTTCTCTCTAGTCCGGCCGCGGTGTTCAATCACATTTTAACATGCCGCGGGATGGCGACCAAGTTCTGCGTCCAATATGCGACGCTCTTCTGGCTATCACACCTCGTTCTCTTATTACGCTTTCACCGTTAACTACTACAGCTACCACAAGGGTTTGTTTAATCATTTAACATGGACGTTAGTCGTCGGGATGGAGATGTACCACCAATCATCAAAGTGGGTGCATACACGTTAAATGGTGCCATAGCTGCCAGACATCAATATACATTGTGCAAACTCTCTTATATCAATGTACAGTAAACATTCAGTTACTTCTGTAAGGGCACGCTTTACTTTCGTGTTATTCCGATTCCTATTACGGAGGGATCAACCATGTTTTTTCTCTTCATCTCTCCCTCTCTTTACTTCTTTCTTTCTATTTCTGCGTTTCTCTGTCTTTCTTTCGCTTTAAGCCTTGCTCTCTTTTTTTTCTCTCTTTTGTGTGACTGTTTCGATCTCTTCCACTCTCAGTCTGTTTATTTATCTTTATTTCTATCTTTTTCTGTCTTTCATCACTTTCTCTCTCTCTTTCTTTGTCTCACTCAGTACTCGTTCTCTCGCCCATCAGAGCTGTCGCATCCGAAGCCGCAGAAATCGGTGCACAAGTTCTGGGAGCGAAGAAGAAGGTGAAGAAGAGGACGAAGAGAGCGCGTGCCGGTTCGTGATGATGATCATTTTTGTCCACGGCCGACGCACTTTCTCCGAGCTTAAACTGCGGCTCCGCTGTTAAAAAGTAATACGTGAAACCAAATATGGTTCGCCGATGGACCGCAGTGAAACGATGACAAACTTTTTCCTACCGACTGATGACGTGATAAAGGGCGCGTGTTATTCTCCAGGTATGTAGGAGACGGTTACACAGCTTCCAAGGCCTTTTAGGCGTGTGCTCGCTAAGAAACAAGTGGACCACCATCGTCAGCGGTTGCCAATCCGCGACTGCTGGAAGCTACCTGCAGTGCGGTCCCAGTAGATTCACTCGGCCACATCATTACACTATACATTACAGCCAGAGGGTGGCGCGAGCCAGCAAACAATACGCAGCCCGAAAAGCAGCCGGCTGGCGTGCATTGCGTTGTATCGAGCGCTGTGGGTACCGTGGTTGGTTATACAGGACCTGTGGGACACGCCCGAGTAGCAAACCGCGAGTCGCTGTGGCGTGATTTACGACACCGAGTAGTGCAGGTTGTTATAGTGCCATTTAGCCATCAAGATTAATAGTGTGTGTGGGCATTTTGCGTTCCTCACTAGCGTGTTGCCCCATTCCGGGACGAGCGGCCGTTGTCCTTGTTTCTAACTTACTTTGTCGCGAATAAAGCTACATTGCTCTAACGGTGCCTCCTCGGGAAGTGTATACGATTGGCTTATTTGTTTGACGCAATCTGAGCCACAGTGCATGTGTTCGATTAGAATCACCACATTTTGCTCAAATTGTTTATTTGTATGCGGACTAAAGATATTTTGCGCCATGTTGTGCTATCACACACTGCGTAGAACTTATCCGCAGAAAGCATGCGGCCCGAATATGCATATCAGTATAAAGTACAGAATCAACGTGACGGCTGTGCTTCGAAAATGTTAAGAACTTCAACTAACAAGGAAGATAATACTGTTCTCGAAACTGTTAGTTTTTAAACATTAGGTTTCATCGTTTCCGACAACGCCTCCATTATTACAGATCATTTCAGCGGAATCCTGCAAGCTGGCGGAATAGTTAAGAGAGGGAAATTGACAACCACCCATTTGCAGCGTGGAATCACAAGGAAATTCATGGGGATTTTTCACAAAGAAAGCTGTTTAGTAGCAGAAAAATTCGTCCCGGTCCGGGGATATGCTCGCTATACCGGGGGCCCCAGCCATCTCTAGCCAGCGTTTAAAATTATGCCAACGCAATCTCTATGACGTCACGACCAAAATGAATGATACTGATTATTGCGTGGAGTGAGTCATACTATTTTTGTGTACTGCTTAAATGCTTGATTAGGCAAGATAGATTAATTAACTTTCAAAGCAACGAAGCTGGGCGAGGAATTCCTGTGAGAAAACCTGTAGATCAGTTTCTAAAACGTCTGATTAGACAGTTTCAAAGTTCCTGTGTATTAAGTATTAGTGTCTTTCCGGTTACTAAAAATGCCCGCGAAATGCAACAATATACCACGCGATATGCCCGCTTGCGAGCCATGATTGCAGTGCTCCCTAACGTTGTGCCTACAAACGATAGGCTTTATTCGCGGCGGTTCCGGACTGCGATAAGAAGACGCAGCGGTTGTCGATCGTGCGGCCGCAAACAGCACGTGTGTCATCACGCATCCACCACTATTGTCGCAGCCCTGTCGCCTTTTAAGCGGCAGCACACGCGGCCAAATGCTATGAAACGCCGAACGTTAGGGAGCACTGCAATCACGGCGCGCATACTCGCGCGAGCAGGCATGTCAGGCAGTATGCTTCTTGTATTTAGCAGGTATCAGTGTTTAACGGAAAACATTAATATTTAATAGATAGGAACTTAGAAACTGTCTAATGGGATGTTTCGCAAGCTGATCTGCAGCTTTTTTTGAATATTTTTGCGTAGCTTCATTCTTTCAAAAGTTAATTAATTGATCTCGCTCAATTAAGCAATTAGGCAGAACACAAAGAAATATTGTGACTTACTCCATTCAATAGTCATCAATATGCATTTGGTCGCGCAGTCATATGAGTGCGCCGGCACATTTTTAAACTCTGGCTAGAGATAGCTGGGACACCCTGTATATAATTTGAAGGGGAGATCCGATAGGTCACGGTATTCATATATTGATTGAACATGAAGGAAACATACACATTGAAAAATTGAAAAGGGAGAACAGTTGACAACCATTCTTTTTTTTATATTTACTTCCTTGACACGGAGAAAGTAAATATAAATATAATATCGGTCGCTAAATGATGTGCCTTCATATTATATAATATATATATATATATATATATTATATATATATATATATATATATATATATATATATAATATATATATATATAATATATATATATATATATATATATATATATATATATACATATATATATATATATATATATATATATATATATATATATATATATATAACAACCTGCCTTGATGTGTTAAGCATGTGCGTTTCTTCGTCTTTGTTTTATTGATTTGCACAGTACCCCGTACTAGTTCGCAAAGGAAACGAATAGCTGCATCGGCGAAATGTATTGTGTAGCACAACTAATCACTGTTCTAGACACATACTACTCCGAGTGCACACTAAGCTTAATCGTGTTAAACGCAATTCGATGCGCATTGCTCACATGTAGAAAAACCTCGTGTTTCCTTAATGCCTGGGGGGGTTGCGAAAGTATGGCAGATGTGCTTTTGCGAATCGAGAAAATTAGGTGGTCGTTGTATATAAAACGATAAAATCAAGAATGGTCGCTTTTTAGCTTCGTAACGCCGTGTCACATTAGTGATATTCAAATCCCAGAGTTAACACTTGAACTACACCTAGAGTTAAGGAGAGGCCTGCAGCCTGATCAGCTCACGTCAACACACCTTCGCTGTATGCAGCTCCGTTAGCTCTTTTTTTCCTTGTTTCTTGACAGCAAGCTCAAATTAACTTCCTTCGATCCATAAGCAGCCAATGTTCTTTTGCACACACGGGGGGCTGGTAGCTCTTGAAGCGTGTAATTAGACGGCGCTAATAAGTTTCTGGTCGATGTAACTTAACTCCTCCGCTCGCCCTTCGTGTTCGAGTAGATGGGGTGGGAAAGTCAGAACAGCTGTCGACGTTCGCCTATGGTTTGCAGCATATTTCTTGTGTTATCTTTACCAATTGCGTTTTGCGAGTGGCCCGCGTAAATGAAGCGAGAGCCGAACGTGAGAGAAAGAGTGCTTTGCGCTCACACGCGCCTGAGGCCTGACATTACTGAAGGCATATATGTGGCATAAAATTTGTCAAGTTGTCATTTTACTGAGAATGCACAAGCTGTCATCGATACCAGAGTGTGGTACGTGTTGCACAAAGATGGATGACAGTGATCTCGTTCATCAAACTTGCTCCACCTTGCGGATTTTCTGCAGAAGGGCTTTACCGTATTCAGTGTCCATGCGCTTCGATGTGTCGATTATTGCGGCTCCACCATGCAATATCCTGGTATCTTCATTGCTCATATAATAGAGCGAGGTACACCCATACGCATTTCTTAACCAGCTTTGTACGAAGCGCTCAGAAGATTGGCAGTGTTTCCGTACGCTTTTGTCTTGGCATCACTGAATGTTATAAGAGAGGTGGAGGGGATGAACATGTTTGCTCAGTGTAAATCATGAAGTGATTTAGTTGAAGTGCATCTCATTAGGCAAATGAATGACCCTACTAAGCAAGCATTCATTGCACTAAAGGCAAAAAGAACACCGAAGATCTCACACTTGCATTTCATACGATACCACGAAGTAGATGATCAAAACGCTACGTATTCAAACTAAAGTGCCTCGGCTGTCGGTCAGGAATGGGCGTAACTACCTAAAAAATAACCAGTGATTTCTTTCCACTATTTTACCGCTAATTACAGTATATCTACTTAGAAGATCGTGTTCCCTGAAGAGCGAAACGTTAGCCGCAAAAGCTGGACAAACTCGATCGGCAAGGCTGCGCATTTCATAAGTGATGTGTGCAAAGTAAATATGACGGCGCCAACAACTATAGCGGAAATATTGCAACATAACACCTCGTGTCTTTGCCGTGCCTTATGCCGTGTTATTCTAAGTCGTTGGAAATGAAGAAGAGTTATTCGCGTTTGAATATGAGTTACCTTATTTTTATACGAAGTTTGTGCTGCAAATATGTTAGCTTTCGAAAAGTATTTTTACGTTCGTTTTCAAAAAATAAAGAAGAATCAGCAGAAGATGAAATAGATGGCTCGAAATACTCGACACCTTCCATTTCAAAGCGCCTGTCGCGCACACCTTTTTTCAGAACGATGCGAGACACTGGAAGTTGTAAAGGAGTACGTGTACTTAGGACAGGTAGTAACCGCGGAGCCGAAGCATGAGAGTGAAATAACTAGAAGAATAAGGATGGGATGGGGCTCATTCGGCAAGCATTATCAAATCATGAATGGTAGTCTACCACTATCTCTCAAGAGGAAGGTATATAACAGCTGCATCTTACTGGTACTTACCTACGGAGCAGAAACCTGGAGACTTACAAAGAGGGTTGAACTTAAATTTCCTCTTAAATTTCCAACTAAATTTCCTTTCCATCGCAGCGAGCGATGGAAAGGAAAATGATAGGTGTAACCTTAACAGACAGGAAGACAGCAGAGTGGGTCAGGGAACAAACGGGTGTTAAGGATATCATAGTTCAAATCAAGAAGAAATGGATATGGGCCGGGCACGTAGCACGTCGGCAGGATAACCGGGGGTCATTAAGGGTAACTGACTGGATTCCAAGAGATGGGAAACGCGTGAGGGGGAGACAGAAAATTAGGTGGGTGGATGAGATTAAGAAGTTTGTAGGCATAACGTGGCAGCAGAAAGCACAGGACCGGGTTGATTGGCGGAACATGGGAGAGGCCTTTGCCCTGCAGTGGGCGTAGACAGGCTGATGATGATGATGATGATGATGATGATGATGATGATGATGACCTCTATAAAGTGAAACAAAACGACGAGATCGTTGCTGTTGTAACAGTCGACACAGGATGCCTATATATCAGACACAGGGAAACCGGGTACATGCAGTCAGACGCGGCTACACGGCGCCAGAATTTTTATGCAAAGTGGTCGCCAGAGATCATGGCGGGCATCGCCAGTCCCTCGCAGAGTCGTAACTTCTTCCTGGCAGCGCCACCTAACAAAATATCCAATAAGGCGGAGTGCTGTCCTTTTCACACAACCCTTCGTACAACGGGAGAAAAAAAAAGCACCAACGTTTAAGCAACGGGCTTGCACGTTACGTATCCTGCGAGATCCAAAGAGATCTTCTATTCTGCTTGAAAACGGCGCCATATTTGTTTTCTTTTTATCATCTTTCCCCACTTAATACACTTTGTCTTCTTATCTCGTTTCCCAGACTCCACCCTCAAGACATACGACACGGTACAATCTCACAAAGAGTGCACTCGTTCCTTACAAGTGCAGCTCGGATTGGCGACAGAGCACTGCTCGTCGTAAAAGACGCACTTTCTAACCTCTTTCAGCAATCCAGCCTGCCTTTCTTTCTGTCCTCATCGTCGTGTTCTGACCTCATTGTGGAAATGGCGCTGCTAAGCTGACGCAACGAACGTTATCCGGTGTCGCGGCCGCCTTGTTCCGCCGTACAGCGTCGGTTCTGCTTCGGCCTTGCTGTAAAACCCATCTATTCCGAGAGATCCACTTTTATTCCGATAGCAATTACAGTGAAACCTCGGTGATACGAATCTCGCGGGGTTACCAAAAATATTCGTATGATCCAAAATTCGTTTCACCAGGAAACATGGAAAATTAGTATGCGACAAAAAAAAGTTGGCATACGTTTTGATTCACTGTTTCTCAGGGCCGCAGCGACGTCATGAAGAGCTCTGAATGATTAGCAGTAAAGTTTTTAAACGACAACGACCATACTTGTATCGTATATAAGGTGTATACGCACATGTGTAATTAATGAACCAGATTTGTTGTACCCCGTGACCGCTAGTAGCCCCTTCCTAATCTTACTACGCTTTACTGCATGACAGCAAAGTACTGCGGTGAGAAGTTCTTAAGAAGCGCTTGCGCACGATAGCTGGAGGCCAAGCTCTTTCGCCAAAGACCGTCCACTTCGTCTCCTTGGGTCTTCGTCCACCTTTAATGGGACTTCATGGTGGGACTCCGCAGCCCAAGTTTCAGTCTTGTTTCATAGGACGTCAGATTGTGGGGACATGGCTTGCATCTGACGTGGCAGGCACTTGTTAACACAGTACAAAGACGCTGCTCCCTCGTGCACAGGAGCACGCGTCAACGCGTCGAAAAAAAAAAAAATCACAGCATATCCACGTGGTGAAATGATGATGAGTGGGGCGAAGCGAACTCGCGCTGCAGCACGGCGATGACATTGGCGCGAGCGTGGTCCTTCTTGATGCAAGATATTGTGACTAGATTGTTTGAGAACCACAATCTGTTGCACATATCGCAACTATGGCCGAAACTGTTATCAAGGAAGTCCCGCTGGAAGCGCACGGCGGCGACTTCGGGTAGGCCCGCCTCATGCGATTTGCAGCCACTTCGCGTGCTCGCACAGCCTCGGGCTGCTGCCTGCCGGTACGCGCGCTTTCTCGCCGCTTCACGATCCTTCACATTTTGAAGGTCCGATTCGCGCCACAGCCGTGCAGCTTTGGCCTCGCGGGCTCGAACGGCGGGGTCTTCGCGCCGCAGCCGTGCAGCTTGTCGAGCAGCTTCGGCCTCGCGGGCCGAACGGCGGAATCGCTTCGCCGCGTCGACGTGCAGCTGCTCGGCTCGCGGGCTCTCACCTCAGGATTCTGTCTGCGAGCGCGCGCTGCCGCCGCCTTCCGTGCCCTCCGTTCCGCGCCTTATCTTCCATCTGGGCGACTCCGAGCTAAAGAGAATAATTTTTTTTTAATATCTGGGGTTTTACGTCCCAAAAACCACGATAGGATTATGAGAGACGCCCGTAGTGGAGGGCCCCGGAAATTTCGAACCATCTGGTGTTCTTTAACGTGCACCTAAATCTAGGTACACGGGCCTCTACCATTTCGCCTCCATCGAATGCGACCTGCCGCGGCCGGGATCGAACCCGCGACCTTCGGGTCAGCAGCCGAGCACCGTAACCACTATACCACCGCGGCGGACGAGCTAAAGAGAAAGCGTGCCAAGAGGGAGCCTCATGTTGTCTTCGAGTGGTCGTTGAAAACACGAGACGTAGTAAAAGAAGAAAGAACGCCACACAGGCGAACACGCACGAGAGTCTCACTCGTCAACGTCGTCTTCTTCTTCTACTGCATACCAGAACGCGCTCTTCTCACGAGCTAGAGGTGGGCTAACTGCAAACGCTACAAACAAACGGATGATGGACAGACCCACGCATAAGGAGCTTCGCCCCTAAAAAAAATTGCGCTGCTGCAAAGGTGCAAAAAGTTGCGGTTTCACATCAGATTTGCAGCTGTCGTGGCTCTCTGTAGGCCAAGACAGTAAGCGTTATAAAACATGTTGTTCGGCCAATTGTGTCATACTCTGCAAAAATAATCGCGAAGCGCATGGCGAAGAAAAAACAACGGGACAGGAGAGAACGTCACACATTCTTCCCTGCCCCCCCCCCCCCCCAATTGTTTTCTTTTTCGCTTTGCGTTGCGTAATTACCTTTTGTTCAGTAAGCGTGTTCCAAACGCACAATTGCTAACGACTTCTAAAATTAAGTACATCATGAAAGCTCTTAAGAGTAAATGGAAACAACGAAACTGTGATGGCAGCATAGGAGAAACATAGGAGAAGGTATAAACATTGAGGCAGCATAGGAGAAGGTGTAAGCAGATGCGGAATATATCACGCCTTTTAAGCGAGACGTCTGCAAGATCGATTTATATAGCTTTGGCGCAATCTTCAAGAAAAGAGCTACGTATTGACGATGTGTGAAGAACTACTCCAGCGTTCTTCTTCACTTCTTTGTTTACTGTTCTTGAAAAACGAGAGATGATCGATTTCTTGTCATCGGCACAAAGCTTTAGCAAGTGGCAAAAGTAATTAGGCTTTCTTTTTATGGGTCCCGTCTTGTACACGTATCGATCCGATTCTGTTATCGCCTCACGACAACATAGAATGCGTCTTTAGACTTCAATCTACAGCACGTCAGAAGCTATGCGTGGCCATGTCACCTGAAGCAATAACGAAATCAATAGTGGGAGAACGGACAGCGCGAGGTAGACGCATGTGCGACTCGGCAGGCTTGGAAACATGAGTGCAACGCACTTGTAATAATTGTGTGCCTCAATTTTGAATAAAATAAAGGGTAGAAACTCGGACCTAATAATAATTGTTGGGGTGTAACGTATGAAAATGACGTCATGATTATAAGGGACGCCGTACACTCTAAACGTGGTAACGAAAAAAAGTGATTTCATGCACCTATATAGTAAGGGTTAAATTATTTCAGAGTGCATATATTCTAAACTTGGTAACCCTTACTATCGGTGCACAAAATCACATTTATCGGTTACCACGTTTAGAGTGTAGTGGAGGGCTCCGGTAATTTCGACCATCTGGTGTTCTTTAACGTGCCCCTAAATCTAAGTACACGGGCCTCAAGCATTTTCGTCTCCATCGAAAATGCGGCCGCCGCGGCCGGGATTCGATTCCGCGACCTTCGGGTCAGCAGTCGAGCACCATAACCAACAAACCACCGTGACGGGTAAAATACTTGGGCATGTTGGTAGGACATAATAAATGTAAGAAGTGTACAATAGAAAACGCACTAGCAAAGAACGCTCACACAGCGTCGTGTGTTGTATAAAATGACAGTGGTATCGCAAAGCAAAACAGGCATTCAGAAGAATGCTGCGCTAAAAATAATCTGCGACTTCTCAAATAATCAGCATATGCGCGTACCTGTGCATATGCTATCTTTTCCTGAGTTTACCTGTTGCATTTTTCTGTGTAGTGTACCCTTCGGAGCGAGGTGTAGGAGGCTGCTTCGAGTTTAACCTGATTATGGTGCGCGATTATTCCCATGTGCGTACACACGTGGGGAGAGAGAGGAACAAAACAATTATGGTGGAAGTGGTTTTATCACAGTTTAGGCAGGGATTGCTCATTGAAACTTTCAGATCTGCTATTCACGTGACGTTGCCGCAAACCTCCAGTACGAACCGTTCTATGCATTCATAATATGGCACTGAAGCAACGGAGAAGCTTTTTGCTGTCCTCTATTTCTTACATGCAAAAATCCGAACCCTTTTCTTCTTGACTTTTCGCAAAGAATGAGAAAATGACGAGTATTACAACGTACCAACTATGACGCTTTCTTCACTGTAGGTGGACAGTGCGTGGTGTAGAGAAAAAGTACAAGAATTCCTGGTTTAGTCTTTTCGAGCTGCTTATAAGTTATATCGCCCGCAATGCGTTCAAGGGGTTTCGTATCAGAGAGAAATGTTTGTACAGGATTTAATCAACAGAAGCCATAACCGCCAGTTATAGGCCTATACAGTGCTTTTTTTTCTTTGTTTTTCAGACAAACTAAACCTCTGTCCTGACCCAGTCTACTAGTTGCGCCAGAGGAGACCTCTAACGGGCGTAAGACGGGCTTACGTGTCGAGACAAATAACTTTGTGCCACCGCACTAGGCCGCAGACGCGGTAGCCGCGATGAGGACATCGCGAGGCGAACTGTACTCGTGTAATCCTGCCTCAGACCACGCCGACGCAGCGGAGCGTGTCGCCAAACCAAAGCGCACCTCTGCAGCGGGCTTTGCTTTGACGAAAACTACAAAACAGCTCAGTACGTGGGAGTTCTTGCGAGAACACTGAGAAAACTGCGGAAAAGCCGTGACCCTTGTGAAAGTGCGAGCGCCCGAGATAATAATTTCCATTTTACGGGTGGTGGTGGTAGAAACATTTATCACACACTGGCAATAAATGTTTCTACCACCACCACCCGTAAAATGGAAATTATTATCTCGTTTTCCTATGCCGTAAAGCACGAATAACGACACTACAGTCTCGTAGAAAGCTACAAACAAGAAACAAGATACTCGAACAGCGTATATACAAGCGCACGGCCATAATCTCTTCTTTTTATTTCATCTAGGTAAAGGAAAGCGCAGGTCTGTAGCATCAGTGGATAGGAAAGTCACTTTCACAACCTATTTTGTGAACAGTATTTGCGTGATCCGATTCCAGAAACGGTGAAGTCATGCCTAGCCCCCATGAACAGTTTTTGTGTGTGTTTGTTCAGGATAATCCCTTTTCAAAGCGTTTTCCTTTTACTGCGTACAATCCCAACTATTGCTGTGCACTGTACAGTAAGCGCCCGAGGTACCCAAAGTGAATTTGTCGCTGTTGCGGTCAAGATTTCGAAGGTCCTTTCAGCATTATCCTACCTGTCTAGAACTAAGTGTGGCGTGCCTTCTGATTAGGCTGCTAAGGTATGCTGAGTGTTAGATGGGGGGGGGGGGGGGCTAAGGCTTTTTTTCCCCGCCTTTTTAATATCTATACACTAAAAGGAAACAAGCGAGTACTGTAAATTACCGCGAGTATTGAATCAGCAGTCGTTACTTGGTTATTGAATACGTTATTACTGTCCCATTAATTCCTTTTTTGGAAACGTGATTTTACACATATGCACCTTTTAGTCCTTTCGCGATATATTGATTTCGAAGCCGCGATTTCAGGGCCATCTTCGAGCACCAGCCGTCACACTTAGGCACGACGAGTGAGAAGTCAAAGAGCATGCAGATGTACAGCACATCCCAAAATGCAAGCGGATTTGAATTCACGCCTTCGATGGCCGCCTATCTCTTCAAGGCGTCTGACCAATCAAAAGGGGCCGCTGTCGTTTAATCCGCCCCATTTCTTTATCTGAAATGGGATTTCTACGGTCGCTTTTTGCGTGCCGCCATTCCTGATCAAAGTAAATGTAGGGAAGCACTTCTACAAGAGCAAAACGGGAAAAAAATATTGTGGTGCGGCACAGCACCTTATCGCCGACTCCGTAGTTTTTTGCATTTATCCCTTAATGTCGCAGGCGGCCCGAGCCCATTCCTACAGATGGAGTGAATGCTATTAAAACGCGATTACCGAGAACGAATTACGGATGGCACGTTCCGCCTCATGAGCACTTCCACCGGGAAGCAGCTTACGTCTTTGTGCGAGAGCGACATATTGCGATGCCGTTGACGGCTTATCCCCGAGAACTTTCAGCCATTACTCCTTCATATTTTTTTTATTTTGTTCTTTCGCGAACCTTTCCGAAATCTCCCCATTCATCGCCACATTTCGTCGCCGAATGGAGAAAAAAAAAAGACGAAGAAACAGTACGCAAAACTGTAATGCGAAAACTGCAACAGTTTCCCTTTTTGTTCAGCCGCACGCTTCAAAACACTTCAACGTTCGACTCTCTCACTCTCGCAGTGTCAAAAGTCCGATCATTCTATTAAAACATAAATAGCATAAAGCATGGTCTACGCTCACACCTTCTGATCTCCATCTTCACCATCTCGTTCACTCATACATTGCACTGCTGCAGATTTTTTACCCCTAGTTTTTCTTTGATTCTACGACCTTGGGCTGAATGCACACTTTGCAAAAGCAGAAGCGGCAGCTGTGACCATCTTCTTCTTCTTCCCAAAATGCGTTTGTGCGCGCAAGCATTTTTCCGCTCGACCGAATCGTCTCTCGCAATGAAGCCCCGGCTAAAAGAGGAATCTTCGGATCCTTCCTCTATTTGTTTTCTGCCAGTTACAGTTTTATTATTTTTATCCTGAATGGCAACCTTTATAAATCGGTCGTCCTCACGACAATGCAAACTTTGGGAGGTTTGCACAATCAAATCGTTGATTTAAGCGTTGCACTGCCAGGATTTTCTCCTTTGAAAACGTTTGGATTCGCAGCATTAGCGTTGAAAGGCGCGATAAGGAAGGAAAAAAAAGAGAAGACGTCCGGACGTGCGTGATATTGGAGTCGGACAAAAGCGCCTTATGGGCCGTTCCTTACTTTTATTCTTTTGTGCGATGTTGCGAGTCGTTGCTTTCCCCTCTCGTTCTTGTCGTTTCGGAATGGTCAACCACGAACACATTTTTTTTTCTTAGCGTTAACTTTCGTTTTCATTTTCGAAGTGCTATTCCATGCTGTTTTCTTCTGCTACGGTTCCAATATAAGCCTTGATAGATGAAGAACGTCAGGTGTGACGCGACTGAATTGGAATGTACATCGAGGGAGGGCCAGGTATGCGTCACATAAGGTTTAGTTACCGCTTCCTGTAGCCTACTAATGGATCGTTTGTCTTGCTCTTGCTCAACGTAGTATAGTAGAAATAACAACGGTACTAGTTTTCTGCCATATTTCTGAGCTTCCTATCTCGAGCGACCTTACCTGGCGTCTTGACTGGTGAATGCGGTTGTCAGCTTTTGCCAAACGGGAACTGCCGACCCTGACACATGGAACGAGTATTCGCTCTAGCTGTTGATGAGTGCAGGGATACAACTGCGTCGAGTAACTTATCTAAAGCTACATGAGATGGCAGGCAACAAAGGACGACTTAATTCCCCCCTAGCTTTACGCTTTTTCCTCCAACTGTAAATAAAGCAAGCCACATATGTTGGCCGTTATTCATTTTTTTTGTAGGGATCCTTTTTTTCCAACGTGTTCGTATAGTTCAGATATATTCATATTCTGCAAGCATTCGTGTCTAGGCCAGTGGGGGCTCGCGTTCAAACACAGCCCGTCTATGATAATTTATTAACGCGATAGCGTTAAAGAGCTCGTTTCTCAGAAATTTCGGTGTCGGGGGCGTCGGCGTCCTTAGTTGTTAGCGAAAAATCAGCGTTCTCCGTGAGCGAAAAGTCGAGGTGATGCAAATAAAAAAGTAATAAAAAAATTGGCCGCGTATCTGCGTGCTTCGCTGCAAATGTCGTCTAAAGACGATAGAAGAGGCGCTGCGTGAGATATGGACGCCATCTGGCAATACGCCGGGAAACATGAGTGCTGTGTTGCGGGCTGGTAGTCCCGGCGCAGCAGCAGGCGAAGACCGGCGGTGACCAACGCGACCGGCGGGGACGCCAGCCAGCCCAAACACGCGGTTTGGCGGGAAGCGCCGAAGCAGAAGGAACGTCCGCACTCAACGAGTGCTCTCCACACACTCTTTTATTTACACGTCGCCTGGGTAAAACAGGAATGCCAGAGCGCGCCCCATGGCATTCATACAGTGCAATACGGAAAACCGAAACACAACAATGAGCTCGTGCAGAGGGCACGGAGGAAGACAAGTTTCAGCGCAGTAGCATTTTCACCGTAGCTTAAGAAACTAGGGTCTCTAGAATTACGTATCTATGTATTTTCTATTAAAGGAACACAGCACCTAATACTTAACTAGTGATGTTGCGCCTCAGATATGCGTAATGTTTGCTTTTTGATCAACAATGTACACAAGTATGAACCTAGTCATCCGTTCAAGGTGGCTGGCCCTTGGCAAGTGGTTCAACTTTGGCCGGGGGCTGAATCGAGGGGACGTGCCGACAAACAGAAGACAGAAAGACAGACCAAAATTTCGGCGTTTAAGTTCCCCAAGAAAGACTATCGTCTTTAAAAATGGACGATTCTGAAGACTAATCTGGTTGCTTCTAGGTTGTTTCTAGGCCTTAGCTTGGTGATGCAGATCTAGGTTGCTTCTAGGTTGTTGCTAGGCTTTAGCTAGGTGATGCTAGGTTGTTTCTGCTTTGATTTTCAGCGCAGAGAGGTTCTACTTAAACCACATACAGTCACAGACACGACATTGTTGTTCAAACTTCAGAGACAGAAACTCACGCTGAAATCAAGCGTTCGCCCCCCTCACAGATTCTCTCCTCGTACGTACTTGGGGTCTTCGGCTCGCCGCCGTCGCTTCGCAGCCATTTGTTGCGCTAACTGTTGCCTTGTTTTTTTAGTGGAACAGTGGTGACTGTTGGGATTTACCCAATTTCTGTGACACATACCCGTTTATGATGATGATAGTTTTACGGATCGACACACAAGAAGCGATTTGCTAAATAGCTTCGTTGCTAAAAATCTTTGCTTCGAGTAAGATCGGGAATTCGAACCTGCGACTCCTCGCTCCGTGGCGTGATGCGTTTAACCGCTTGGCTGCCACGCATATATCCTCCAGCATACTAACTGCAAACTATTAATATACACAATTTAACGTTTAGCCTTGGCTCTACGCACATCTCGGTGGTTCTTCAGCTGCTTGACAGAAAACCCGCGAGATGGCGCAAAAGGCCTACGGGGGCGCCTTCCGTGTTCTGTCGCGCCGCATGCGTGGATACAGGAGCCGGCGCGCGTCCGCACTTTGGCTTGCCTTGCGGCACGGTTTAGGTGTCGACCTAGAAGCAAAGCAAGCTAGTGATTGGGAAGGCGATACGAACACGGGCCGATAACACTATCGCGTTCTATTCTTGAAAGCGAAGCTGGAGCGTCCTGCAAGTTTTTTTGTATTTATTCAGTTATTTCTTTATATACAAAAAAAGAGACTAACCATAGTGCGTGTACGTCTGCGTTACTGTATTACACATTTTCCATTATTTCCGTACTTTTCCAAAAGTCAGTCCTGCATACTGTCGAACTATAACACAGGAGACCGGACTTAGTCAAGCTGCAATAATGCGGATTTTTCCCGCCACCCCGTTCCTCCTTACTGAGATGAAATAAAGTTTGATTAGATTTCATTTGACGATAAGGTGCACGTTAAAGAACCCCAGGTGGTCGCAATTTCCGAAACCCTCCACTATGGCGTCTCTCATAATCATATGATGGTTTTGGGACGTTAAAACCCAACAATTATTATTATTGATTTCATGATAGTCTTATACGGGGCAGAGGGATGGACGGATGTACAGTTGTACAGTTTTCTCATTGATTCGGCATAGGAATGCTCACGCATTTAATAAGTCTAGCGGCTGTGAAGTCGCGTGGAGTCGCGATACGGGCGACCAAATGACGGGGTCACGACCCAATGCCAAACCTCTTGTCTTTTAAGCGACACTACGGTCTTGGGAGTTATTTATCCACGCCATATCTCGATCCTTGCGTTCTGTCTACAAGGGCAGGTCAGCAACGCTCAGCGCATGCTTTTCCTCCGAGAAGTCGAGCGTCGGCTGGAAGGTTGTTTTCTCTGTCGCACCACGGTCAGGGCCCTTCACGTTTGCTCATCGATTGTTCAGGGAACCACTTTTCTCACTTGACACAAAAAGAAGACAAGAAAATTAAAAAAAAAAAAAACTGCGTGACAGCAGCCGCCCGCCATACCAGTGAAGAGGGATGTGGTGAGTAGAGCAGGCTGGAGGAGTTGGAAGAGAGGAGGCAAGGGTGCCGTTTCCCTAAGAAATGTTTCTCCTGCCCGGCGGATCTGCCGGTCCAGTCCCTACCCAGCGCATGTTTACGTGCATTGTGTGAAACTCCATTCGGTACCTGTTTTCTGACCCAGCTCAATTTGTTCCCCACTCTTGGTTTTTTTTCTCTGCATCTTTTCTTTTACTTTCCTTACCCTAGACAACTCTATTGTTTCTTGTTCTAGAAATGAAATGTCCTTTTTGTTTTTGCGTTATATGTGTTTTATTCATTTATTTCTCATGCTACTCTGGTCAACAGCGAATATCTTGTCTTTTGCCTCGTTTTGGATCCTGTATTTTCTCTCTTTTTTTCCCCTCACAGGGCGCTGTGCAGGCCTTTCTATTTTGGCCGATCCATTATCAGGGCAGCTCCGAAGCGCTTCAGCGTTCGGGGACTCCTCAAGTTTTCCTTCTTTCTCTCGCCTACTTCCTTTTCACTTTCTCCCGCTTTCTTGCCGTCCGTCACTTCTCTTCTTTGCAATCCATGGAAGAGCTCATTGTTGCGACTGCTTCGAAAGAAGATTAGGCGTGCTTGCGACACAAGAGAGGAGCGAGAGCCGCTTTCACATATTGCCTCCAGAGACCGTGCGTTGAACTTGACACAGGCTGACGCTGGGCTCGACGGCGGTTTTAATACTGATTACAGCCCGAGGTAGCTATTAAGAGCAAGGATCGATTCCCCTGAAAGAGCTCTCTGAGAAAGCGCGCATACTATTTGTACCCCCTAGTGAAAGAAAAAGAATGAAAATCAACGCAGA
>NC_051178.1:227577393-227626477 GCF_013339695.2 Rhipicephalus sanguineus
CAACGGCTAAAAGTCTTTGCCTGCTATAGGTGTCAAGTTACGCAATATCAAACCGCAGATAGGTATAAACGAATGTTGTTTTCTAGTGACAATTTGTACCAACTAAGGACGATGATAGACGACACAATAGCTTTGACATTTCAAAACCTGGAAACTTAAGCTGTCGAACGTATGAATATTTGGGCACATACCACATGGTAACACTTATTAGAATCTTCAACGAGAAATCCATCACCGCGTAAAAGCGTACGGAATCTAACACACTCAGACTCAACCCTTCCCCCCCCCCCCTAGCCGCGACACACACACACAGACACGCACACTCAAGTTCACAGCTACACTCTACGTTCAATCCCATCCTCCTTTCCCGCCACAACATACATATACACAAGCACGCATGCAAACGCAGTACAATGAAAGAACTTGAAAGTACGAAGCAGCTGAAGTTTTCGAGAGGCACAAACCTCCTGATGTTTTGGTTGTCGCCTGTCGCTTCGCACGACGGCTGTCGCCCTTGCGTGCAAGGGTTAGCGTTATCGACCAGACGCACTTCTTGCTGCGTCCTTGTATTGACTTTCCAGTTCGTTCTCTCGCGCAGCAAATTAGTGGGCGCTCGAAGAGTTCGAGCGCGCTGAAGTTTCTTCTTACATTGAAGCAGCAACGCTGATCCCCCCTCCCCCCGAGCATTTCATGGTTAACACTGGGTTAGCGAAACTGCATACAATGCAGACCGAAAATGTCAAGACACGAGTTTTGTTAGACAATGAACTCAAAGACTCGAGCCAAAATTCTGCATAAGGTGACAGCAATAACGTTTTGTAGTTATGTAGCAGAGGAAACGAAATTTTCGTTGAATATAAACTTTTGAGTTGATTGGGGCTTTACGCTGACGAATCTATTTACTTAAGTCACTTACGAACCTTTGGACCAACAATAAATAGTACATTTGGGTTATTTAATGTAGAATAATTAAGTGTACAAACCACTTCAATTGTGCACTTTCTTGGGCAAGTTGGAAATGGACTAGTTGGAGACGCGCTTGGTGAAGACAAGGACACAGCCAAGCACACGAAAACCAAAAACGGAAGTGCTTCCGGATAATACCTCAAGCATCTCAAAGATGCGATAAGTTTACCGAAACGATGAAGTTGTAGCTGATATTTGTATGCATGAAAGAATAAGAACACGATGAACATGGGTTCAGATACTGCTGGAAAAAACTAAGCCCTTAATTTCATTCAATAAACAGAGCCTGCTGCGCGTGATCGCAAGTAACATTTAGTGTATGACATGCAATTTCTCAATAAAAGGTGCGAAGAAAAGTGCTGCATTGCTTCATATTACGTGAAAACATTATACGCAATCAAGTGGCCGCGTTTATTTTTTCGCTTATTTTTATTTTTTTTTTTTCAAACCGCCGATGTGGTCCAATGGCTACAGTGCTCGGCTGCTGACCCGACAGAGGCGGTTTTGATCCTTGCCGCGGTGGTCGATCGTATTTCTGTGGAGGCGAAATGCTAGAGGCCAGTGTTTACCATTAAATTTTGTAGCGTTAGCTACACTTGCCTAGCCGCAGCTGATTTCGCGTGGAGCGTCATGAGCCGTGCTGCGCATGCGCGAGGATCAGTGATGTCATACAGCTGGGTCACCGGAGCTGGCATCTCACGCGCTATCCGACACCGCCGCGCGCGGCTCGCCGCTGCTGGTCTGTGCTTTCGGGCGGAGTGGCGTCGTAGGCGCGGAAGACATGCTGGCGCCGGCGCGCGCGCAGCTATTCGCCTTCGCTGTGCAGTCGCCGCCTGAGATTGCGCTGGGGCCGCTTGATAGTGCCTCTGACTGGCGTTTGCAGGTGGGTAACGCCATGGAGAAGGAGAGCGCAAATGCTGCTGGACGGCGCAGAAGAGCCGAGAAGCTTATCTCATCGGATCCCGAAGTAGTTGCCTGGCGATTAGCGGTTCAGCGTACGAAGAGTGAACAGAAGAAGGCTAATAATCCTAGACAATCTGGAAAGCTAAGAATAATCAGCTGAACCTTTGCTAACGCTACGTATATCCTGGCATAGCCGAGCTAAGCCACTGCAAATTTTTTAACAGTATTGTGGGAGAGCTGAGCGGAGGATATGGTAGCGTCGAATATTCTTGAAAAGTAACGAGATCTGCCGACGATGCGCAAGCGCACATAGCACACTGAACTCTGAGCGCCGTCTGCTACGCTGTTGCCCCCAAACGAGCGACATCAATGAGCGTGTCTCGGCCTCCTCGATGCTCACGCTTTGCAGGTGGATGCGTGTGGCATTCATAAAAAAAAAAAAGAGAAGAAAACAAAGGGACTTATAACGCATCAGAAAGCACCGGTATCGAATGCGCCTAGCAGAACAACCCAGCCGAGGGTATTTGCACTTGGCTGCACGCATAGCGCGCATGCACGTACTCTTGACAATTTCTCCGATGTGCCCCGTGATGCGGCACTGTTTACTCAAAGATTACTTAGATATGTTGAAGTATACAGCATAGCAGACGGCGCTCGCAGGTCAGTGCGCTTTGTGCGCTTGTGCATCACCGGCAGATCTCGTTACCTTTCGAGAATATTAGACGCTACCATATCCTACGCTCAGCGTTCCCTCGATACTGTTAAAAAAAGTGCAATGGCGTACAGTCAAATTTATCCGGAGCCCGGAATATACGGCGTCTCTCATAGCCTGAGTCGCTGTGGGACGTCAAAACCACAAACTATCGCAAATAAATTCTGCGGAATCCCGCAAGGTGGCGAAAGGGTTCAGAATGTGAAATTGACAGCCGCCCGTTTCTAGAGCGAAGCCGCAAGGAAATCCGGACGGATTTCCTTGTGGCTTCGTGCTACAAACGGGCGGTTCTCGATTTCTCTTTCTTAACCATAATCCAACCTTTCTTTCTTTCTTTTTTATTCTTTCCTGGTATTCTTCGGAGATTGAAATATTCTTATATTTTTTAACCTATTTCTAGCCCTCCTGCGGTACTTGAAAAGAACCCTATTGAGCGACCGCCTGTGAAACTCGGCACTGTGTGTGTGATGTGACATGTGTCTATCCTTCTCTCTCTCTCTCTCTTTTACTCCTCTATTCCCTCTCCTAATGTGCAGGGTAGGAAACTGGACGCATTGTCTAGTTAACCTCCCTGCCTTTCCTACATTCCTTCTCTCTCTCTCTCTCTTAACCTATTCCTGCCAGAACCCACATGAGAGAATAAGAGCAAAGGAAAAGCAGGGAGGTTAACCAGAACCAATCGAAAACACACGGAAAAAAGAACTGAGATTTGCTGTACTTCAAAGGAGACTCATACAGGACTGCGATCGTGAATAAACGGGGTATGACTTTTACATTGCCCGTTCAACGGTTCGTGCGCTACCTTAATGCGTTATATATTGGTAGTTTGGACAGCTTTTTAAAGGACACTCCAAAAAGACAACACAAGAGCTCGAAGAGGAGGTTTTTCAGTTAAACCAATACAGATGGGCGTTAGTCGTGTACGAAGTTTCAAATAGCCACCGCGGAAAATTCCTCATAGTGCGCCTAGCATTGCTTATGCGTCAAATAAAACCCGGGTTAAAAAAAAGTAAGCTGCGTGGTATTCTTAACTCAACGGCCGGGGAGCAGAACGGGTAGGAAACAAAATCATACGACGGTGCGGAGAGGCGGATAACGGCTGCTCAATTGATGTAGTATACAGAAGATGCATGGTTGGTGGGGGCGAACTGATGAGATATATTGAAGGCTGGATGCATTTTGCGACTTGCGAGAACACGAAGCGCGTGATAGTGAAACAGGTGGCGTTTGTTAGAAAACGAACGGGCTGTCTAAACGGCCTTCATTTCAAGAGTGTTTTCCTTGTTCTAGTTTATTCAGCAGACACGATTCGAAAGAACTATCAGCATCTTCGTAAAAAAAATGACGCACCGTCAAAAGGACAATCACATGACGGGAAAGCCGGACAGAAAGAAAACATATTTTGTTCCGCGCGCATATTTACACGGTTTCATCAAAAGGTGCGGAGCATTCCTTGATGTCCTAAGGATGGCGCCAGCGATAAAATACGGCCTCTAGAGCGATTCGCACTCGCCCGCTTATATCTTTTACGTGCCCCGAGTTCTTTCTAAACAAACAATTTTAACGGAAAGAACACAGACGGTTTTGCGAGGATGGTGAACCGCTGCGCATTTTATACAACGTGAAGCGAGGATATGCTATAGCCTCGCGATATTGATCTTATGATGCCGAGCTGTGGAAAGTAGATTGTGTTTTCCTTTTTTGTTTGAGCGATATACATGTCCGGAGAAGCGCCTGTGCAATACAATCACAAACTATGTTCCCAACGCTGTTCTTTATATTGAGTAGGCGTTTTCTTTTTTATTTTCGTTTTTGTCATTTGTAAATGGTGGATGTCTAAGTTCGGATGATATGGGTTATTTGTCTAACAACTTTTGCATTAAAGTTCATTTAGGAAAAAAGATCGACGTGAATTCTCGAGAGGTCAGCATTTGGTGCGCTAGTGGTTATTTTCCGTTCGTCTATTCTGCGAATGCCGTCCTTTTTTCGACGTGCGCTGTCATATGCCATCGTTAATGAAAACGTCCGCTTACAAAACGCTTAGTGTGACATTGGTAAGTGGATATGTGTACTGATTCCTCTGTCATTTATTCTGGCTGAACATGGAAAAGTAATTTTCGTAGCACTGGTTGCAAAATTAAAAAAAGACTTTAATGTTTGTCGCTCCCTAACTACTCCTTCCGGAACTGCAAACCTTCTTCCTGCACCCTCCAGATACGCTCCATTATTATACACCTTTTGTTGCGTTAGCAATTAAATGGACACTCTCGACGGATTTTTGCCGTCGCCTTCGCGTCCCGGATATATATATATATATATATATATATATATATATATATATATATATATATATATATATATATATATATATCTATATATATAAATAATATAAAGGCACAAAGAAAAATAAGGCAGAAGAAAAAAATTCGGCAGATTCCACGCACTGTGGGAATCGATGTAATGCGAAGCAGCCAGCAAATAAGAGCTGCATACATCGCCTTGTTTGTCTTTGAGCCAAATGAAATCATTCATGCCATGGCATCTAGTCCACCATATATCGCATGTTTGCCATGCACGCATGCATGCACAATCTAGTGTACACCATGCCAATGAAACGCATATTCTGGTATATAAATGCATGACCTGTCGTTTATGTTCATCACGCCCTCGTGTCATGCCATACCAATTTTGGTATATATCACGTTAACAAAACGACCGGAAGCGCACCATGACAGTGGCATGTAAATCATACCGCACATGACATGCATACATGATTCGCATGTTAAGACCTCTCATTTATGTTCGTCATACAGTCACATCGCGCAATACCAATTTTGGTGTATATCAAAGGAGCGAAATGGCCGCGAGTGCACCATCAGTAGAGCATGTAAATCATGCCATACATGACATGAATATTATGGTTTTTCATGTTACCACCTGTCACTAATGTTCATCATACAGTCTCATCGCGCAATACCAGTTTTGGTGTATATCAAGCTATCGAAACGGCCGCGAATGCACCATGAACGTGGCATGTAAGTCATGACATACATGGCATGCATATCATAGTTTTCATGTTATCACCTGTTATTCATGTTCGTCATACAGTAACATCGCGCAATACCAATTTTGGTGCATATCAATCTAGCGAAACGGCCACAAGTGCGCCATGAGCATGGCATGTAAATTCTGGCGTACATTTCATGCATGTCATGATTATCATGTTACCACCTTTCATTTACGTTCGTCATACAGTGGCGTCGCGCAATACCAATTTTGGTGTATACCAAGCTAGCGAAACGGCCGGGAATGCACAATGAGCGCGGCATGTAAATCATGACATACATAACCTGCATGTCATGATTTCCATGTTACCACCTCTCATTTACGTTTGTCATGCAGTCGCGTCGCGCAATACCAATTTTGGTGTATGTCAAGCAAGCGAAACGGCACGAGTGCGTCATGAGCATGACATGTTAATCATGTCGTGCATGTCATGCATGTCATGATTTTCATGTTACCACGTCTCATTTACCTTCGTCATACAGTCGCTTCGCGCAATACCAATTTTGGTGTACATCGAGATAGCGAAGCGGCCGCGAATGCATCATGAGCGTGGCAATTAAGTCATGACATACATGACATGGATGTCATGGTTTTCATCTTACCAACTGTCATTCATGTTCTTCATACAGTCACATCGCGCAATACCAATTTTGGTGTATATCAATCTACTGAAACTGCCGCTAGCGCATCATGAGCGTGGCATGTAAATCAGGTCGTACATGACTTGCATGTCATGATTTTCATGCTACCATGTCTCACTTACGTTCGTCATACTGTCGTGTCGCGTAACACCAATTTTGGTGTATATCACGCAAGCGAAACGGACGCGAATGCACCATGAGCGTGGCATGTAAATCATGACATACATGTCATGGATGTCATGGTTTTCATGCTACCACCTGTTATTCATGTTCTTCATAAAGTCACATCGCACAGTACCAATTTTGGTGTATATCAATCTAGCGAAACGGCCGCGAGTGCGCCATGAGCGTGGCATGTAAATCATGTCATACATGACATGCATATCATGATTTTCATGTTACCACGTGTCAGTTATGTTCGTCATACAGAAATGTCTCGTCATACCAGTTTTCGTATGTATCCCTTCATTTAAACGGCCGCGAGCGCCCCGAGACCATGTCATGTGAATCATGCTGCACATGACATGCGCGTCATGATTTGCATGTTAGGACCTGTCATTATGTTCGTCATCAACTCTTGTCACGCCGTACCAATTTTGGTATATATGAAATTAACGGAACGGCCGCAAGAGCCCAAAGGCCGTGGAATGTAAATCATGCTGTTCATGACATGCGTGTCATGATTTTCATGATATGACCTGTCATTTATGTTCGTGATAAGGCCATGTTATGACACACCAATTTTGGTACACATCCGATTAACGGAACGGCCAGGGAGCCCAAAGGTCGTGGAATGTAAATCACGCTGTTCTGACACGCGTGTCATGATTTTCATGATATGACCTGTCATTTATGTTCGTAATAAGGCCATGTTATGACACACCAATTTTGGTATACATCCGATTAACGAAACGGCCAGGAGAGCACGAAGTCGTAGGCGGCTAGATAGATAGATAGATAGATAGATAGATAGATAGATACGCTCAAAGTCGCAGAAGTTCGCTAAGAAATGCTTCGCATTTAAAAAAAAGTTCCGAAGCACCTGACCGGAGATTTGAACCAACGACCCCACGCTCCCCAGCGCGCGGCGTTAGACCACTCAACCAGGGGGCGGAAACTCCCAATACCTCCCACGTACGCTCGGGCGCATGCTGACATGCGGCGGCAGCGCCGCTTCTTCCACTGGCGGCTGCCGGGTATCCTACTGAAAATAATTCACAAACCAAACACATGCGTTCAACACGTCACTGCTGACGTCAGAAGGTAGAGGAAGAGGGTGCGTAGCCGGGAGGAGGAGGGTTGCCACGGAAGCCCTCCTTTCCCAATTCGCATGCAAATGTGCTCTCTCGCTCGTCCGCTTGCCGCGGGCCGCCCTTGGCCAAATCGCGGAGCCGATTCTGCTGAAGTGTGCGGTGTTTGCGAAACTCTTTCTGCCGCGTTTACCTTACAAGTGCGGGTTTCTTAAAGCACTGGGACATAGCTCGTCGATAGCATCGCCAAGCAATCATGATGACAAAATATTGAAAAGCAAAGCAAACCGTTGTAAATTATTCGGCGTTAAGATTCTACATTTCCTCCTTTCTGGGAGTAGTTGCTTTTTAACTGCTACCTTGTGATTAAGTTTAACAGGTCGACAGATGTGCTGACACCTATCTTAAACTAGCCTTCCTGGCACAATCATTCGCTAGTTTTGTTCGTTTATTGTGGTGTGTATCAACTAAAGCGGACTGATTTCTTAATCAACCAAAACCCCACACAAGTAAATTCTGAGCGCTTCTCCTTTATTTCACACATTTCGTACAAAAAGCGACTGACCTGCACAGAGTGCGGAAGTGTCAATACACAAAACCAATTACAGTTCACAACACAACTCAATAAGCCGACACACATACAGAAAACCCCCCAAAAATGCGAAAATTATTAACTATCACGAGCTGGTCATACGAAACATGACTCCGGCGCACACGCTTCTTTGGCAACACCGCCAGGTCTTCCCTGTTTGAATATTTTATCCAAGATTCACACCTGGAAGAAATGCCAATTGTGTAGTTGAATAGCTGAGCTTCTGATTCTTCTACGACACGGCGCGACGTCTCTAGCCACACACGAAGAATATCTGGGGTAGCCGCTGAGCTATATTGAAAGAAAAAATAAGCATTTCTTCGAGCAACTTACTAATATGTCAAAAAACAAAGCTTAGCAACAACGGAAAAAATAACAGACTGTGTCTGTTATTTTTTTACTTCATCATTGAATGCACATGCATTGGCAAAGTAAGGAGTGGGCAAAACGTATCGCCCATAAAAACACGCACTCAAACCATTAATCAGAAGTATTTCACAGACACAAAACTGCCCGCCGTCATGACGAATGGGTCGAGCGTTGATGCTCTTATGTCAGTCCGCTCTCGGTTGCACAGAACTAGTTTACTCAAGCAAACTAACTACCATCTTAGAAAATAAAGTGAAACGTTTGTGCTTACCTGTAGTCATGAGGAAATCTGAAAAACTTGGCACAACTTGAAATCCCCGTGTTAGAACACCACAGAGCCGCACAAGACATGTGATGGCCCGATTTAGCTTTGTCCGCTGGGCTCGTCTAATGCTTCATTCGCCTGATGCACCTGGTTTCCAGCGTCGACCGTTCGTTGCGCCCTTTGTCAATCTTATCTTCACCATCTTCATGATTGGCAGCGTGTCACGACAACCGGAGCATATGACCACGCGCAGTCTGCCCTGCGATACCGCTAAGCGTGTGGCGAGGGTGAGCGGAGAAAGCACGACGGACGCACGTTGTCATTCGTTTCCCGCGCTTCGCCTAATTTGAAATCCACAAAAAATCCGTAATAAAGTTAACTAAACAGATAGATGAGCTCTTCACCTTTCATTCAATTTTTTTTGTTTCTTAAAACTTGCGCGTGTCAAGAAATGCTAACATCCACATCTACATCACTTTTTTCCACGAGATCTTAGGATGCCCGGCAACCGCTAGGAGCGCACATGGTCCTTGAAAACGAAACTAGCATTGAGTTTCCGGGGCCTGACTCAACCACGAGCAACTTTTTTTTTCTTTATTGCCTTCTTGACTACAGGTCAAGATCGTCTAACAAGCACACATCATATCCGTTTTGTTACTCAAGCACGAGTCATGCCTGCGCCGCTGAAATAACGGCGAGCAATTTATATACACCATTTACCGCTGGTGGTACGCAAATCTCGGAGGAGCATGAGCGTCTTTTCTATCACGCAACATTCCTACATGTCCTTTCAATCTGAAAACTGCCCTTGAGACGCGCACGAAAAAATTTGCAGTGGCTTAGCTCGGCTATGCCAGGATATACGTAGCGTTAGCAAAGGTTCAGCTTATTATTCTGAGCTATCCAGATTGTCTAGGATTAGCTTTATTGCCATGCTTACTGCTGCTCCAATGACACACACACGGTATAATTATTATGTGGCACACGCATATTTATTTTTGCTCAACGTCAGGTTGCTTCTTCATTCTTCGTACGCTGAACCGCTAATTGCCAGGCAACTGGTTCGGGATCCGATGACAAAAGCTTCTCGGCTCTTCTGCGCCGTTGAGCAGCATTTGCGCTCTCCTTCTCCATGGCGTTACCCACCTGCAAACGCCAGTCAGAGGCGCTATCAAGCGGCACCAGCGCATTCTCAGACGGCGACTGCACAGCGAAGGCGAATAGCTGCGCGCGCCATGGCTACGACGTCACCCCTCTCGAATGCGCAGAGCAGTAGCGGTGAGTCGCGCGCGCCGGCGCCAGTCTGTCTGCCCGGCTACGACGCCACTCCTCCCGCTCTCCGCCACCAGCAGCGGCGATCCACGCGGCGGTGGCGGAGAGCGCATGAGGTGCCGGCTCCGCACTGATCCTCGCGCATGCGCAGCACGGCTAATGAGGAACCACGCGAAATCGGCTCCGGCTAGGCCAGTGTAGCTAACGCTACAAAAGTGGCCCCTTTCTGTACCCACTCGTGATGTGAAAAGAAAGAACACCGGGCACACATTGCGTCAGACGCCCCCGCGTGGCAGGAGACGCAGAGGGGTCACTCCACGCGCCGCATTTAAAATAAAAAAAAGATATCTAAGAGCATCTGATTCTCTATAGTTGACACTTGCAGCGCGTTGCTTAAACACAAAAACGTAACAACTGTGACACTTGTTAGTTCACGCTTCCCCTGTGTAAGAGTGTTTCTAATACCTCTACCTGTGAATACCTGTGCGTTCTTCTCGGGCGTCCTTCTTTGTGCTTCAGCGGCGCGCTGCAAGTATCGAGCTTCTTATCGTTCTTCGTGTGACATTCCAATTTCTTGCTATCGCATTCATTGCTTCGCCAAGGCGGCTGAACTGTGACTTTTTTTAACGTCATTAAAAAAAACTTTTAGCATGGTCATTAAACATCGTCGTGAATGCAGTAGTTGAGGATTCTTTCAATGCAATTATTTGAGTGCAAACATTCGGTACACTATATTTCCTTCACTGGAACACGCATTATACTGTGGTATAGACGCAGGAATAAGAAGAGTGAGTTGTCAATTTCAAAGAGGAAGTTTCTTTTTCTCACGACTTTCGCGTCGATCATGACACAAAGCTATGCCGTTATTTGTTTTACAACAGGATTCAGCATGCAACAAACAAAACATACCCACAATACACCTTCTTCGCCGTTTTTCACCGAGTTTGTGGAGAGGTTGGCTGGTCATGGTGGGCGAACTCGCGAGATAGACTTCAGATGTTGCACTTAATTACATCTCCACTAGGCGACGAAAGATAGTTTACGGCACTAAACAAAGAGAAATCTCTCTCCATCGTAACGTACGCAGTCGATCGTGTTGCGTCGCGGCGTGTCAAAGCTGGCTGAGCTGTTTATGAATATTCAATCCACGGTTCCGTACCGCGGGGCGTTAGCAGTGATGGCTAGAGCATAAATCCTTGCTGCAAATAACGAGCGTGATGGAGTATGCCGTGCCACGGCCCGTGACGGGTCCGCAGATACGTACGGCGCTTCCAGTGATCCGCGAACCCCGACAAGCGCGCCCTGTCGGCTGTATAATTTGGGCCACTTGTTCGGTGCACCATCGTGAAGGCGTAGGCTCAGCAGTCTCTGACGAATTACAATGGCACTGCACTGTGCTCTAAAGACAGGGCGAATCACGGCAACCCGACAACATGGGCTTGAGATAGGCTGGCGAGTGATTGATGACGAAAACGCGTGTGTCTAGCAGTCGTGGAAACGACGGAGTGCAGCCCACAGGATCAGCTTTAGTGTGGAATAGGATGGCCTCCCAGCGCGCTGCCGCTTCCGATGCTCATGAGCCAAGCGGCCGGGATCATTGCTATTGTATTTAATTAGGAGGTTATTTGGCGACCCCAATCCGAGACTAACCGCTATACGATATGGTCACGTTATGTTATAGGGACTGCTGTTAAGGGAACTTCGGCTAACTTTTAAGGCACCCGCTATGGTAGCTTAGCACGTAAGTGGTCGCGCTGCTAAGTTTGATGGTCAGGGTTTGATTTCCGGCCACCGCTACCGCATTTCCATGCGGGCGAAATGCAAAACACACCCGTGTGCTTAGATTTAGGAATAGCTTAAAGAACCCCAGGTGGTAAAGTTAATCCTGAGTTCCCCACTACGGCGAGCCTCATAATCTTATTGCGGTTTTGGCAAGTAAAACCCGAGCAATTAGGAATAGCTTAAAGAACCCCAGGTGGTAAAGTTAATCCTGAGTTCCCCACTACGGCGAGCCTCATAATTTTATTGCGGTTTTGGCAAGTAAAACCCGAGCAATTATCATTATTTTTATGGTGTTTGTCGCCGGTATGACGTCGTGTTATTAAGACAATGCTTTGCCGAACCTGATTTATTAGTACGCCCGAATGCTTACCTTGGATCACATTGCATGCCAGGCAAGCTACACTACAGAGCTTATTCGTTGCATGCATTTTCCATTGGTAAGGGCTAAAATGACGACCTTCCAGTGCCCAGCGATAAAGAAAAGTTCAAATATCAAATGTTCAAATTTACTTGAAAAACTTAACGCACAGGAATTGTCTTGGTCTCCGGTATGTAAACAAGATAGGTACTTGCGTCATAGATGCCTCTGGCACTTGTATCAGAGCGTATACGTAAGTAGAAAGACAGCGCCCTATATTCACAACAAGTGTTTATATTATAACTTCTTAAACATATATCTTTTAGGCAGTCATAGCTTCCAACATATTATTAGGAAAAGCAATCCAATACGGGCAAACTTACGCCAGGTTACGCATTTATAATACTAAAGCGAAAGCCTTAGATGCGCGCTAAAACGCGAAAATTTGACCGGCGTCCCGCGTCGGTGGCGTCAACACGAGTTATGCAAAAAGTCATCATCACATGATGTCGTCCCCATACGACGCCATCATAGCGTCACAGAGCGATAAAATTTGTGACGTCATTATGGCATGATCATGATGTCACAGCGACATCACGTCACGTGATGACATCATCACGTGACGTGATGACGGTCAACTTGGTCAAAGGTGGTCAACTTGGTCAAAGGTGGGCTGATCACGGAGGCTGTGCAAAACCAGGGGAGGTGCCTACGATCCTGGAGGCAGTGGAGAACCACGTTAGGTGCAGAAAGCTTTCGGAGGGTGGCGGGGCATGATCAATTATTCGGCCGAGAAGAAAAAGAAGGGCTGAAGTCTGGCCTTGTTGGTACGACATATCTGAAGTGTGCTAAACTACTCGTTTAACCCATATATGCCCAAACTCAGAAAAAATGACAAAACAAATATCTTTTTTCACAAAAAGTGCACTTCTACCCTCAAAAGAAAGCACAAGGTCTTTATCTACTGCCAGGTAAACGCGACACCGTTTTTCAAGCAGTTCTATACTTATAGGACACTGGGCATTAGGGGTGATATATGCGGACGTGGTAAGCTTTGAATCATTTCATGTGCCCACCGACATTCCACTTCTTCCTCTCCATGGCGTTTTTCACACAAAGCACGCGTTTGCCCGGAGAAAGCGGTCGGCACGTGGCAGCATGAAAAGCAAGCAATGTCTAGGCTTCCACACGTTGAGAATGAGGCCTGCATGATGTGCTGTAGGTGGCGCTAGTGATCAATTGAAGAAATAGCTATATTAGAGTGCATAAAATAAGTGTCCTATATGTAGGACACTGGACATATGAGTTACTATTCATAGGCTTGGTAAGGATTGTGTTAGTACCCCGTCACTATCTTTGACAAAGAACTAGCTTTCCTCGACGGTACTGTACCTGCGCATGCGTGAGTGTCGGTTCTTCCATGTATAAATATGTGTGATCCGGATTAAAATAAATCATTTATTGAAAGTTAGCGCCTGTGTACGTCTTATCCCTTCTTGTCCCGTCTTGATAAATCTGCGCTAAACACTTCAGATGAGAAAAAGAAGTTAGCTTTCGCCTTCATGTCGTCTTAGGCGATTGCATAATGGACACTGTGAGTTTTTCTTTTTTTTTTGTGGCTGTTACAATACGGTGTGTTCGAACGTCGATATGAGCCTTGATCTCTGTCTCTCTCTCTCGGTGTCATTTTTTTAAGAGTGCATGTGCTTTTAGTCTCTTTTTGTTTACTAAAGGAGCAACTTGCTACTATATAACAAGAAAAGGTTTTGTTGTATTTCAATAATATGTATACTGTTGCAACATCTGCCGCTCCTAGCTATAGGAGCTTTAACTTGTAATTCCGCACAGTAATTCATAAAGTAAAGCAAATTTTAATGACAGTTACTAGTGGATAGCCTCCAAGGACTCGTTGCTCCGGTAATATACGTGATTTGCAAACAGAGGAGCTGTGCGCTACGCTTCAGAACATTAGTTAAACATCTACCCAAGCTTATTACGCGCATGAGTTCTGAGAAAAAGGAAGAGTAATATTTTGGGCAGGATGAATTAGGCTACCAGCAAGTGCACGTGGAAAATGAAACTCCACATAAGCGAAGAAAAAAGTACAGGAGGAGTATCACAACAAAATTGGTGGGCTCATGAAGAAGCTACCTCAGTACCCTCTTCCTGAACACGGCCAGGAGGGCCGTTGAAACAGCGCACCTACAAAAAAAATGCATTACTAATGATGATAACGCAGTGAATAAAAAAGTGAAATGGTGCGGTGGTTCACGACTCAATTTGCATATTGAGTAGATGGAACGGAGTCAGCTTGTCGGGTTCCTAAAGCCGACAGAGAGCCCATCAATTTATTCGATGCTTGGGAAAGGGAGATAAAGTGGTAAAGGGAAGGCGGGTGAGGGAAGCTGCAAGGTCTTTCCTATATACCACAGCCGCAATACCCTGCGCCCTCACACCCTTGCGTTCTCTTACATACGGCTCCCTCGACCCTTCAGCTGCGCGCAGTCATGTCGCGATTCCCCCAGACTCCTTGCTCAGTACGTGACGGCCATGATTATGACAGCGGGAGCCCGTCGTCAAAATGATGTGCGAGGTCAGCGTATATGCGCGCGAACCCTGCCGCTGCGTCTTCCCGAGTTTAAACTAGAGCCGCCGTCCGGATTGCATTCTGAGCGTGATGGCCCAGAAGGGGGACGTGACATATCAGATTGGGAAGTGCCCCTATGTGCACTGAAAGCAACGACGAACTCAGATGCTACCACAAGCTTTGTTCTATTTGTCTGTTTTAGAGACCATTATACCCCTCTGTTAGATTCTACTGTAGTCTCCATCGCGATGCACCCACTGCTGGCCTGTAGACTAATGCAATACGGAATAGCGCTCGTCTCTGAGCGTTAACAGGGCGTCTTTCATAAGGATCTAATTACAACACTGTTTCGTCTGGTTTGCTCAGTTTAGCATTGCGATAGCTGCTATAACTAGCACGTTGCCTTGGAGACGTCATTTTATACGTGTTTTTTTTTTAAAATCAAGATTAACACGGTTCCAAAGGTAGATACTGGGCATGTAGGACTATACTCAAAGGAAAAAAGTGAGACAATGTAAAAAAAATGTATTTACAAGAACTTCCTATCTGGTACTCAATATATACAAAGCGTGTTGTATAGCAACATACCTCTAATCGACATGCATTCATTTCTAGTAAATCTCTAGTTCATGAACACCACTACCGAGTTTGACATGCGATCTGTTACTCTGTTTCCACGATAACATTGAGCTGTTATGGCTATGGCGTTACGATTATTTGAAGGTGATATCCACCGAATGCATAATTCGACAGATTTGGTGCGACATATACAGTTAACATAATTCTGCACACACATACACACCTAGGATTCCGACTAAAGGGCGAGGCTGCATTGCAATAAGGAAAAATAAAGGTCGTTCTGTATACTTGTGCGAATCGCGTATAGTCTTGACTGTTCTAGAGCTTGCCTTAAGTGACGTTCATTTAAGCGATAAGCAGTTTATGCACAATCTAGATAGCGTTGTGCATGGTTTTGCTGGTTTTTTGCTTTAATTAATATAATCTGTCGTGTTTAGTATGCACAGCTGTAGCTACGCCTGTATGAAATAATGAAATATTATGCTGCGTTATGATGGTCTGGCGTCGCTTATTTCCCATCTTTATACACTTCAAATTAGAAGGGTTTGACACACTTAACAGTTATGTCTCGAACTAAATATAGCGCTGGTACGAAGATGTACGACACAAGGCACACATAACGAAGTAATAGTAAACTTCCACAACCTCCAGTAAGACGTTCCAAACACAGGTTCTGACGACGCAAGTAATGTTCAATAAAATTGTTTGCTGTGTCAACTCCCCGTCATAAAAGCTTAAAGGTCGACTGTTGGGAAGCAAAGAGACTCACTACTGAAGGAATGCGCTTGGTTGCACTTGGTTATCGCACGCGCAGTGGAGAAGCGAAGAATACAGAAAGCAACTGCCCAACGTAACAGTACAAGCGACGCCATGGCAGTCGCGCTAATCCCAGTCCGGCAGCGAGGGTCGCTCTGCCTCGCACCACGTCGCACGGTAATCTCGGCGCGCTTCAGGTGGCGTTAACGCCACGTCCGGACGCATTAGCCAGCTGTGTCCGAGTGCGACGGAGCAACTGTGGGCCCGAAACACGAGAAGCGAGGGCTCGGGTGTTTCACCACTGGCCGTCAGCCCCCTTGGAACAGCGCGTACAGAAGACTCGTTTGTCACTTGGTTTTGCTACGAGCACGTGCAGGGAAGCTGAGAACAGCGTTGCCTTGCCGGCTCATGTGGTTTAGCTTTATTCTTTTGATTCAGAGAGAAAGAAGGAAAATGATATAGTATTTTTATTCGATACGCTGTGTTGCTGCTAAGGAGGATATGTTCGTCTACCTTTTGCTTTCGTGCGTCTTTGTACGAGCACATTCCACTGTGACAATGACGCAAGAACACTTCTTTAGCCTTCTTTTTTTTCTGTTATCGCCATTATTTCTTGCTCGCGAAATACGAGGCCGAAGCGTACAGAATTAGCCACGTAACGAAAGTGGTGACGAGTTAATCTTACTGAGGATTATCGCGAGGCTCGAATGATTCTGTCCGTGTACTGCAGAGCTAAAGCCGCATGATGGAATAACGTATTGACCAGGCCCGTGCTTGTAGTAGGTAAAAAAAAGTGCGCAGAGAAATAGAGAGGAATGCATCGAGCCCGAAACACAAGAAAACGAAAAAGTGTTTACATATCTCTATGAAGTTAAGCATGTGAGAGGGAGCGGTGTTTGGTGGGGCAATTTATACACATGCGCACATTTTAAGTTTATTGTTTTATTAAACATGCTTCGTGTTGCCAGGTTGCAGCAAGGGTCAGCGGTATCGACTAAAGACACGTGCTGCAAAGTTTAAAATATCGCGGTGTTCATCGCTTAAGTACATGTAGGGCAATATAAACAAAAAAAGTTCGCCGACCTTTACGATACTGCCTAATGCGAAGTCTGAGCGCAGCTTCGTGTTGGGTCAAGGCCAACTGTGTTTGGAGTTTTGGCTTTCCGCAAGTTATCGACTGCGCCATAAATCATAATTTTTGTGAAGTAGGACAGCACCCACTACACCATTATTCGTCTTTCTGTTGGTAATCGAGGTACCTGCTACACATCCGTAAGGTATCATGTGCACCTTGTTGATGCTTCATGTGGCTGATGATGGTGAAGAATTATGGCTTAGCACTTTGCAGTGGGTGGGAAGCATGAAACCACACACTCGTTGCGTGAGTAGCATTGTGTGATTACTGGGTATTTTACTTTTCTGCCACGCTATATTAGATAGGTTAATGCGATTCCTTGCCCGACATGACGTCTGTAGAGGGTATTTTTGCAAATTGAGTTTCAGATGCATTTTATTTCTGGGACATTCTTAAGCGAATCATCAGAAATATTTTCCAATTACATCTCATGGTATTAGGTTCCTCCCTTTCAAAAAGAGCATCAACAATAATGCACCATACAATTTAATCATGTTGTTAGGACTTCATTCGTTATGTAGAAGCCGTATGATTGACAGACATGCTGAGCAACCTCGCTCTACAAGGTCTGTCTTTCGAGAAGCAGCAGCTAATGTGCGTAGTGTTGCTGAGACTTCTGACCCGGTTCCGGAGTGGCTTGGACTTCTGGACGCTTGAGTTTGTTTACCGGACTTTTGAAGATTACTTGGACTGTGTGAAATCATGTGTTTTGTGCATGTGCGCATATAAGTGTAATTCTAAAGCGATGAATTCTGTTGGAATAGTTGACAGGATTTGATGGCATTATTCCCATGCATTAAAGGGACCCTGAAACGGTTTTTTGAAGTTTTGTGAGCGTTTAGGCACGAGCATCCCCAAATCATTCGCACCAGAAATTAAGCGACGCACTGTGTACTAAGGCCGCTACGGAATTTATATCTATACCCTCCTCCTCACCACTGCCTTGCACCCTCAACTCACAGACACCCTGACATCGCCGGCGATCGCAGCGCTCTCATGAGCGCACTTCGCCCAGTCATGGCCTCATATATTGTGCGCCGACGGGTTGCGCGCAATCTCGGAGGCCCAACAAAGACGAAGATCGCGGAGTGGTTGATATCTGCTCCGACAGGTGCCGCAACACTACCAGCAGATCTTATTTTATTCTCCTGTACGGCGACAATCTGCAAAAGCATGCGGACAAACAAAAATAATTCGAAAACGATCACCGATAAGCGTAAACTCTGGCAATGGGGTTGTGTCTTCAGGGGTGAAGTTACAGCTACAAAAACGTGGATCGTGGCGTTGAACGGATAGCGACAGCGCGACGCTTATTGCAGCGACGAGCTGAAGGGAGTCCGCTCGCCAGATGCCTCACGAACATTGCACGATGTCGCAGCTTTAGAAGGCACCAATTGCTAGAAATTGCTAGATATGTGGTACACAACACGGCTAGGGCAATTAATTATGTCCAAGAAAAGAAACCTCGAGATAAACACTCTCGCTCAGCTCACATCAACACGGAGTACGTTGTAACACAGGCAGACGACGCTCGCTGCCCACAGGAGGTTCAGTGACGTGTACTGGACATGTCCAATGAGATCAGCCGCCTGCGTGACGTCGCGCTTCCAATACGACGCGCACTGGAAGTGGGCGGTTTGCAAACGCGTTTCGCTGAGCCGCTGTGATCGGTGGTGATTCGCAGCTTTAAAGCCTTGTAATAAATTACACAGTTACGCACTGTGTTACGCAATACAGTTACGCAATACACAGTTACGCAATAAATTACGCACAGAGCTTAAATCGGTCTGTAAATGATCCTTAGGACTTGCTCAACCGGCTCAATGTGTTCATACAAAATCGTCAAAACCGTTTCAGGGTCCCTTTAAAGGAAAACAAGCACCAGCGTTGCTCTGTGGTAGATACTCGACTGCCACCTAAAGGGCCCGGGTTCGAATCCCATTCTACCCTGGTTGCTTTCTTCTTATTTTTTTAATTTCTATCAGTTACTTTTTCATGTCTATCGGTTACGCCGGCGACGGCGACGCCGCTCAATGCAGGAAAGGGCGCCTAAGAGCTGAGCTCTAAAATGATAGAAGCAGCCCTATGAAGTGGCTTGTATGGATGTACTGTGTGGCACACAGTCTTTTGTACACATGCAATTTGATCAATAGCTGCGGTTTCTATAGATTGCTGTTTTGGCTGTGTCATATTGTGTTCTGTTCAATAAGCTACAGTAATTCGAGCAAAAAGGTTCATACTGAAGTTCAGTGCTTTATACGAAAACATCTGTCGAGGACACAGCACGTACATACCCTCCTTCAATGTATAGGATCTATTTCTTTAAAAGCTCTGATTAAGATAAAATTTTCGCAATTGTAAAATAAGGAAAAAGAAATATATTCTTCCCTGCGAGCAACCTGCCTTATTGCAATCTTGGGACAGGGAACGCTACACAGTCATGTCTAAAGGCAACACTGTGGACACGTTGCTGTTGACATGGACGATGCATGAAACACGAGAACAATCGAATCACAATCTAGTGCATTGTTTTGAAGCTTCCTAGAAAAGAAATAGAAATAGCTCAACTCAGTAATCACGCAGCACTGTCTTTATGATGATATGGTGGTTTGTATTCATCAGGAAGAACGCTAGTCTAGCACGTAGGAGAAAAAATTCGTTGGAGAGAAATTCATTAAAACACTAACACGTTAGAGATTGCAAGTTTAGGTATCAGCTTTTATTCGAAAACTTACGAACACTCCTTTAACGACGACAGCCGCGACCCCGATATTAAATATTCTCTTCTGCTACTCTCACAGATTGCTGGGAATGCGCGAGGCCAATATTTATGGCCAGCACTCGAATATCAATTCCAGTGCACGACGCAGGTGCGATCCTATAGAAACAGTCACAAAACGTAGCACCCGTCTCTGAGGGTTGGAGTTAATTGAAGATAAGCTTAGACGCGGCTTGACCAATGTACCGCATCGAGTCTAGGTTGAACGGTGGTCTCCCATTGTGTAGTCGCTCACGAGATTAAAAAAAAAAAACAAGAAAACCCCAGAGAAGTCAGGAAGTGGCTTGTCTGGAGGCGATAATAAACAGCGTTGCAACATATTTCGTCTCAGGAAAATCCCGAGTGCATGCATTTTCCCGCCGCGGATGCGGTGTCACGCCGTTTGTGATCGCCTCTGTGCAGCTAGATTGCCAGGCAGTGAAAGTGCTTGACAAGAGTGGGAAGACGAAGTAGCGGCGCCGGCTCTTCTGAAATGGGACCGCTGCCTTCACTGAAGGGGCGTCTGCTAGCCGACGATAATTGTAATTGCTTGCCGCCGCTGGTAATCTTTGTGTAGTTTGTTGGCGAACTATTTTAAATCCACGAGTTTCAGTGGGCTCAGCTTAGACATCGGCTACTGCCGACCTAAATTTTGGCTGTCTAGTGTTGTAGATATCTTTCTTTTCTTTCGTTTTGCCGTCTGGCAGTTCGACTCACCGGTGGCGTCACTCGTGATGGAGCACAGGGGGATGACCTCTTCGGCTGTTTAGTCTGTTCTCTAGAGCTACTGTGTGTCATTTGTTAGTGGTTGTAAGGGAATACATTGAGACAGGAAAAGAGGTCCCTCTGACATTAGGTTCGACTCCGTATGCGTTCAAAGAAAACCTGTGATTTGCATTATATCGCAATGAATGTCCAGCCCTCGGGATCGTTACGGCGCTACTGCAAATGATTGTCATCAGCTACGTCGATCGCGCGTCAGCAGAGCGATATGTTATATACGGAAGCGACTTCAATGCAACCGAGCGGCTTATAGGTTAAAAAAGGGAGTCAATATGTCAATAAGCGTGGTTACTTCTTAGTGTATGTGCGCATGCGTGTGAGCGCATCCTGCGTGCATGATTATATTCCAATCAGGCGCAGCATAAATGCTTAGGGTAAATATTTACATGTAGCCTTGTGTGGCTCATGGTTGGTGGTATATATGCATTTCTGTATCCCCTGGCACTACAAGCTATAGCTGTAGGAGGAAGGCGTATGTATACTGGGTGTTCAATATTAGCCTTTATGGTTTCCTTAAAATTACGCACTGGTAGACACACGAGGACCACCTGTGCATATAAGTTATATGGCCAAGGGGATGGGATACAAAGTGAGATGATAATTATCGCCGTTAGCAGCATCATTAACTAAGAGTGAATAATTAAATTTTATTGACTGCAGTAAATGCGTATGTTTGTATTGAAAAGTTAGAGGCACTCGTGTTTCTACCTAGTTTCACTTGGAAGAATTTTCTAGAATGTTCGTGCTTCGAGACATCCGACTCAAAATTTTAATTGTCGTTGGCGTCGTTTACCCATGCAAGAGAGGGAGGATCGGAGCTAAGCTCCTCCCTGGTGTGTCGCGCCTGTTGCGTGCGGCGTTTAGACCGACAACGGGGCAGGGGCACAGGCAAAGGCGATACCGATAGTAGACCGAGTCTGTGTACAGTTTATGGACATGGACTGAGGAATGAGCAGCTGTGATTCTAGGAGGATGGCTTTGGTATTTGCCAGAATAAAAATAAGAATTTCCTCTTTTTTTTCTCTCGTGTAAAGGATGCCGCCATCGTAGATTACCAATTACCGGAAGAAAAAAAAAAAAGAGAGAGGGACACAGTAACGTCAAGCTCCAATGCATGTTTTAGGATACTTACCTTGATTTCAAGTTGTTACCTTATACCTCTTTAGGCCAGCGCTGACTTGATGCCAGCTATTTCGTAGCAATAAGTGTTTGGGCTATTCTATCAATAGTTTTACTGGTATCGATGAAACTATCAATATCATCAGTGGTTTTGCGTTACTCACGGCCCAGAAATATATGAACACATAGTCACTCTGAAGTTGTCATGTAGTTACATGCACTTTGCCACTGCTGCGTCATAGCATCTACGGCGTCTTTCAGCGCCTCGATCCCCGGCAGTATATCAGCGCATGCGCTCATATATTGCTGGGGTTTGAGGTGCCCACACACGCCGTAGGGGCTCTGACACATCTCTGGCAAACTGCATGTAATTATATAACTTTTGTATAACAGAGATGATGTAAGAGGCAAAGAGAAAACGCAGCCCCAAAAAAACATGGCCGATCCCCCTTTCATATAAATCAATATAACACGAAAGTGAAACTAGTCTTCACATGGGTAGTTGAGCGTGCTTTGTTTCGCCACAAGACCGAAGGAATGAATGTTATAGCAACAAATTGTAATGTCGCGTGAAGAATGGTAATCAGCTCGAAACTTGCAGCGCGCTCTAAAGCAGAAAGGACGCACGAAAAGAATATACACAGGACGAGCGCGAACTCACAATTGTTACTTCTTTGTGTGTGAGCAGCGCACTCCTTTCAGAAGCGCGGCCGCTGTAACGAGCGAAGTGACCTTCGTGCTCTCTGTAACGACAAGGGAAACTTGCGGTGAAAGCACAAGACGTACAAACCGCCCCCGTCACGAGATAAGCGCGCGCGCACGAGAGACACTTCCTGTAGAGGCCCGCTCGCGACGCAACGCGCGGAGTGACGACCTTTAACGCGCGCGCTCCGCCCCTTTCGCGCCATCTCGCTGCTGATAAGAAGAACACACCGAAGCCACCAAGCTCTGAGTACCGCCAAAGGAAACTGGTGTACATAAATAGCTCACCGTTTGTAAACTGGAGAACGTACGCTCTGTGGCCGAGTGGTTTCGCGCCGTGCGCTGCGGAGCGAGGGGTCGTAGGTTGGACTCCCCGGCAACGGAACATTTTCTTCCAGTTTTTTTCTTTGCCAACTGTTAGTGTATATTTTATAACGTCATATCCGTGACGGAAGTACGTCAGTGGAGCCGTGGTGGACCATGCATAAAACACTTTCGTGTTAAAAAGAGCAATAGAAAAAAAAGAGAGCTACAATGGTTTTCTTTGCGGAAAGAGGGCGCACGGAGCGAGGAGGGAAAGAAAAAAAAATGGCACGTAAAAACGATGTCGCGGAAACCGGGAGCCATGCATTTTCGCGTCCTCACAAAGAGGGGAAGCCATCCTTTTCGTCCGAGCGCCGCTGGAGATACGCCGCCTCGCCACGGTGGACACAATGCCTGAATGGCGCGTCGTAAAAGGCGGTCGTTGCGAACCGCTTCAAGGAGGCCGCTACTCACAGAGCTTTCACGGAGCCGCCAGCAGTCGCCTCGCAGCGCAGGTCACAACTGGCACGCTGAGTGAAAGAGATGACGCTACTTGATGCCATGATGGCGCATTTTCCGGGAAAGCCGAATGAAGGCATTGATTCTGCACAAAAGGAAAAGCTCCCATTTTACAAACACCCAGTGTATATACTATAGGAAGTCACTTTACGCATCTGCACTTTTCTGACATTGCCCAATAAGAAACATCGAAATACAGAAAGAGAAATAATCATTGTCATTGCCTGTTCTTGTTGCTCTCGTTACGATCACAATAAGGTTCCGAACAGCGCTTCCGCCTACACTGGGCGGATCTCTTGTAATTGCTTGGCCACGTTTCATACTGCTTTTAAACAGTATGCTGTTGCTCTTGTCTCTGATTCCGTGCACGTGCCTGCCTGTCTGTTTCATTTAATTAGCGGATGTAGCATTTCATAGCAACTCGCACGTTGTATAAACGCTGAAGCCAGCAAGCTGTACAGTGTCTGCGCATTAGTTTCAACCCCGTGGGGTTCTTTAACAAGTACGGTGCACGATAGCTTTATCTTTTGTACCTATTTACCGGAGCACAAGTGCCACGGCTGGGAGCACAGCTCACGACGTTTTGCTTAGGAAAGGAAGCCTAATGTCACTGAGCCACAATGGTGGTTATTGCCACATATCTGGAGAAAAAAAAAGAAAACAAAAGAAATACATAAAGAACAAAAAAATGAGCTTGGCAAAGAGATAATGTTTATAGACGATGCGCTTAGTTTCAGCTGGTTCGCTACTCATGATCTGCTCTACATGCTTCGGAAGAAACGGCGTCATAGAAAACGAAGACAACCGTAACGCAGCACAGCACTGTTTCAACTATCATTCGACAATCCTTTGGTGAACGCTTTAAGAAACCGCTCAACAGATCTGTCCTGAGTGAGCTGAGAGATGGCTTGTCGGAAGCAAGACATATACCAGAGAAGCTGAAGGAGAGGGCTGCAAGCTTTGCGGGAATGGAGACAAAGCCAGCCGTAAATCTATGCAGGCCACTACACGATCTCTGGCTGTGGCTTCGACTTCGCTGTGCGTGACCTGTCAGCCGCTGAAACAGCCTGGAGTATCTCGCAGGCAGTGCGTTTCTGGCGTGGTCAGAGTTTGTGTGGAGGAGGAGGCTATGCGGCCATTGTACAGACGCGCCGCACTGCGCTAGAACATGCGTCACAGTGGACGACGCCGACGACGATGAATCGGGTGGCGTTACCGCCACGCCAGACCGCAGCGTCCGGGCCGTCCGCGTCGGAGTCAGTAGCCTCAAGGACGGTCATTTGAAGCCTTCGAGGCTCTGACGAACGCTCAACAACCGAGGCGGCGGGTGTGCATTTTCTGGAGCTGAAATGGACGGCAACAGCGTGAATCTCCCGGGCAAGCCGGAACTGCGAAGGATAGAAGGAAATGGGCGGAAACGAGGAGAGGGGCGTTCGGCAAAATTCGAGAGAAACTGGCTGCCACGTACATTCTGCTCTTTCTTTTTTTCTTTGCAATTTATTTATTTATTTGATTTGTATACATACAAGCACAAGACACAGAGAAAAGAGGGAGAGAGCAAGCTGGCAACTGCCACCAGAAGGGGCACAACACCTGCCTGCTCTTTCGGGAGGAGGGAAGAGACAGAGGAAAGGAAGTTAGGAGGAGAAAAAGAGGAAAGGAGATAGGAAAGTGAAGAAACAAATTGACGAAGACTTGGACAAAAATAGGTAAAGACACACACACACACAAAAAAGGAACGCTTATAGACGGGGGCCGGATCTGTTTGGTCCATAAAGGTCAGCAGAGCTCGATGGGCCTGGTCGCGTCGCGATACACAACCTCTCGGAAAGAGGTAATCGTCGATGGTCGGGCATTTAAATTTCCGGGCAGTCACAGTCATGATTACAAGATGAAGGGGGGCGATCAGCCTCTTCATTTCCAGCAATGCCCACGTGCGAAGGTATCCACTGGGCAGCTAGGGACATCCCGCGTGAGAGAATTTTGTCGGCTGATTCTACGATACTGCATAGAATAGGGCTGTCGGCCTCTTTTCCAGTGAGTCTGCTAAGGGCACCACGAGAGTCTGTAAGGATGACGATTTTCGATGTAGGCAATCCTTTTTGCACGTACTTAAGGGCGACATCAATCGCTGCGAGTTCCGCAGTCACTGATGATGACGGGTGAGGTATTTTAAACACTCGTCTGATGTCTGTCGAAGGACAAAAGAAAGCTGCAGAAGCGCCGAGGCCGTCGTTGCGTACAGATGCGTCCGTAAATACTTTAACATAATCTCCAAATTTTTCAGATAAGTGTGACTGGGCTAATTGGAATAGTGCCGAAACAGGTTGGTCACACTTTTTCCGTATTTCTGGAATTGACTGGTGAATGGGCAATATGCATTTACTGTGCCCTTTCGATGTGTTCACAGAGGTGGTTTCGTCCGAATTGCCAGTCATGCCAGTAAACAAAGCCGCCATTTTCCCCATGCGAGAGAGCGGGCGCCGAGTCAGCCTATTAACGAGTGCTTTGCCATCTGGGGCGCGGTGCATGCGCTCGATATGATGTAACGCTCTCTGGCCAGCTTGTAGCCTTAGGGGCAACTGGTGTGCTTCAGTGAGTAATGGAATAGATTGGGCCTCTCGAGGTAAGCCAAGCATGACTCGGAGGGCAACACGATGATCCCGTTCCAGTTGAGACAATAAACCAGGCGCAACATTCAAGACTGGCAAGGCATACATCACGCAAGAGAGTACAGATGATTGGTACACCTGCAGCGCTGTCGTCTAATCAATGCCATCGCCCCTAGCAGTCAAGGCGGCCACATACTGGAGCAGGGACAGCGATTTGCGCCGCACAGAGGCAACAGCAGGGCGCCAAGAAAGACGATCATCGATGATTACGCCCAGGTAGCGGTGTTGCTGTACCCATTGTATCGGTGTGTCTTCGAGGTGTAGCCTGCTTTGCAATGCTTGTCGCTGTAAATGAAGCACGTCAGCGATACGTGTAGTGGCCGCCATCACTGCGGTATGGCTCTGGGAGGCGAATAAGCGCAAGAAGGCTTCATCTCAAGATGCTTCGCTTCCTATCTGCTCACAACCGCTCTCATTATGTAGTGCGTGTTCGAGTTGACACCGTATTGAGTGCTGCGTCAAGCAGAGAGTTGATTCATGATATAAGCCGCGGCAGCTCGTTGGCGCAGGAATGTTTGAGAATAAAGAAATGCATTACAGGGAGTAAGAATGGAATACTGGAAATGATGCTTCTTCAGAATATGCGGGCGTGCCCGCTTTTCAGCAGTAAGCTTTCCTTCCAGATTAGTTTTTCAATTGTAAAGAAAGTGTTACGTTTCTTTTTTCAGAGGCTTTAAAAGCATTTACACGACTTTTCTGCAGTGAAAACGTCCAGAAGCTTGGCATATTAACGCGACAGCTTGTTTTGCAGAAATTCCGGTGTCGCTGGTATCGGCAGCGGCGTCTTTGGTTGTGAGGGAAAAATCAGCGTTATCTATGAGCGGAAACTTGAGGTAGATGCAAATGAAAAAACGACAAAAAATCTTAGGTATGAATGGGACCGGAGATTCGAACCCTGCGACCCCTTGCTACGAGGTGCGATGCGTTTAGGCGCTCGGCCACCACGCATATATCATGTGGCATACTAACGGCGAGCTATTTATACACACCATTTAGCGTTCGTGGGACGAACATCTAGGAGTTTCTGCTGCGGCTTGACAGAAATCCCGCGAAATGTGGCGATGGGCCCACGGCCGCGCTTTCCGTGTTCCGTCGCGCCGTATGTATGGATATGGGAGCCGGCGCGCGTCCGTACTTTCGCCTTCCTTGCGACACGCTTTAGGTGTCAACCGAGAATCGAAGCCAGGCTAGCGATTGAAAAGGCGATAAGAACACGGTTCCGTTACGCTACCACGTTCTACTCTCCAAAGCGAAGCTCAAGCGTCCTCTTAATTTCGGATCCTTATTTCTAGGGGAAAACACACAAAAAAAAAATATGCATTTTTTGTGCCCGACAAGCCTTACACAGATTATATTCACAGCAAAGAGTGATTCCACCTATCAGTGGAATCCACCTATCAGTTATCAGAGTGATCAGAGTGATCAGAGTGATCCCACCTATCAGGCGTTTAGATAGCATTCTTCTACTGGACAGGCTTTTAGTATTTGAGGCCCGAGTATCTAACGAGAGAAGTGAGTCAAATAATCAGATATCTTTAAATCACTCAGAGCAGTTTACCAGTTTGTTACCTAACAATATGCGATTAGAAGTTACATATTGCCATGTGAGAGACAGCTCATTGACACATGAAGGAACCATGGGACGCGATTTATTTAGTGAAAGCTGAGCAATTGCACGAGGAACAATCGAGTGACAATCGTGATAATATGTTTTCGCGCAAATTAAATGCAAAAATAAATGAAGCTCTCTCTGTTCACGTAACACGTACAGGGAGGAATGCACGTGAAGGAAACCGAATCTGTCAGATAACATTGCTAACGTCGATGAAACACTGACGAATATCTATCCGCTTTAACGATGTTCTATATGTCAAATTCAGCGCTGATTTTCACGTAAACAGTGCCATTGAAGTCTTCACAATGATTTAAAAAAAAAACTTTTGAGGAGGACTCTACAAGCAACTTAGGAAGCTCTCTGAGAGTACAATGAATGGGATCGTAATACGAAAGAATAGGCTGCAAATAAGGGTTAATTTACCGACCCTAACAATGCACGTTTGCTACAACAATCTGCCTAGGATAAACAACACAAAAAAGAACCAGACTTTCATCCACAAAGAAGTAGTAGTGGTATTTTTTCGTGGAAGCCCCGCTTGCGGCTCTTGCTTTTTTTCTCTCTCCCTTTTGTTTTTGTAGTCCGCGTTTGGAACAAATCGAGTTTCTTCCGCGCACCACTGAACAACTGGCTTCATGATACGATCACGCGCCTTCCGATAGAACGAGACACCAACGCTGATTCGAACAGCCTCGAGAGGAATGTACCGTGCTGTCAATGAGAGTAAGAGACCGCAAGTAATGCACAGAAGGCAGCTTGAAGCGTAAGACGCATGGTCCTTGAGAACAAGCGCAGAATAAAAAAAAAGATATAACAGGAAGAAAGCGATACCACTATAGATAACGACAAGACAGGACAACGTGCCACTATCAAATGCACGCAAAGGAGAGGCGGAGACGCGAACAACGAAGAAAGGGAGCAAGAGAAAAAAAAATAAATCTCTGTGTCTGCAGAATTCGTTGTGACAGGACTCACTGGTCTCGAAACTGTTCCGGGCTCTTTCGCTGTCCTTCCACGTTTTTCTCGAGGGACAAAGCAGACGCCCTCCCGTAATAAGGGATGCCTGTGCTTGGGCCAAAGTGGCTCCATTGCTGAGTTGATTCCACGAGGAACGCGTCTTTTGGAAACAGAAGCGAAACAACTCAGAGTGTCACCATCCCGAGCCCTGCTATCAGGAAACACCCTTTCGTTCTTGCTATTGCGCGAAGACTGGTGCTAAGTGAAGATCACAGATACTGACGGTGTTAGTAGAAACATACAATGTGCTTATGTGGCGACTCTTGCTCCCTCTAGTCGGTAGCTTGGAACTAAACACCAAAGCCAGTGTTTGCTGCTGTTAGTTTATCTAGCAGTAATTCGCGCAATATGTGATGTGGCCACTCTTGCCCCTAGAGTTAGTAGACTTTATGTGAACTATTGACATGGCGGAGCAGTGCACTTTGAACCGTTTACACCGCTTTCGGGTGATTATTGTCGCATAAAAACAGTCGTTGAACGTCTTCGATTATGTAAACTGTTTATTAATGTAAACAAGAACAAGAGAAAAAAGGGGCGCTCTAAACTGTTTCGGCGAGGATTATAAAGATGCTGGGAAGCGTTCAAGAGAAAAACCCAGCCTTTCGTTTTAGTTCTGTGATTGCAACTGTGGTTGTACCTCTTCGCTCTCATGTTGGCGCCCCCAAAGAGGGGAGCCCTCTCTCCCTCTCCTTTCCCCCGAGTCGCCGCCCCTCAGTGCCATAAATCTGCCAATGCAACACATTCGTAAGCTACGGAGCACCACTCTGTTGTTGCCGCAGTCGTCGCCTCTCGTGACCTTGAAAGAAACAGTGGCGACCACGGAGGGAGAGAAGAAGAGGGAGGCAGGCAAACGCAAATTTACAACAATTATGTTACAGGTGTATATATTGCATATGAAATTTACGGACGCCCTGTAGTTTATTTCTGCTTCGTTTCAATTTCTTTACATGTAGTTTTCTTCGCACAGTATCGTATTTTACGCGGCAGAATGTTGAATACTTATGCTTGATCCAGATTAGAGTTCAGCATACTGAGAGTTTCTCTCTTTTCAAACAGAGAATTACAGTTTTCGTGAGACAGCTGCAATGCGAGAACCAGAATAAAGTGAAAAATATTGCTATCACAATGCTGTAAAACTAACAGTTGGTGTCAAATACCTAGGTGCGAACAAAAGCTGAAATTCATTCCAGAATTCTCTTTCGGTCTGTCATTTGTCCTTTTTCTTTCACGTTTATCCTTTACCATCAGCAAGTTGGCAATAAAGGGGTCGATAATTAATGTAGTTCACATGGCACTTCGATGCCATCTTGCTTTAGTTCTAAAATTGCATTTTCAGCGATTGCACGATACTCCAGAGAAGGACTGTTATATTTATGCTGGAGGGACAAGCTTAGTCTAGCTCTATATATAGCAAACTACCAACTCGCCCAACTTGCCGTTTTGATTTAGGCTAGCAATTTATCATCACACAGTGTAGCGAATAAGCTTGTGAAATATGAGACACCACTGCTCCGAATCAATAGAAATATCGCTTGCTCCCAATGACCTGTATTTGATGGCACGTGTACTCGGTCCGCGCAGTAACCATGTTCTCGGTCGAGGCATATGCTGATATATCGGAGGCCATGTTACAGTGTTTTTGTAGCCTCTATAGCTTTCGAAAATACTTGCACTCAAGATTATTGCTGCAATATCGCTTCGCGCAGCGTCAACGCGTGTGGCAGGGGCAGAAATGAACAAGTACGCAAACGTTTAGCACTCCTACTCCTTAGTTATTGCTAGACAATCGGCATTTAGATCCCCAACAAACTGAGTCACATTGCGGGTAATGTTCGAAGTGGCCTTCGAGTTTTAAGCAAAACGACCGAATGGGTCCGTGTATCCTACTGTACAATTCTGTGTTCTGCCAATGACAGATCTCACATGTCGGTACGGCTACGGCAATCTTCTCAGACCGCTTTGCATTCTTTTCGCCTCCCCATAAACCTTGTACTTGCTGGGCGGGTATCTTTAACTATACACACGCGTACATCAGGTCAGTCAAGTCGTCTCTTGCCGATAAGTCACACACTCACCGTGTTTTCCTGGTCACAAGCCACTAAGCGGAAATATAACTAATCGGTAGCTAAATAAGATGAAATGAAGCCGGCAAAACAAGCAGTGTGGAAAGAGGGTGCGCAACGGTATCAGCATACATCAGAAATCCTAAATATTGGCCATGGTAAATCGGTGAATCATGCGTCGAATCTCAACCGATAAACAACGCACAATAAAGATGCAAACTAAAAAGAAGGAACGGCATCAAAGGCCCTGTTACGTTGTTTCTTTTTCCTAATCGGCACATTTATTGTGCACAGTTCATCGGTCACCATAAAAACAAATATCGTTCCCCTTCTGTAGCTTTATACTCTGGCGTGCACCAGGGCTATATAAAGAATAGACTAAAAAAAACATCAATGCTTTATTCATTTGTGCGTATAACGAAAACCAACTGTTGCTGTAGACTCACGTTCTGAAATCCACCTGTTGATGGTGAGATTGAAATAATGAAACCAACTATCTTTTTTACTATGTCCCGCAGAAGCTTCTTGCTTCAGATTTTGTTCGTCCTATTCGAAACATCTCGGCAATTCAACCCTGCGCTAGATCAATTTGCTCCAAATCCCTTTTTAGCAATAAGGCTAATATTCTGTAATACCTATAATACGAACACTTCTTGACAGCTTTCTGGGTCTGCGGTCAAAAATTAAAAAGAGAAAGCAGTACAGATACACTAAGTCATTTTCTGCCATCTTCCGAAGTTAGTAGCAGTCCAAAGGGAGAAACCTTAAGTGTTTTCTTTAGATGAATGGGAAATAAAAGGTATCGCTTGTTTGAAAACTTCGGTTAGAGATTCTTTGTTTGAAATGGAAGAGGAGGCTTTTGCAAAGTTACCGTTAGGCCTACAAAAGGAACATGAAAATACTGCAAAGCGGTTGCAAGCAGTCCTCAAGTTCTAGACGTTTGCCCGCCTGCCATCACAAGTAACTCTGTACGCTGCAGCGTCATAATGGACATCTGATGAGCAAAATACACCTGATGTATATTACGATGCTGCTTTGATCAATATGCAAAATGCATAATGACTCCTAAGCTTAATTTATACACTACGCTGCAAAACCTTCACTGGTCCTTACTGGCCCGTTGGTGCCAAGGTTATGCTGGCATAAGGAGGCCAAACCAGTAATAAGCAACCAGGATTACCAGTTTCACAGCGCGCATTGTTCTCGGTATGCAGCACTGAGGCTGCATTTCCCCATCTCTATATATAGCATGGCAGCAGTGCCCCTCAATCGACCACCCGAATAGCCCATGAATCTGTAGTTTATTTAGGCGGTATAGATGGAGTATAGTTTTGCGCAGTTTGCCTATTGATTTCGTTGCAAAATCAGTGCTGGCACTTCATTGGTTGTCGCATGTAAAGCGCTTAAGACACGTTTCTTCAAGCTTAGGCATAGAGATACCGCCACCTGCATATTTAAGGATTTCCGGGGTAGATTAACAGTAGTGGTAGCTGGCACACGCAGAATGCCAGAATGCTTCAAACTTGAGTAAGCATGTGCACTAGATTGCAGGTTGCATGACGCGATGTCCCGATAAGGCCACATTCGACCGCGAATTTAACGTATTTGTTGCGAAATATATTGTAAGCATAGCGTTTACCAAGTACGCAGTTTCTAGAAAGGTGCCCCTACGATAAACCGGGAAATACAGTGCGTTTCAAATCTCGTCTGCGGCGCTTTAGTTAATGCGGCTTATATATAGTGTACGAAGAACGGATTGCATATTTTGACACGTGTAACGGAAAAATGTTGCTGTATCAAGGAATCTTCAAAAAGGTTCAATTTCGCGGGCTGTCTTTGTATTGAGCGACTACCGAAGGGATGGACAACCTTAACTGCCCTGACCAGCATGCATTAATGGAGTTCAGTTCTCGCTGCCCGGCGTTCTCATTCAGGACACGTCCTAGCCTACTCTTTCTCAACTGTTCGCATCGGTGGTGCAGTGGTTACGATGCTCGGCTGCTGACCCGCAAGTCGTGGGTTCGCTCCCGCGGCTGCGGCAGTCACATTTCGATGGAAGCAAAATGCTAAAGGCCCGAGTACTGTGCAATCGCGGTGAACGTTAAAGAACATCAGATGGTTGAAATTGTCGGAGCCCTCCATCACGGCGTGGCTCATATTCATATCGGCGTTATGGAATGCAAAATTTCACATATTATTTATTACTCTTTCTCCAAATCCCTCGATTTTACCTCCTCTACACCTCCTCCGTCTTCTTAAGTTTTTAATTCCTTACCCTTGTTCCGGATTTCGGACAACACTTTAGCAAATGAACGGTTTTGCCATCGGATGGATGCATGGACGGATGCAAAACTTCACTGAAAATTCTGAGGTGCGCGACTCAGCGCGCAGCGCGCGAGTATATTTTTACAAAAGTACGTTCACTGAGTCCCTCAAAAGACTCACGGTGGAGGTAAGCGAAGCCTTCCGCTAAAGTGAGCGCGGGGCTATCCCCAATATAGTGCTTTATGGAATCAAAAATTTAACAAGAAGCGGACACATCCTGTGAGCCTGCCCTCGGACGAGAGTTAATTCGGAGCAGTGGAAGACCGTACTGCTCAGCTCGGAACCGGAAGACCAACTGTGGACAGTCGAGATGGCCGAAGACGCCGCCATGACTTAAGGGCAACTGGAGGCCGTTCAGGCGGACACTTGCCCCCCGTGAGATTTAGGTTGTCTCTCTCTCTCTCTCGAATTTACAACGTTTCGAACAAGATGTCCTTTTTTTTTAAATTTCACGCCCTAAACGCATAGCCTGGAGATGTTCCTTAACTCGGCACACAAGTGTAGAATGCGTTACTGAATTCACTGGAAGCTTATTCTATAAAACATATGTCACAAAAAAAGAAAAGGCGAACATGCACGTAGAGTTACGCCCACAAATTTCAAGCCAGATTTTTTACGAACACAAACGGGTATTCAATGAAGCATACGTTATTCGCATCAATGTTCCGATCTCAGATTAGGGTCTTTCTGGAATCTAAGGTTGTTAAAGTTAATCCGAAGACCTCGACTATCACGTGCCTGATAATGGTATCGTGGTTTCGGATTGCAAAATCCCTTGGCCTAAAGTACGCTCTTCCTTCGGGGATTTGATGTTGCTTGGTGTCCAGGAGATACCAATGCCGGTTTTGCCATAGCGAATAAATTAATGCATCGCCTCGTGTCTTTACATCTCAGGTCGTAACGGCCCCATAAGTAAAGGGCAGAAAGACAGAAACCGCGCGAGCACTTTGCCCCGCTATATTAGTTATAGCAGTAAACAAGCTATGGAGATTGACCAGCCACGAATAGTAGACACGCTCCACCAATCACGGCTGCCGTACAAGTATCTGTACCGTTTGTTAGGTTAGAAACCAGTATTGCGAAAAAGCACTCAGCCGTTCATCTCGATTTCCCTCTACTCTTAGTAAGCAGAGGTGCACTATTGGCTGCTGTTCGTCTAGAAAGCGTGCTGTGCCAGAAGCCAAACAGGCTTGCGGGGCCAGGGCACTGTCGTTCTCCTTCGGCCGTAATAATGATGGATCCCTCCTGATAACCTAAATTGCACGTTAAGGAAACTATCTAGTAGGCGTGCGGTTTATCCTCTTGCCGATTATATGTGACTTTTTTCTTCTGTCGCTGTTAATCGTCATTTCAGCGATACTTGGAAGTGTTGTGGGCGACGAGTCACAAGACGATGTTGCTTATGTTGCTTGCGGCTCCGTCTTCCACTACAAACATCCCCAAATTTATTGCACGTATCGTGTGCCAGTGCGGAAATAAATAAATAAACAAATGAATGAATGAATGAATGAATGAATGAATGAATGAATGAATGAATGAATGAATGAATGAATGAATGAATGAATGAATGCTTCTGTGTTCATGAAATGCAACCTCGGAAACGGGTTTCATGAAACCTTACGTGCGTGCAGTGATGATGCTGAAAGCTTCAGTACACATATATAGAAAACTTGGCTCTGAAGCCCGCCTTCAGATTTCCACTTAAGCGGTTACTTGAAGTTCCGTAAACGTAAATTTCTTCTCGTCGGTGGTCATGAGCGCACTTCAATTTCTCATCGAAACAGTGCACGCACGATACAGCATGGGTCAATATTTCAGGCATCAACTCGTCCGGCAAAAAGTTCTTCTAGAACATGCACAAATGTAAGCGTGCCTTATGGGGACTTACTGACACTTACTCGCACTTGGGAGAAACAAATTCGTGTTTTTAACTAAATATAAGCCACGTATAATGATGTAGGGATACCTGGTGAAAGTCCCCAGAATTCCTGTGGTCAAAGCTATGTTGAGCGAAAGCGCACTGGTGGATGTATTTCGATGTTGTGTATCAGGGGGCTAGCCAGAACTTTTTTCCGAGGTGGGGGGTGGACGTCGGGCAGAGTTTCAACCATACTTTATGCACAATCGTGTGTGTGTGTGTTTGCATGTGTGTGTGTGCATATATACACATGCAAAACTGAAAAATTTCGAGGGGAGCTTGAACCCCCCAACCACCCAACCACCACACCCCCCCCACTCTTGGCTGCGCCAATGCTGCGTATGGTCATTTCAGGGAACTTACTTAAGCGGCAATCAGACCTGCACATGTGTAACATTCTTGAAAGTATGTAGACTAGTATTTGTGCTTGCGTGTTACACAAGCTCAGATACATAGGACATGAAATACTCACATCGAACCAATAGATGCTTTACGACATCCTCCAAACCGTGACTTCAGTAGGAGAAATGAATATAAAACAAGTTTTTCGACTCCTATGAAAATTAATCTTTCGATTTGCAGACCACAGATCCATACAATCTAAGAAATTACCACTCCATTTATTTTTCAGTTGTATTCGTACATATAATAAATATGTGTGGGTGTGGTTGAAAAGAAATCGGAAGACATGGCCGGACGCATAGAGCCGCACCTTTTAAGCGTACTCAAGAGAATAACAGATGGCGTCGCAATGGCTATGCCCCAAAAGTCCAATACAAGTAGGCCTCGGGAATGCAAATCAGGCAACTAGAAATTCATTTGACAGCTGTACTAAGTATGCCTCTTAAGGTAAAGTTTATATTTGTCCTGTTAAAAATATGAGCTTTTGCGATCCTCTTTCAAGAGTAAATAAGGTTGAAAAAGGAGCAAGGTTGAAAGAGGAGCAAGTTTCAAAAAGCCTAGTCCCTTGCAATTACCCGAACAGATAATTGCACTGCGAAACTAAAAGGGAAAATAAAAGCTAGAGAAGACATTTTAGACATACGTACTGTTATGATCGGCCTGCCTGGCTTGCCGCCGCTTTGACGCATGAGAGGTTGCGGCTAAGACTAACCTGATTTCTTCCGGGTCAGCGGTTCCAGAGATGCCCCAAGAGCGGCGACAACACGAAAGTCGTTCGTCTATTTATCTCAGGTTGTCTGCGCCCCTCGTAAAACCCTTTGGGCACGCCTGACCGACTGACAGGTTAGGAAGAGTTGTTGGCCGTCGAGGCGGCTGGCTTTGTCGTCAAGGTGCCCCGAGCAAAGGGCCCAGCGTCTGGGAACCGTCTGCGGATGCATTTCCCACGTTCTCCGTGGCGCCTTGGTGCCGCTGTTTCCACAATTCGTGGTCTGCCTGGCGCCGCATACCCATCACTGCAACAGATTACGAAATTGACTTCCACGTAAGACTCAACGTCTCCGTGCTGTGCCGTATAGTGCGCGATGGGCAGTGTTTTTCCCTCGCCATGGGACGAACTGGACGTGCCTCTTTCTACTTTCGTGGGTTGGGAAGGAGGCGGCGTTTCACCTTCCCCTTTTGGGGGCGGAGGTGAAGATGGAAATTTTCATTGGACTGTCCTGGCCTCCATTGTTTTTTCCTACAGGGAACCCTGGGAAGGCCAGGACATAAAATGCGAGCGCCGATGCGCTCCCGACAAGCTCTCACAAGTTCTCTCAAGCTCTCACAAGCTCCGAGAAGCTCCCAGAAGCTCGAGAGCTTCCATGATGCTAACCCCATCATGTAGCAACACGCTACCTGTAATAATGTAATAAACGTTACTGTTAACAGCTCCGGGCTCCTCTCCTCGACATCTCCCCGGGACTCTGGCTGGCTCCGGTCTCCTGGGCAGAACCCTGATTACATAAGTACGTATGTGTCTTCGTGCAATAAGAAAGCGCTCCTCTTATGTGATCAAAGTACAGGAAACATGCCGAAAGTTTTTTTATACGTTCTTGTGTAAAGAAGGCTGACCGCAAAAACGTCGCAAGCCACAAAAAAGGCAAAACGAAACGTTTCTTTACAAGCTCCGAAAAGAACTTGTTTCCATCTGAGCGCAAGCGAGGTAACATTCACAGAATGAAGCTGGCATGCCTTCCCATTTCCATATTATTATTTTTTGCAACGTATTGGGCACGTAAAAGAAACTTCGAGAAGAGGAAACCACAAGGTCATTAGAGTAAAGTAAGTTGACGTGCATGGAAGTTTACTGCGGCAGCGCACATAGCTGCAAAAAAGAAAAAAGTGAAAAAAAGAAAAAAAGGAAGACTATTTCTATTCGCCTTCCCAAGTCTTTTCATCACTTTAATGGTACTCCACTAATGATGCGAGCCTACACCTCTCCCACTTTGAGGCCAAACATACGCGAGCGTTGTTCATTAACATTTCAAGCACTTACCTTGTTAACGGGTAATGAGATCATAATAGAAGAGAACTCCATCTAGAAGCACCACTGGAACTTTTCAGAGAAACTTGAGTTCTATTTGACTCTTCCTATTCCGGCTACCTGAGGAGAAAGTAGCTTGTACGTATACGAGAGAGAGCACTGTCCTACAAGAAGATGATCTTTTTTTAAAGAAAAAACGTTCCCGCCATAAAATTATCTCCGAGGCCGCGCCGTGACTCGTTCAAGATATCCGAAGCACAACTTATTTACAGTGTACTTTAATGAGCGCTTTTCAAGCTCAATAAACGTAGAAAAGAAAATGGGTCGTTAATTTTTTGTGGTATTGTTTTTATCAATGAGGCCTACATAATACGATCAGTTATAACAAACATAATATTTCGCTTTTTAACCAAAATACAACTTATCCGAATGTGGTAGTAAAGGCTTATAATGCGAAGGGTTAATTACTAGTTGGATACACGCATAAATGTGATGACTTCTCACAAAGTGCATCTTAGCGTAGAAACGTTGGTATATATCATTGTAGAGAAACGTAGATAACATAGAGAACATTCATCACAGAGGTATTGCGAAATGACCCCGAAATTTTGTAATCGGCCATGATAGTCTTTAGGAAAGTACATGGAGAGATACCCTCAAGAGGTCTAGGCTGATTTGTATCAGAAATTGCTCGCTTTGGTACAGGGTTTACAATGATTTGTCAGTCATGTACAATAGCGGCACTGACCATGCCATACACATAATTTTCACCTGTTTAGCAAACACACATGGGCAGTGCCCTTCAATGCATACGTCGCGTAACACTTTTTTTTTTTTTTTTGCAAACGCGATAAATCTGAGGGAACATTGAAAAAGTTCCGATAAACTGGACAGAAAGACACGTGCCGAATGAGCACTGAGCAGTGCTGTTGCGTGTGCTTTTGGCACCTTGCTGTGGCTCGGTCTTAAAGCGCCCGCATGACTTACGTCGAGAACTACTTTTTTGATTTTTTACATATTGCTGATCTTATTGCAAGCCACACCACGAACAGAGTAGATAACGCACCTTTAATGAAACGTAAACATTCCTTATAAAGGCGATAAATGCCAGTATAGCAAACATGAATCCTATTGTAGCATATTGGTCTTTACCAAGTAATCGTCACCGCCGTTTTCACGGAGTGGGCCCAGACATGCAAGCTGAAATACCGTCGACCATGAAAAGGTTCAGTTCAAGCTTACTGCACATATGACGCCTAGGTTTGGCGATCACTCATCGCTACCTGCACCTTATCGTCCGTGCAGACAGTCCGAATTGCGAGGTATGTGGCACTCCAGAGACTACTGCACGCGTCTTGTGCGTCTGCCGCGTTATAGCGTACAAAGAAAATCGACGGTCACCTTTTTGTTGAATTCTTTCAGGAAACAAGTATCGGAAAAAGTTCTTTTTGAACCTACACGTCGTCATAAGCGCAATATTTTCAAACGCTCTGAACAGGTTTACGGGCGGGACAGAACTCGACAAAAGACTAAATAGTTTTTGGACATTCAAGATTTCGTTTCATCGCCACCTTCATCATCATCACCTTCTCTGTACTCCCCCTCCCCCCCTCCCCTTTCGTAACGCCGAGTAGCAGGTAAGAAAATTGATTCAGGGTGACCTCTCAGCTTTTCTCTCATAATAAACCTCTCTTTCTCTTGTGCGGAGTTTTGCACGCTTCTTTCTGCCGCCTACGCTTTGCCATAATTGCCCTGCCGTCTTATCCCCTGTGACACTGTAATTAGGGTGCCACAGTGTAGTGGAAGGAGCTACCAGTTGGAAACACAATGTGTTATAGAGGTTGTATAAACACCAATAGGTGCCCTAAAGAGGCTGACCGACGTTTCGATAGGTGGACCTATCTTTGTAAAAGGCGCCTTATGATCAATGGGTTGTTAACCTTAAAGAGGATTAGTCGTCGACGTCAAGTCACGTGATGCGCTGTCGCTATTTGCCATCTCGAAAAGAAGAAATCGGAAAGAAAATGAGCGTGCTATTTTGTGTATGTGATGCGCGTTTCACATAGATAGGTCCATGTATCGAAACATCGGCGAGCCTGTCTGAGACAACCATTTCTGCTCATACGACATCTAATAAGAACGATACATCGTATTCACTTCGTACCCTTCGCGAACTCAAACCGGGTATTAGATACCGCTGCTGGAAGACTCGCGCTCGCCCGCGGGTGCTTCGAGACGCTCTGCCTCAGCACTTGGTTAACTTCTAGCTCGTTAGTACGCGCTCGTAAAGGGTATAAGTAGCAAATGCAACGAACCAGCACCGCATCGAATGTCATTAACGGGAAGAGAACATGAATAGGACGAGAAGTCATTCTGGGTTGTGATGCGGGGCTGCTCGCGTTTTCTCACTGGTGTCTGCCGCAGAAGAGAGAGAAGAAATAGTAGAGAGGGAAAGGCAGGGAGGTTAACCAGTATAGGACAACCGGTTTGCTACCCTACACATGGGGACAGGGTGGGGGAGATTTAAAGATGGAGAGGAAAGAGAGAGAGAGAGAGAAAGAAAGATAGCACATGGCACAGCACACATAGAATCAGTCGGTCACTCTTGCGTGGTAGCATAGCACACATAGAAACAGTCGGTCACTCTTGCGTGGTAGTTGGTCACTTCTGCGTGGTACGCGACGTTTCTGTCACAGGCGCTTGGCCAAGTTCGTCGCTCTCAAAAACCTCAGCAGTGCCTTCGTCGCCTTCAGTTGTGATGTCTTCTGTTGACAACATGCAAGTATTGTTTGAAGAGACATTGGTCTACTATCAAGGCGCGCTAGAACGGACGCCATTGACTGTCTCTGAGCATTATATACCGGACAGTCGCACAGGACGTGGTGTAGCGTCTCCTCGCAACGATAGGCATCGCAGAGAGCGTTGTCGGCCATTCCAATTCGAAAGGAATAGGATTTCGTAAATGCCACCCCTAGCCACAAGCGATAAAGCAGTGTGGCCTCTCTTCGGCGGAGTCCAGTTGGCATACAGATATGCATCAAAGAGGACAGGTGGCGTTGACGATTAGTCCGGTTGGTTTGGCTGCTTGGTGGGCACCATAGAGCGAGCGTGATCTCCTGTGCAAGGCCTCGAAGACTGCTGGCAGCGTCAGACCTTGAAAGTGGGATGGTATCTTCCTGTGTGCTTTCATGAGCTGTCCGAGCGGCATTATCGGCCTGTTCATTCCCTATGACGCCGCAGTGACTTGGCAGCCATTGAAACGTCACGTGGTGCCCTTTCTCATATGAAGTGTGGAGAAGACCGCGAATTTCAAGATGCTGTCGTGAATAATAGAGCATCTGGGCCATCGTGTGGATACTTGCGTGTTATACTAATGCGATGTTTTCGTTGCGGGCTGTACAAGTAAGCATGTCTGCGGTGAAAGTGATGCAGCCTTGTCCTTTGGGCGAAATCTCGCGGCTCTTCGTAGGTCGAGGAGATGCACTCGCCAGCATTATATACATGATGAAGGCACCGCGCTCTTGGCACTATCTATTATTGATCACGCTAGAGGAAAGGCGTCAATGGTCATATCATAGGCCAGATCCTCTAGTAGCCGAGAAATGCTCTCAGGCTTTTACATACAGTTGCTAATAGGAGGTGTCTATGTTGTGCACATATAATAAATCTTGTGCTCAGATACATCTCTGGCATGTCGGCTTGCACGCACAACATGATGGAGACGCAAAGTGTGGTCGTGAAATTCGTTCCTCTTTCTATGCTTATAATAACTGACTTTGCTGCTGCATGCGGGGAAGCTTGCAATAGCCGCCGACCTTTGACTTGAAGTTATACCGGGATCTGTTTCAGGCTGTGGCCTAGCTGTCTTATAGAGACTTGATGCAAGAGCATTGAGGCCGATGGTCCACAAATGAAGGCGAGTTGCCTGAATTGATATTTATCTCACCGAGATAGAGCATTTGTTAACTGTTGTGGAAACATCTCACCTCTGCATAATCAACGGAAAAACAAAGTCAGCTACAGGGACATATTATCTTTGATCTGTCGAAGTAAAAGTGACCCAGAACGTGAAGTAGGCAAGTGCAATGATCACTACACACGTGCCCTCCTAATAACAATCAATTCTTGCCACTTCAAAGCACACAAAACTTTAAGCCACTTGCTCAGATCGGCAAGATCAGATATGGGCCATCCAGCGAGCACGGGAGGCGGCTGAGAGAGAGGTTTCTCCATCGCACCTGGCGCGGCCTTTGTCCAGGCCTCCGCTGGTTTCAATAAGGTCGTTCACTCACTCACTCACTCACTCACTCACTCACTCACTCACTCACTCACTCACTCACTCACTCACTCACTCACTCACTCACTCACTCACTCACTCACTCACTCACTCACTCACTCACTCACTCACTCACTCACTCACTCACTCACTCACTCACTCACTCACTCACTCACTCACTCACTCACTCACTCACTCACTCCACTTCACTTATAGCGCAAGGAAGATGCATAAGGTGTTACAAGTTTTCAAAGTGAAAAGAGCAGCCATTAATAAACAACCCATGAAATTATATCTGAACAGGAAAAAGGGAGTTTAAGTGTGTGGTTTCTTGGAAACAAAGGAAATTAGGGCTTCCTAGAATAATAATTCAGTATATGGCAACTTTGGCGATAATTTATACGCGAATTGGAAGATGGCGTTTCCAAATAAAACAGTTACCTATAACTCTATGAAGTGATGAATGGGGCGCCGCGGTGTCTCACTCGTTAAGGTGCTCGGCTACAGGCCTGAAATACGCCGGTTCAATACCCGCCGCGGCGGTCGCACTTCGATAGAGTCCGAACACTAGAGGCTCGTGCACTGTGCGTTGTCAGTACAGGTGAAAGAACCCCATGGCCAGGTAGACGCAATTTGTTGGGGCCCTCCACTATGGCGTCTCTCACAGCATGGGTCGCTTTGGGATGTTAAACCCCATAAACCAACTAACGAACTAACCAATCAACCGACCAACCAACCAATCAACTAACCAGTAGTAATGAATGCGAGAAGTGACAAACAGAAATAGAAAAGAAAATGAACAGAGGAAGTGATGTCGAGATGTTTGCACAAGAAGCCAAAATTGCGGAACAGAACACGCAGCGTGCTATTAGCGACATCATTAACAGTCTTGTCATGGCCGCGGAACCACACTACTCCCCATACAGCGGGCGTCCCTCGGCACCTATTAAGTGTGAAAACCGTGCGGTGGAAAGCGCACCAATAAAAGTAAAGGAGCGAGAGACACGATACTTCAGTGCTATACAGGGGAAATATGAACTTCGCAGACGCTACCGAAATTACCACCAAGCCAGCCATGCGAATCCAGACAGCCTCATTTGTCTTAGGAGTTTGCTCACTTTGTTTTATTTCACGATGAAAACATAAGCCCTGCCGCTTTGAGACCTTTGTTGTTTACCGTGTTACAACCGACGTTATATCCCGTCTGCGATGTTAAACCGCCCCATATTTTGCTCCAGTGTAATGGCGTGGGCTGCATGTGGTCTATGGAAAATGAAAGGAGTGTTGTGTGGGCATTTTTTGAAGTTTCACTTGTACTTTTGGGTGTGTAATACTTTTCCACTGCGATAGCTTTCGTGAGTGTCTATAAAGCCCCCAATTTCAAGTTCTCGTATATAGAGTGTATATAAACTACAACTGGAAACGTGAACTAGTTATTCAAGTGTGCTTTTTCTTGCTCTTTTATTAAAATAACTTTCAGTATCAGCTGTACGAATAAAGCACGTGCTTCCTAAAGTACTACTATACGTCTGCAGAGACTTTCTGTGAATCTGCGCTGCGAGTTTTATGAAAACTTAGCAACGTTGCTTGTTGAGCCAGTTGGAACGAGTCAGTCATAACGTAGTTCAGCGCAAAAAACAGGCAACAGACGAGTGTCCTTGTCCTCTCACTCGTCTGTTGCCTGTTTTTTGCGCTCAACTACGTTATGATTTATGAAAACTTTCAGCCGTAAAATACCAATGTTTTAGATGCGAAGTACCTTATGGCGGAGTTCAATCCTGTGGTGGTGGTGTGCGGCGTGACCACCCTTACTGCGCATGCGCATCCCCTCTCCACTTCCCCTCTCCACTTTCCCCTCTCCACTCCCCCTCCCCCTTTCCACTCTTCCTCTGAAACGCGGGCTAGACATGCCGAAGTTCTCTCCTGCGCAACGTCGCGATGAGCAGCAGCGCATGCGCGTCCCCTCTCTCTCCTCTCCTACGCTGCCCCCCTCTCGCATGCCTGCCGACTGCGTTCCCCGCTCGCCCTGTGAGAATTAACGGCCAGGCTAGAGGGAAGACAAGACGCGCGTAGCGTTCCTCTTCGCGTTCCACGACGCGAGGTCGGTAGCATGCCCAAAGAACGCCAACGGAACGCGATCGTGCAAGTGCACCGGCTTCGCATCGCTTCATGGCCCCTTTAGCGGGAAATGGTGTAATTTTTTACTGCTTTTGCTAACTGTCTGATAATTTGCGCTTATTTTTTGCTAAAGTAAGATAATTAGGTTGCAGAATTACCCACAATAAAAAAAACGCATTCCTACAAACAGATTTTTACAAATAAATTAAAAACTGGTGTTTAGCGTTCACCGCTTGCTCTTGACCAAAAGTGCTTCAGTGTGTCTTGCATAGAAATACTTCTACTTTACAGATATAGTGTCTTATGGCACTCTTTTCGAAATTGTTAGGGTCACCCGTCGAATTTAGAGCCGGTGTGGTTTGCTTTTAAAGCAATGGGGTTAAACAGTGCACACGAGTGCATAATTGAGAGGTGCGCGCTTTAAAACAATAAAGGCCACCCAATAATTTTTAACAGCATATTTCTATCGAATAACTTTTGCCACTCGAATCATTTTGCCCGAAAGATTGCAGCGTAGGAATCAGTCGGACAACGCTATTTGAGTGAAAGTACCAAGGAATAAATGCTGCGGCAGTTCTTTGTCACGTCGAAATGAGTAACGCAAAAGAATGTATGGTTCCGAAACTTTTCGTTAGCCGTTACACATTTTACAAAAAAGTGCGCTGTAATAGTTGTCGTAGTTCATTAATTAAAAAAACGAATATGCAAAGAGACAGCAAGCAATGGAAACACTGATGTGAAGTAACTTTAGGAGAGGGTCTGCAGCCGACCTAACAAAAAAGAAAAACAATTCTTGCCGTAGTCGTAACAGCGTTCCTAAGAATGAAAATAGATTCAGTCTTTCAGGTATAGGTTCATTTAGCAGTTCGTATATCCGCAATCCAGGCCAGCGGACCATAATAAAAGAGAATGAGGAATTACACAGCAAAGACAAAATCAGATGAGGCTACAAGACCATCCTTCTCGGGAGTCCTTTTCATTTGCTCACCACATAGCTTTGTGCTTGCGAGGAACAACTTGAAGGCATTCAATATAGTCCCGATCAGGAGCATTTAATATAACCACTATCGAAAATGTAACTTCCTCGGAAAACTCTCCTGCAAGCTTCCAACCGTTTAGTTCAAAATATTGCAAGAAAAAAACAACAAGAAAAGGAAACATTTCACGATAGAACAGACTTGAAATAGCTATAAAATTTTATTGTTCCTCTTGCGGTTCCAAACCTCGAGTTCTGAAAGGTTCTCTTGAAATCTTCGAACCTTCTCTTCTCTCGAAGTCTTCCAATCTTCGCATTCTGAGAGGTTCTCTTGAAAGAAAAACTGAAAGGGGTCTTTTTTATCCAATATATACGAGGTAAATAAAACAGAACACCAGACGGCGGATGGCCGAAATGGTGTATAACATCAACTGAACAGAAAATCAACTCACGTAGAGCGTGAAAGGCTCAAAGGACAACAGGGTCATGGCAAAAATGTGTGAGCAATGTCGGATGCAAAGGCGGTGAGAACACCTCTGTGTCGGTTGTTACGTGCATTCACTACCACGTGGCGTTTGAAATTGAAAACATTTGCCAAGAATACAACACAGCGCGAAAGCGTCACTGTCAACAGTAAACGCAGAATTATTCGCGTTATAGCCTAATCACCTCATCGTCCCATATCCATACATTTCACTTAGGCCTTACATTTGCAATCCATCAGCCTAAACCATCAATGTCCTTCCATTCCCGTCATTCATGAATTTCCAAAAGTGCCCTATCGCAAGGACACCTTCAGTGAGGAGGCGATGTCCCGGCCCTCATCGATACTTCCATCACTCTGCTCATCCATCCATTCATCCATCGATCTCTCTCTTCGAACGCTGAAGTACTGTAAATAGCCTGAGCGGCAGGGCGAAGAAACAAACTACAACTCCGCCACTAAGATAGCACAGGAAGGAAAAGAAGTTTGCACAGGCGCTGGGCAGGTATAGTGAAGGGAGCATAAAAACTCACTGAAATGTGAGCGCTACGGTGCTGTTCAAGAGTGATGGAGTGATAGATGCAAAAGTGAAGAAAGAAAAGAAAAATCTGTTCCACTGGTGATAAAGTGCAGGGCGGCCTAGATCCCTCAGATTGCTTTGCGGGGGCATTTGATGTCCTTCAGAAGTTGCTTTCCTCTGTCGAACTTTAAAAACTGGCCCTACTCGATTTATTTTCTGTTTCTGCAGGACGTCGTTACTCAGTAATACATCCGCTCGAAAGCAGCTCGTATCAAGGCACGCGATGAACGGAACCAAGGAGCCGACTGCGTTTTTGGTAAATGCCAGCAACCACAGAAACTGGGAATAATACAAAAATGAGGCAGGTAAAATACGGCACGCAATACGAAGCGTTATTAGAATATTTTATGACGGTTTTCATTAGACAATGTTTCATTACCTTTTCTTAGTTGTCTTTATTGCCTCCCGGCGCCTCAGTTTCAGTATTACCGATGGTCTGCCGTTGGCTCACAGACTGCTCTTGTTGTGAAAAGAAGCGACCGGTGCAGTTGAAGGGCATCAATATTCCTAAAATATTACGGCTTTTAAGAACAATGCGCTGGTCCACCAAAAGCTCGACTAAAACCGCTATGCATGGTAGATCCTATGTAACAAAGAAACAAGTATGACTGATTTTGTTACACTCAATTTCCATTCGTATTTAATAATCAGTGTTGTACAATTGCCTAGTCGTTCCAATTTTGGAAATACCGCGTGATACTATACAGAGTACAATGTCGACATCTCGTGACAAATGCCAATGTTATGCCGCATAAACGTATAAAACTTATCCTTCACACGTACAGCACTGGATCCGTAATAATCATAATTATGATCGCCATTACGTCACACCCTTTTGTAGTTGCACTGACAGACTAAACATGGCTAAAAGTTTGAGTACAGGCTCTTCCAGGTGCGGGGACCTCCGTAAACAAAAATTTGCCCTCGTGTCTCGTGAATAGACATCATTGCCTTTCTGTATCGTTCGCACACTTCCTTCCCCTTCCCACCTTTAGTTTACTGCCGTTAGTAATGCTTGTTTTTGTTGGCTTCCTTTCTGTTAGGCAAATATGCCACTGCTTTGAATTCGTGCATTGCATGACATGCTATCTGCTATTGTACACTTGCAAGCTAAACCATACTGTTGTATTCATGCCATAGCATTAGAGTCTGCATTTTTGTCACCCTACCTTTTGATTCTGGACCACACACTTCACGTTATATCGCTGTCCGGCATCAGAGCAACCACATGCGGCTCTGTTATCACCCCTCATAGATCGATCACGCTACATACACACCCAACTGCACATGATAAGCAAAACGAAGGCGGAGTGACAATGTACCGATTCCTGGCGGCAATCAAACTCTGCAAAAATCCACATTTTATGCCAATGGCAATACTGTCTGACTTGTATATTGTCAATGATAATTGACACGCCATTTTATGCTGTAACTCTTTTTGCTAAGTTGATTATTTGCAAGTAAAAAAGGCAAGAGATTAATGAATAGCTTGACTGCGATAAAATGTTGCACCTCACCTGTGCACACATATAAAAGGCTCCGGACATGTTTTCTAACTTCAAATTCAGCGAATCGTTTTGTGATAAGACGCTTTTTAGTGGTTAAATTGCGAATTCTGTAGCTTGGGTTTTCACTAGAGTGTTATTGCCACTGATGTACGGTTCTATTTGCTCCTGTCACCCCATTAGCTTTTTCGTACGAGGTGGGGTTGCTGTTGTCTGCTGTACTCTGCTGTATCTATTCAGTACAATAGATTGCTCGTGAAGCACTGGTATCATGGAATATTGGAACAAGACGCCGGAAATCTCATATCTCATATCGTACGGGAGGCCGCTGCACGGCTGCATTTCGCTTTCATTCACGTGTGTTCGTTTCGGGACTCAATTTACTCTTCTTGAAACATAATCGTTTCCGCTGTTATTCGTATGTCTTTGGGATATGGTGTTCTCTTTCTTTCTTTCTTTCTTTCTTTCTTTCTTTCTTTCTTTCTTTCTTTCTTTCTTTCTTTCTTTCTTTCTTTCTTTCTTTCTTTCTTTCTTTCTTTCCTTCTTTCTTTCTTTCTTTCTTTCTTTCTTTCTTGAGAAAAGTATTTCTGCTTGCGAACGTTGATCCTTTCTTCATTTTTTCGTGTCTTCACAGACAACGCTGAAGAACATTCAGTTTCTACAGTTACAAGCATTAATTTTACCTCAATTTGAGTGCACTTCGTAGCAAGGATGTTACTTTCACGCGGTTGGAAGTGAAGGACATCCTAATTTTCTGAAAATTTACCTAGCATCAAGCACGAATAACAAAGTGAAGTACCCATAAAATTGCTTGTGTAACGAAAGATTCTTACTATGTTGAAATGGTATAAAGATATTGTCACGTGGTCGTGACGTCGACGAAGGCAGCAGACAGCGTATCCGAGATGAAACTTTTTATTTGGCCGAACTTGTGGCCGGGAAACTGAAAAGCAATCCACTGATAGCGGCGAGCAGAGCGTCGACCGTCGATCAACTGACAAGCGGCCAAGTGCGTCGGCTTTTATACAGGCGCTATCGAACTTTCGAGCAATATCGCTGGTGGCGGCGTTATCTCTAGACAAAGCTGGAACATTCGCGTGCGGGGTGCAATCTTAACAAAACGATTACTACAATCGCGACGCTCTAGAACACTACTTCGCGGCCAGCGTCGAGCGTTGATAACTGTCCCTGTCGGTTAAACCCGAATACATCAAAACAAGACAAGAAGTGGGCGTGGCAATATTTTTAAAATGTCAACGAGTGTGGCACAAAAAAAAAATCAATGCGGATAAAATAGATTGTGTTCGTGTTTAGCCGAAGTACAGTTAACAAATCTCAGTAAATTGACGAGATACTGTAGCCAAAAACGTAGTGTGTCAAGCGCGTTTCTGGTTTTAAATGCGAATGCATTTCTTAGTCGGGGTTGTCTGCGTCCTGGGCGGCGTGCGCACAGATCTCTCCGCGCGCGCTCCTCCTCGCCCCTAGCAACCGGAGCAGGTGGTGAGCGGCGGAGGGTAAGGGAAGGGAGCAGCGCGCGGGCGCGTGATGGCGCTCGCATTGCGGAGCAGTGGAGGGTAAGGGAGAGGAGGAGTGTACACGGTGAGCGCGCTCGCGTCGCGGGAGCTCGCTCGGCGGAGATAGAGCTCGGGCGCTCCTCTCCGCGCTCGGACCATATTATCATGCAGGGAGCGCG
>NC_051178.1:227626577-227665998 GCF_013339695.2 Rhipicephalus sanguineus
AAAACTGGGCTTGGCGAGGCCTACTCGCGGCTAGTATTTGTATATTCACTGCGTAGATGAGTAGGTGATTTATTTGAGTACATTGTTCTCGAATGAACATTACGGCTTGCTTCTGGTTTTCTGTGTCAGTGTATTCCACTTCTTTTGATGGAGCTCACTGATGGCGGGCTCTTCCGTATGCACACTTTTTCAGCGGAAAAATTCTGGAGGTCTTCTGTTAAGCTAATGAGAAATAATGTTTCCAGCACTGCCACCGAAAATAACGGCGTGGGTCCCTCGTTGAGCTTATTATTTCAAGACGGAGCAGCTACACGTTATAAAACATGCATGGAACCTCATACCTGGGGCAAATATAAGGTAATCAGAAAAGCGACGGAATAAGCTACCAACAAGTTGCCAAGTTCTCACAAGTAACGGATTGGCTAGAAAAGTGAAGGCAACAACATGAATCCTTCTTTCTTGTTGGCTTCGCTTATTTATATACGTATAAGTTGTCTACGAGAACGAGAGCAACGATGCTCGCTTTTGCTTCTGACCTTGTGCGCTAGAAGGCACTGAACATTAAAAGAAAGGTCCCAGAAGGCTTAACTTTTCGAATACATTCAAAGAACAATGACACCCCCCCCCCAAAAAAAATAAAAAAAAAATTGTAGTGACGGTGTAAAATACACAACAACTCGAAGCAAACAACGGCCAAACTCGCACAATAAGTGATGATGCTCGAGAAAACGTTTTTTTCCAACATCTTCCCTGGAATATACGCCTATAAATATTGTTCGTGCTCTGCTCCGTGCATACGTCATACGGTCGGGGAAAGTTGAAAAATGTTTGGACACGGCTTGTCACCGAAGCCAGTGTTTCGACAAATAGTCTTTTCTTCTTCAAGGTTGCTGCCTTGAAGAAAAGACAACAGCACTTGACGAAACGTCGGCTCCAGCTACGCACCGTGTTTAAGAATTTTTCATGTCTTCAATGTCACATCTTCCCCTGAACGTTCGTGGAAGCTGCACGAGGAGCTCAGTAATCGAAATATATCGCCCCGCGCGCTGTACGTGGCGATATGGCTCTGAAATTCAATGCAAAGGCGACGCCCGCTGGACATCTATTCAGGGCAAAAATTTGTTTTATTTCGTTTGGTGAGATTTACACAGAATTTGCCCGAAATACACTGCATGTGTACAACCTTTCTTTAAAGGGACACTAAAGAGAAACAATAAATTGGTTTAGATTGATAAAGTGTGCTCGGAGAACTCTTGTGTAGTTTATTTCACCATCATAGGTTTATTATTAGAGGAGAAAACTAAGTTCAAAGTTTCATTTTTAGATTTCGCGCCGAACTTTGTAATTCAATTCGTGACGTAAAAGACTTCAAAGAGCATTTAACGTATTTTGGCGCCACTGGCTCGACGAAATTTCGACAAACTCGTTATGTCAAGTCTCTGGCCACCGCAGAGGACAATGTACTTCGATTTAACCGATTAGGAACTACGTAGGCCCAAGCAGGCGCCGTCAAAAATATATGACGTCACGGCAAATGGTGCGGGAATTCTAAGGTGGCGTCGCCACCTGTGTTTTCTTTTTGCGCGTTTTCTCGCTTATTAAGCGTCTTCGCGCAGCAAGCGTGGCGTCTTTGGCATCGTGGAAGACTACTTTACTAATGCGAGAAAAATCGTTTTGCTCTTTAGTGTCCCTTTAAGGTTATGCTTGTGGCATTCCAAGACAAAACATGAAACGGGTGATAGTAACCTTACAACCAAAGGGTAGTACATATGGCAACATCATAATTAAGAACGACGAACCTTCAATAAGCGTTGTTCTGAGTCAAGACAAGCACGTACTCTGGGCGCTGACAAGTTGTTCCGACAATGGCCGTGACGTCTCAGTGTTCCTGCATAAAGATTATTGCGCCCTGGCGTGTGTCTCATTCTGAGCCTTTCAAGATTTTTCTCGGCAAACACGTTAGGACTTAATATTCTTTTCCAACGCTACGTCATTACTATTGCCTAGCGAAGACAGAGAGAGAGAGAGAAAGAGAAGAGGAGGGCAGGGAGGTTGACCAGAAGGTAGAATCCTCTATGCTACTCTGCAGTGGGGTTGGGGAATAGGGGTAATAGAGAGAGAGAGAGGTGAATAGGGCGGAACAGAGAGAGACAAAATAAATAATAAGGAAAGAAAACAATCACAACCACACACACACACACACACACACACACACACACACACACACACACACACACACACACACACACACACACACACACACACACACACACACACACACACACACACACACACACACACACACACACACACACACACACACACACACACACACACCACACACAACACACACACACACAACACACACACACACACACACACACACACACACACACACACACACACACACACACACACACACACACACACACACACACACACACCACACACACACACACACACACACACACACACACACACACACACACACACACACACACACACACACACACACAAGTACCTAGCCAAGAAACTGCAGTAGCACTTGTGGAGAACGTCACGAAACAAATAATGCAAGCGTGACATATGAAATCTTAAGTAAAGCAGTAAAATAACTTAGGATGCGCTTACTGCAGACGGCTCTGCAAGCCCATTGCTATCATAAAGTCCTTGTAGGCTTGTTCTGTGCTTGTGTCGTTTTTGCTCTGTAGTATTTTGTACTCATGTAACAACACATCACTTTAAGTAGGATTGTGAGCTGCACCAATGTGGCTGCGTATATTATCACACAGAGGGACATTTATGGAGTCGATGCTTCTGTGGAAGGTAAGTGAGTTAGTGAGCATGAAGATATCTATGGAGCTGCAAGGGGAAATTGCCAGCAGCAATAGGTAAAAGCTCCTTCTGCAGCGAAACTCGCAAAAAGGCAACCTACACTCTAAGAAAAAAAAAAGAGTATGCGTGACTCTTTTCGCAGAGTTCTGACTTGCCACGCATACGACTCTCTTTAAATAGTCACGGTGACTCTCTTGGTGGGTCAGGGTCGGCTCGCTCTAGGAGAGTCCCCTGATCCTCTAGGAAGAGTGCAAAGACTCTCATCGGGAGGATCACGTTACCACTTATAGGGAGCCAGACGACTCTTGTCGGTAACGCTCCTAGGGGGGTCAAGGGACCCACACCGAAGCATCAAGCGACTCCACAAGTATTTTAAGCTACTCATTTGATCCTTGTTCTACTATTGCGCGACTACTGTTGAAAATAGTGGAGTATTCATTTAAGCAAGTCCAATAATACTTGCCGTTCTGCCCAACGACTGTAAAAAAAGAATAGTTCAGTTTTAGCATTATATTAATAAAACTCGTCAAAACAACACATATTTTCCAGCAAAGTTATATAGAAAGCGCGAAAAGATGGTCTGTGATTTCCATATAAGAAGTTTGGGTATTCCTCATTTACATGCTTCTATGAGTATAGCCAACTAAAATGTGTGACTGTGATGTGCACAATGTCATATGGTGCTAAATGAACAGCAGAAATCGCCATCATGTTTCCATATTTATTCCTTGTGATTAAGAATAAATCAGAAAGTGGTGACGGCTTGAGGCATCAGACTTGTGGCTTGCTAGGTTGTCGCTCCTGTCCAGCGAGAGCACCATGAAAAACGGTATCTGAAAAGCAGAACGTGATATTATGATGAGAAAATGAAATTGCAGTAAAGGTTTGAAAAACCTACACAATAAGTGGTTCACACAGACATAATAAAGGCTAACAACAAAAACAGCAAAGCACATCCTCCGGCAGCCAGGGGCATGCCGTGAGCGGTTATTGACCGCATGTTTTACAAACGTAACCCATCCTTAAATACTCAGATAAACAGATGCCCGAACGACACCCAGCGCGTGCGTACGCCGTCTACGTCGAGATCAGACATGTCATATGCTAGAATTAGCGCACATAACTCCCCCAATCACGTAAACTCACTCGATTCTGTTATAGCGCCCAACGTCATCGCAGTGTATGCAAACCACGAAAACAGCAAACAGAAACGAGGGAAAAGAGTGCACGCCGGCGGCCGCAACAACGCGCGCCGTCGAAAGTTTACCGGCGAGGCGTGTCCAACTTGAATGATTACCGCGTACGTTCTGGAAGCCACCGTACTATATCTGAACCTCAAACTACCGTCTTTAAGCCAACAAAAATCATTACATATAGTGCGTCTGAGCGTTCTGTACACAGGCTTTTTTTTCACGTTCCCACGCGTGGAAGCACGCTGCACACTCAAGGCCGATTGAAATATTATTATGAAGTAGACTAAAGTGCATCTCCAAACGACATCTTGCACCTTCAGTAGTGCAGACACGACGTGCGATCAGCAAGAAATGACCCTCGATTATTGTTTCCATCGCTCACTTTATGGGAGCTTGTACAGCAACGCGCATAGCGGTGGCAACTCGTTAACTGACAGCTTTAGTTGGGCATCCGCAACAGCCCCGCGGATACAGGCTACTGTTGGAAATGGCTGGCAGGGTCCGCAGAGCTGCTGCAGACGCCCAGCTAAAGCTGTATAATTAGTACCTACGAAAGCAGTACACTCACCGTTAACTGGCGCCCGTTGTCGGTGTCCGCAGCTCCATGAATATTCCGCCCTCCAAGCGTCACTTCGTGGACGGCTCGAGCCGGCGTCAACACTACCGAAGACGACCAACCTACGCAACCACGCAACGCATTCCAATGGATCAGGAGGCTGAGACCGCTGAGACGACTGAGAGAGGAGAGCGGCGCGTCACCCCGGCGCCAACCCCGTCTACGTTGCCGAGCAAGGCGCCACAACGGCGCCAAAGGGCGAGCGTGCGATATGTATGGCGTATACGGCGGCTCTTCCGTATACCGAAGCCAATCGAAACGCGCTTCAGGAGGGTCCAGTGACTCCTTCCCAAATGCGAACTCCTTTTCTCTGCCCGTACCTTCCAAAAGGGGTCAGATGGACACCCGAAGAGAGTCACGGTTCCATGACCCTCTTTTGACTCTCTTTTTTCTTAGAGTGTATAACGGCGTGCGGCCATATATCAAAGATCTGGTATTATAATATACGGGCGCCATTCCTTCCATTTCATACTTAACCCTATACTTACGGCCAAACATGCTTCCTTCTCTCTACATTTAGTAGGAAAGAAGACTATTGTATCACAAAGTGAATAATAGCTCGGGTATCACATGCCATTATTATACACGTCATAGTGAAGGGCTACGGAAATTCTGACCGTCTGGTGTTCCTTAACGTGCACAGACATCGCACAGTGCTCTGGCCTCTAGCATTTTGCCTCGATCAAAACGCGGCCACCGTGGCCGGAATCGACCCCGTGACCTTCGAGTCAGCAACCGAGCACCGTAACCACTCCTTCACCGCGGCGGACTATAGTACAAAGTTAGCTTGAAAGTCTTAGCCTCCACGCACAATCGTAGTAGCATATTTTGAGAGGCGAAGAATGTGAGAGAAATGGCTGGGAAGTGGATAATTATGATAGATTGCTAAAGGCCGCGATACTTCCATATGGTAAGTGATTTCAAGGTTGTCAAATTGTGCAAGGCAGCCTCTCTTTCACTAACACTGACTGACGAGAAGCACGGTGGAACGGGCGTCACATGTTTGCTTGAGGGGATTTTGGTCACCCTTGTCTCAATGCATCGGTGACAGCGTACCAGACATCAATTTTTGACTTGTTGAAAGATGAAGCCCATAAAGTAGCAACGAAAAAAAAGTAGTAGAAGTGAGGAAATAACTGCATGAAGCCGATAGAATCACTGAGCAAATTTACGAAAAGATATCGGCATAGAAACAGGCGCTGAAAACTTGAATGGAGGTGTCAGCTATCTTTTTCACAGTAATTGCGCAGTACCTGCATTAAAGGGGTACTGACACGAATATTTTCAGTTGTCGTTTTCTTTGCGTCAAATGAAAGGTCAAGCCCTCAAAAGCCTAGGAAAGGTAGTGCTAAGCGCGAGTGCGCCCTGAAAGAGTAATTGCAGTATGTATTTAAAAGCTAGTTTCGGATGCTACTGTACCTTGACGTCACAACACGGTGTGAGCTTCTGGTCACGTGCTCGCACAATATATAGTGACGTTTCCACGGCCGCTCCGCACCGTGACTCCGTTGGTGACGCACAAGCGGCCATTTTGGAAGTTTTGATGATGCACAAGCGGCCATCTTGGAAGTTTTGGTACCTAACGTCATCTCAACTCGCGAGACTGCTCCGTGAAGTCACCAGAATTCGTACTGTAGCCCAAGGAGGTTATATACTATTTCTTCTGGAGTGGAGGTGGCGCCCCCGTAAGGGAAGCCGGTCGCCGCCATATTGCAAAAGGCAAAACTCGGAAGCAGACGACGGAGTGCGCTGCGTTGCCCCGCCGTCGCAGTTGTCTTTGGGGACGGTGGCATGCTTTTGTAAAGCAGTTAAACATTTTACGAGGCCATGGCAACTTCGTGCGTCGCTTATGGCTGCACAAGTCGCAATAACAAGACGCCTGGCATCACTTTTCACGTGTAAGTGTCCTCACTTCGTTCGCTGATGATTGTCTGTTTTTCGTGCGTGCTGTTAAACTGGAAACAATTTGAAAGGTGCGCATACATGTAATACATGCGTACAGTTGTAGCGACGAAAATTTTACGCTTTAAATGTTCGCTGACACGACGTTGTACGTGATTTTTAAGTGTATACAAGAAGTGGGTGCAGTCTAGCTGGACGTACCGAGCATTATTGGTACGAGTAGGAAGTCTGAACGCCCTTAGAATTCCGAGCTTTCTGGTGTTTTCTTGCAAGTCAAGACTGACGGCGTGCATGCATATTTATTCGGTGCTTGGATATCGAATATTTGATGCATGTTTATCGAGGAATTGGCAAACACAACATTCCATGACGTGATTATCCGTGTTACATGTTTCCAAAAGACTGCGCGCAGCGTTCTACCTGGGAACGTGCCGGTCGAAGAAGTGGTTAGAGAGCTAAGGACGGTGACCAGCTCGACCAGCTCTGACCACCTCTGCTCCATGTAAAACAATTTTATCTCTAAAATAAGGTGCCGCCCGTTTCATGGCCGATCCCCCGCGGTGGGTTGCGCCAGGTTGCCAAGGAACAACCAACCAACCAACCACCTCTGCTCTATTCACTTGGCAGAATGCTGCTTCGACAGAAGGGGGCAGACGGCCTGGCAGTGTACCTACAATTTTTCCTGCTTTCCCAGCGCATCTACAAAAGCCTGTTAGTTTCTACCTCCTTGACGTAGCTTCAACACAAATAGTTACGAAAAGAAGAAATTGCGGCAAAAGCAAGATGTAACTCTTTTGAAGTCCGACCAAACCGGAACCGAAACACCGAAGGACGCGGCTGCTTTACTTTTTTATGCGTCTAGTCTGAGAGGGCGAGAGCTACTTCGTTTCGAGGCTGTGCGCGCTGCGCTTGCCGTGATGGCACACGTCGCCCACGTAGGTTAATGCTTGCGAATCCTCCTTCTGGTCAAATGTTCGCGTGATGGATATGTGTGCTTATGTACAGAGAATAAGTGCGTTCCACGTTAGCTTGTGGTTACCCCTTGAACACTGACGCCGTTACATCACAAAAACCCAGTTCCTAGTAACACATATGTAATTACAGTGCGCCAGCGCGCTCGATATACGAAGCACCCCTTCGACAATACAGATTATTCTGAAAGTCTGCAGCTGACAATGGGTGTATGAGACAATTTCTTTCATAAAGAGAAGAGGCAACTGTTCGTGGGTGTAACTTTAAAGCAGTTTACATCTCATTTTTTGATTTTGGGACTGCAAACCAACGCGCGCGCCGCGCGTATTCCATTGCCGTCTATGGCGGTCGCGCCCTGTTTTTCCTCTAGCTACATGGCCGCCGGCGGCTTCACTTGCTCCCGTTGGCGGCGGCCGGGACTGTCACTCCAGAGGTTCTATAGAACCTCCTTGCTGTAGCCTGACGTCAAGCTAGCGTCGATGTGAGTAGGTGCGCCATGGAAAAATTGACTTTAATGTCAAATTAAAATATCAGCATTTGCTGACCTTCACACTTGCTCAGAGCCGTCTCTGCATACAGGAAATTTGTAAGGCAGAGTAAACTCGCCATCGAAAAAAAAGGTGTCAGTACCCTTTTAACGACGTCGTTCTTCTACGCACTATGAAGTTCTCTCGAATGTGATCACATCAGTGTAATCGAAGGCTTCTGGTCAAATTAGAATTAGTTCACCTAGTTTATAGAAGAAGAATTATTTAAAAATTTTAGCAATGAATGCAAGAAAAATCACACCATCTCCCACTAAAGGGGACCATGAGGCGATGCGAAGCAGCGTTTCAGCATGTCGAGCTTGCGTTTCAGAGGGGGGCGGGGACAGGGGTAGTGGAGAGGGGGAAGGGAGGGAAGTGGAGAGGGGAGTGGATTGGAGGTGAGCGTAGAGGGTTCGCGCATGCGCAGTAAGGGTGGTCACGCCGCACACCACCGGTTTGAACTCCGCCATAAGATGCGTCGCATCTAAAAGAGAGGCCGATTTAGCAAAACTTCGTTAAGTGCGCCTTGCGATAGAATAGCAAATCGTTCGTACAATCACTTGTAGCATATAACCTTTTCGTGAATGCGTGCTCAGTATCCGATTTTACCACAATGTTTCAGGCGTCACACACAGTGCCTGCAATGCATTTTAATATGAAGGTGGAAAACTGCCACAATAGTGTAGGCGCATAGACCTGGTTTCGTCGCCCATGATGCCTGGAGTATGTACATGGCTTTGCTTCTGTTTGTGTTTTTATTAAAGAAGGGGGGGGAGGAGTTTGTCATGTAGAGTCATCACACTAATGGTACACCATTTGGTAGTTTTGCTGCGCACCGAGCTCTGCGTCTTGTCAACTCTAGTCTGTCACATCTATAAAAGATAAAAGCACCATATGCTAGGAGCATAGACTGTGTGCACGTGCTGCCGAGATCTGTGCCCCGGATGGCTTCAGTGATGGTGGCGCGAAACAGAGGAGAAAAAAAATCTCGCAAAAGTGAACTCTTCAAATTCTTCCCTTAGAACAGTCCCCAGATAGGGGTTTAGAAGTTTAAATTTATAAAGAAATGCATCATGACGCGAAGAACACGTGCGAGTGGTTGCAACGCTGGCTCATCCCATGGTTTGTCTTACTGAAGAAATCTCATCGTCGGTGGAAATCTATGATATTAGGTATTTTCTCAAGCGAACACACAATATATTAGAAAGAACACTTCTCCGACCGCGGTTTCTTGATCTCTCAGCTATTCCCTACTACGGTAACCTTGCGAGCTCTGTTGCCTTTTCACTAAAGGGGTTTTGGTAAAGGCACTGTTAGAACAACACGCTGTTAAGGGTTTTGCTGCATTGCGGGCTATTTTCTTTGACTATGTTCAAAAGATTATACAAAAAAGAAAAGTATATTTATGCATTGCGCTAAGTGCTCACCCTCGCCGAAATAATAAGTCCACCAGTTGAGTTAATTCATCTCCTATCTTCGAAATGCGTCGAAGAAACTGCATAACCAGGGGGCGCACTTGCCGCTTACGCTCTTACTAAACACTGTGTCTTGTATAAGCGCGCATTCCCTCACTCATACATAATTTTAGCTTAACCCAAGCTCAACTCGCTCTCGCTCTGCTGTCATGTACACTGAGTAGTCCTGAATACTGTCAAATGCTGACGCGGATTTGAAGGCTACAAGACCGCATCCCACTGATGTACTTAGTCAACATGAAGAGCTGATAGAGTGACTCAATTTCGCGTGAATTCAATATATAGAGCCGCACATTGCCCGGGAAAAAACGTCTCCCTGCGTCGCAGAGCACTCCATCGTAGACATCTGACGATTCCAGTGAACAGAAGCCTTAACCACTGAAGCCTGAGCGCAGTCGGCTCCATTAGCTGTAGCCCGCGGGCGTCTAATTGCGCTCGCTCGATAGCTCGCTTCTAATCGCGCGAATTCTAAGACTCCTCAACTCAGCCGCTCGCCTCGCAGGCCGTATTTATTGCGCGCACTGTATATGTCTATCGGTCTAATCCACGAAAAGGCGTTTATTGTTTGCCACCAACGAATGAATGGGATTAATTAGACAAGCGAGTGCGGAAGTGTCTTAACCTCTTGCCTGTTGGACTTCGTCCTTCTTTATACAATATGGATTTCTGCCCTTTTGCCCCAATCCCGTATGTACCGCGCACTTAGATTTCGGTGCATGTTAAAGAACCCCGGGTGGTTGAAATTTTCGAAGCCCTCCACGGTGGATCTCATAATCATATTGTCTTTGTCTCCTAAAACGCCCAGATATTGCACATGCCGTATGTACAAGAAAGAAAGAAAGAAAGAAAGAAAGAAAGAAAGAAGGAAAGAAAGAAAGAAAGAAAGAAGGAAAGAAAGAAAGGAAGAAAGAAAGAAAGAGAGAAAGAAAGAAAGAAAGAAAGAGAAAGAAAGAAAGGAGTCCTTGCCTGTGTCATTCAAAGGAACAGCGCTTGCGAAGCAAATCTAATGAATAAATTTTCTTTTCTTAACAGGTACCCCCTATAAAAATGCCTATTGAGTAACTGTTGACAAATGATTGAAGAATGGTTGAATCAATGGCCTTTCAACTAAATGTCAGATGTCGTTGAATCTTCTCAATGACTGCACAACACAATTGTCATCGATTCTTTTCAATGAAAAGTACATGTTGAAAGATACATTGATCTTTTGTTGATTTTATGTTATACGGTGGTTGAGTTTAGGATCGGCCGGCCCACGTAGGAAGGCGGGCGTGAAACTTATTGCAGATAATATCACCAGCACTCCTGCCATCTGATTAAGAAATCCATGACACACATGCGCATATAGTATGTTTATATGCCTTTTTTGGTAGCCGGCATACATGACGTTTAATTTCCAGCAAGCAACAAATATTCTTGCACACAATAAACACTACAGCATTGCTTGCATCATGGTCACTCTGTATGTGTGAGCTAATATAAAGCAAAATTTTCTTTTAAGCATATTCAGAACTTGGAGCTGCAAGTAATGTAATAAATTACAAAAAATCCAATTTTTTTAAAATACGACTCCACATTTTACGCAACCTTGTACAATAATGCAGAGATGTAGCAATCGTAACTGATACTCAGAAGCGCATGAGGCTTGCGAAGCCCCGAACTCACTGACCACACCCTGGCCATCCAGAGTGCCCGCGATCGGGCCGTCAAGTTTGGCTTGGCGGTCCCTACGCGGGATTATATTACTAGCTACCTTCGGCAACGTGATTTCTCAAGCCTGTCCGTTTCTAATTAGCTCTAACCGAACGACCCACAACATAACTCTTCATGCGGCAACAAAGCATTGCTGACTTCTTGCTTTAGTAACCGAAGCAAATGCACCAAAACACCCATATGATTATAAGGCACTCCGTTGTGGAGGGCTCATATCCAGAAATTTGATACACCTGGGACTTTTAACATGCACCTAAATCGGAGTAAATGGGCCTCTAGCACTTTCGCCTCCATTAAAAAAAAGTCACAGTGTCGCCTAAACGGCGAAGCAATGAATGCGATAGCAATAAAATGGAATGTAAAGCGATGAACGGAGAGCAGCTCGAAACTGCCAGCGCGTCGCTCGAGCCTAAGGACGCACGAAAAGAACGAACACAGGACGTGCGCGAACTAACTGTCACAGTTGTAACTTATTTCTGTTTGAACAGCGCGCTCCTTTCGCAAACGCGGCCGCTGCAGCGAGCGAAGTGACCTTCGTACGCTCTGTGACTTCAACGCGGACGTCGCGGGGAAAGCACAAGACATAAAACCTCCCACTCCACCCTCCCCCGGCCGTCCCCTTCTTTCCTCGAGATAAGCGCACGAAGGTGACCGCGCCCTGTAGGGCGAAGAGCAACGGCGTTCGCAGGAGCGGGGCGACAATCTTTAAAGCGCGCCCCGCTCGCTCCGCGCGCACATCGGGCCTCCTTGGTGGTGACCAAGAAAGCATCATGAAGTAAATGGTGTATATAAATAGCTCGCCGTCACCGTCAGCAGGCTGAAAGACGATACTCTTCGTGGCCTAGCCTTCTAACGCCGCGCGCTGCGAAGCGAGAGGTCAACCGTACGATTCCGCGCGTCGGAAAGTTTTTTGAAATATTTTTCTGTGTGGCTTATATATATATATATATATATATATATATATATATATATATATATATATATATATATATATATATATATATATATACGGTGCATGACGGCGGCGCCGGCGACGGCAAAAACCAGCCGAGACTGTCCATAAAATTGCTATCGCAATAAAAGCTACCGCCGCGGCCGGAATTGAGCCCTCGATGTTCGGGTCAGTAGCCGAGCACCGTAATCACTGCACCATGGCGGCGGCCCCTCCAGAAGATTTGTTTGAGGATATAAAGGTCATAAGGAGTGTCTAAGGATAGGCATCATTCATGTACCGCCGTGGAGGCATGCAAGTAACAAAAATTAACAAACCGCTGAGTTTGATCTCGATAGCGACATCCGCACACGCGCACGCACGAATGCACACACACACACACACACACACACACACACACACACACACACACACACACACACACACACACACACACACACACACACACACACACACACACACACACACACACACACACACACACACACACACACACACACACACACACACACACACACACACACACACACACACACACACACACACACACACACACACACACACACACACACGAAATACGTATAGTAAAGGTAAAGGTTTGCGCCCTCTTCAAAAGCACATTTATGACAACAACGTTTGGTGTGTCTAATGTATACGGACGCGCCTTGCCGACCGCTAGCCTGCCTTCGCTTCTCAGTAGAGACGCAAACCGTGCCGCAAGGAAAGCCAAAGTACGGGTGCCCTTTGACTCCTATCTTTATTTGCATCTACCTCGAATTTTTGCTCACGGCCAACGCTGCTTTTTCGCTCGCAACCAAAGAAGCCGCCGCCGACACCGAAATTTCTGCGAAACGAGCTCTTTAACGCTATCGCGGGCACGACGTAAAAGTATCTACCTATGCACAGTCGGGTCCCCGGCGTGTAACGCAACGCCTGCCTGTACGCGGTGTCGACTACCTTAACGCAAAGAACTATCAGAGGAAGGTGATGTACCAGCGACTATCTATCCTTTTCATTTTATTTTATTACTATTCCTGCTGTTGCAAACGTACGCCACCGCGCCGTGCCGCGCCGTTCGCTCCATCCAAAAACCATTGAAACTTTAACGCTTGAACTCGAGCTTGCGCGCCATGTCTTATTTCGACGCAGAAAATAACGCCAGAAGAATAATAAATTTGTTGTGTTACATTGCGTCAGAAAGCATGCAGAGTGCGAAGGGCGTTAACCAGGAAGCTTTACGTAACTTAATAACAGCGATTACCGCCTAACTTCGTGACGGGCTTCCTAGCGCTGGTGCTGTATCCGGTGTATCCATCCGCGCGGCTGTTGTGTGACGTCAGTCGAGCACGCGGAATCCGGACGTGCCGGTTGCGCTCGCCGCGCTCGTCTCCTCTCGCTTGTTTCGTGCTCTGTGAGCACCGTGATTCACGGAAATTATGAACGCAGCTGTGAAGGAGCTACTTCGCGGCATGTTCAGCATTCGCGTACCTGCATGGAAGTACTACGTTCCTCTGGAGTGACTGTTAGTGGCTGTTATACGCGGACTGGAGTTAGGCCTCGTCCCGGAACATTTCCTGCGATGAAATGGACATATCGGTTTGGGTGCGAGGCTCTCGCAGCTTCATTTCTGCTTAGATGAAGGGACGGACGCGATCACCTTTATGTGCGTTTACCATTGCTTGGATTAGCGGATCCTTTACACTACAGGCCTCTGTCCTTGTTGAAGGTAAGCTCTTTTTCTTTGCCTGTGCACAATTATATTCGAAAATCATGAAAAATGAAAATGCCTGTTTTGTTGCATCGCGCGCTACACGCACGACATGTTTCAGAAGTACGTGACTACGTAATCTGTGCGGCATGCATAATTACACTGTTCTAATATAAATGTAGGCTACGATTTCCGTTCACTTTCGAACGTACTGACTTGTATTGGCCGCGCTTAACAGAGGTTGTTTCAAGGTATACATTAACGTTTACGTTCGAGCGCCTGCACTACTACTGACTCTACAAAGCTACTTTGCGCTATTTGTGCTATTTTGGAATAGTTTTGAATGTGTGGGTGTGTGAGTGTTTAAAGTCGTGTTTTCGGGATAGAAGTTGGGCGTCTTTCTAGTGCCATGATGTTACTTTGCCTTGACTGTTTCGGCGCGCGCCTTCCAAGTTGTGGATCAACCGCGTGTCGCTTCAGCCTCGTTAGTTGTAGCATGTTCGCCCGTTTGTAGCCATACAATGTGATCGAGTTTTCGCCTGTTCACACCGTCTTCTAGGTACGAACCTATACAATTTCCTCTTCTCTATGTATATATATATATATATATATATATATATATATATATATATATATATATATATATATATATATATATATATATATATATATATATTGCGTATATATTGCGTGTGGGACTCACCCTTTCTATTTTGAAACAAGTGCTACAGCAATCAAATTATGGCTTTCATCTCTGATGGTGGGGTTATTTGCAGTTTTAGATAGATTTCCACTTTCAAATTAATAGACAAGTGTAGCGGGCTAGTTGGTATAGATCTTCTTTTGCTTGTGCTCTTGGAAGAAAACGAAAGGTCACAGAACTTATAAAAGAGTTGACTCCTCCTAGTGTCTCTGTGTGTGTCATTCGGTTGGCGTCTGTGCCCGTGTCCTGGTATTTTATTTCTCGCCCAAATTACCTTGTTTTCAGGTTTACGCGCGTTTTGAAGAATTGAAGCGTTATAGCACGCGATAAAATGTTTTTGCTATTGCAGTTATTGAAAGTGCGATCTGCCTCCGTGCAGTTGTGCGTTACCTACTCTAATTCCGCTGTAGTGAAAGTAAACCGACCTGTTTTAGGCTATTCTTTTCTCTCTGTGTATATACCTGTAGCTTGCTGTTCCACGTCCAGAGTGAGTTGGCACAATCTGCCACGATAGCACTGGAACTGTGCAGGCCTCCTGTAGTTTATGCAACAACGTTGCTTGTTGGGCGACTTAGAACAAGTCAGTCATAAGGATATTTAGCGCAAACACTAGGCAACAGACAAAGGAGAGGACGTAGAGGCATATGCGCTGCGTCTACGTCCTCTCCTTTGTCTGTTGTCTAGTGTTTGCGCTAAATATTATTATGACTCTTTATGCAAGCATAAATCAGCAGTGCACATGTAATGACAGCTGTGTGCTCACATGAACCCACAAAAGTGCACCCAGCAGCTTTTATTCAAGTTACGAATTAAACGTGTACGTGAACCCCAAGCATACAATGGGGTATTGCAATACATATTGTATAGGCTTGTGCGAATAGTAAATTTTAGTTTCGAAGCGGATAGTGATCTTGGTTGAATAATTTCGAATCGAATTCGAATAGTATATATATATCACACATTATAAAAAAAATATGCATATTTGTCATGACCCAAGCAACCTGCAAAATGTTTTTTTTTTTTAATTGTAAGAAGGCATGCGAAAATGTCATTCTTTTTGGTTCAAAGCAACTGGAAGTAAACTTGAATAAAAGCAGGATTTGACTTTCGGTAGAATGCAAGTGATAACCTGTAAAATATGTTACGTTTTAAAATTTACTATACTTAGGGCATATAAGCCGGTATAACAAACATTTAAACTTAAAAAAAATTATGAATCGATGTAAGGTAATACAGTAAGACCTCATTATTTCGAACTCGGTTATTTCGAAATCGTGCATAATTTGATGGATTTCCGCGATCCCGTATTTTGCAATGTAAATTCCCCCTTCCCCTTCCTTACCTTTCTGTCCTCCCTTACCCCTTCCCCAGTGCAGGGTAGCAAACCGAGAAATTTCCGTCTGGTTAACCTCCCTGCCTTTCACTTAACCTTTCTCTCTTTCTTGAGTGGATAATTTGAAGCGGCGGTCAGTACCAGCCCGGTTAATTCGAAAGCTTTGGGTGCGATGTGCCCATTCCTAATCCCAATTTAGCCGCAAATCTGCAGAAACGATGGCCCTTAGGAGCTACAAGACAGTGCAATGTAGTGATACTAATGAGTGACAAGTGAAGCATCCCAGCCGCGCTGCTGCCAGCGCAGAAAAAAAAAAAAAGCGGTCTCGTGGTCAGCTGAAATGTGCGCCTGCGGAAAAGAAGGCATGCTTCACTGCATCACAGCAGTGACACGTGGGCGGCATGATGCATACTTCTTGCAACGTCAGCGCGTCATGATTTACCCATTCCTTCTGGGAAAGTAGAGAACTTAATAACGGACGGTCTGACGGAATTCGCGATTATGCGACCCTCCGATTGGCGGTTGTTCCGGCAATTTGCTCACTTGCGCTGCTGGCGGAGAACTTGCCTGCAACGCCTACTTCGAAAACTCAGTTCGAAAACTTCAATGATCATGTTTTCCACCCAGAACACATCGCGAATTCCATCACACTGGTCATTATTAAATTCGCTATTTTACCGGAATGAATGGGCAATTGTTCGCATAATGACGCGCTGAAGCTGCGAGAAGCAGGTGACATGCTGCCCGCGTGTCACCACTGTGTAACAGTGAAGCACGTCTTCGTTTCCGCAGGCACGCATTTCAGTAGACCACGATAGCGTCTTTTCTTCCCCCTTTCTTTTTTTTTTTTTCTTGCGCTGGCAGAAGCGAGGCCCGCCGTTTCCCCGGTTTAGCGGCAAAGCATAACCTTTGGAGCTGCAAACTAGTAGGCACAGCAAACAACCACCTTTGATTACTTCCAGTAATTCAAAGTTCCTTGCATCCCCCTTTTTGTACGTTTGTTTAATTCGAAAACCCGCTTAATTAAAAGATTTTTCACAGTCCCAGTGACATTGAATTTACGAGGTTTTACTGTATGTTCATTTAACCGGAGTGGGGCTTCGCGGCAGTGCGGAATTTCGTGGAAAGATGTATTCACGGTATAGTACTCCTCTCCCGCAGTGAAACCACACTTACAGGGAGGTTACAAGCGGGCTAATATACACCTATTCATTCATTTCGAATACTTCGACATTTCCAATTACTTAAATTCAAATCGAAGCGAATTCGAATACTGCATTATTCGTTCGAATATTCGAAGTGCTCGAATTTTCGCACAAGCCTAATATTGTTACCACCTGTCTTAGTAGACATTCTTCAAAAGGTTCTATATAAGACCTTTCGAACAATGCCTACTCAGGCACGGGCCTCAGTAGGCATTGTTCGTACTGAGGTAGCGTCTTTCACGATGTTCCGGGTTTAGGGACGTCTGGTGACTCTGCCTCACAAGAAATTTCCGTCGGTACGGCTTGGTCAATCCAAGTAAATAAAATTTGGCAGATCCCACGTATACCATGGGAGTCGATGTTATGCGAAGCATGCGGCGGGATGGTGACTATGGCGTAATTTTTTTTACTGAGCGGAACGTTACAAAATGACGCTCAGGATTTGTATATATTTTATACGCACACATATATATCGAAGAGCCTCATATGTGTTATATAACCAGTTATTTACAATTGGGTAACGCTGCCAACGGCAACGTGGGTATTATACGAACACCAGAAGCGGCAAGCGATATGTAGTGCTTATACTTGTCCCTTATGATGGAGAACGCACGCACGTTTCACGAACCCGCGCGCATGTGTGGAAGAAGTTCTTGACAGTTCTTGAACAAGGTCATCATCCCCGTCACCAGTGAGCACCAGCAGCTGATCATGACTTGTTATCGGATCAGGTCGTGATCGCGGTGACGAGGGGTCCATGTGTAGTGAAGTATGAGGTATAGTACAGCCTGTGGAAATAGTGGATGCCCCTGTCATTTCGTCGACAAATTGTCTGTCAATAGAGCAGGCGACATGTCGGAATTTGAAGTCACCCTTTGCGTTCGTGGTGTATAGGCCGTCGAGGCTGGTAGGCCTGGATAGTGCTAAGTAGACCAACATCAGTGGATGGCGCTTGTCGTATTTGTAGACTACCTGGGCGTATGCGGCCTACGTAGTCTAGTCCACAAAGCGGCTGTCAATCAATCTGGCATCATCCTCGGTCAGCATGAGGCCATCGCGCAGCCTCGTGAGAAATGAAGAGTACACTGGGTCGTTCTGGTGGACTAAGTGCACTTTACGGTGCGATGATGTGAATATCATACGTAATTTTCGTTAATGTATTCTTCCGGGGTCGAGCAATGCTTCAATATAGCTTGCTGAATCATAGGAACACAAATCTAATGTTTATTAGACTGCTATAAAAGCGGAGCCAACACTGGAACCATAGCCGTTAACCTGACATGACGCCTGTATCGTAGGAGTATACACATCGTAGGAGTATCATGTAGTGTTTATTGCTTTCTTGTAAAATTAGATAGCAAGCTCCACAACCACAATTGACGTTGCACCGATATTACGCCTGCATAGGCTGTTTTTCCAAACAAGTTTATAGACCTGGCGTGGCTCTGTGGTAGAATACCTGATTGCCACACAGAATGCTTGGGTTCGATTCCTGCTGGGTTCCTCATTTTCATTCTTTCCACTCGTCGGGTCAACGCTGCCGATGTCGATTTTTCTTAACGCTCTGGCATTTATTGTCTGTTCTCGCCGTTCCTGGGTAGATATAAAGTGTCAATCACTTGTGGCGCATACCCGTGCACCGCGGCCCGTGGTAAACGGGAATATGCCACACGTGTCTGGAGGAAAGGGTTTGACGACGTACACGACAGGATTTTCATGTTATTCATGTCATGATTCGACAGTCATATTTGTCAAATCCTCTTACCCTCCCATGCCAATTTTGGTCTACACCATGTTAAGGAGGCGATCATGAGAGCCCACCAACGTAGGTGGCTAGATAGATAGATAGATACGTAGATAGAAACGCTCAAAGTGCCAAAGGCTCGCTAAGAAATGCTTCGCATTTAATAGCGGGCTACTCCGCAGTGATTGGTCGATGTTGTCTATTTATAATTATTCGAAACGTCTGAAACACATAGCGATAAGCCTAATGAAGAAACATCGTGATCTAAGAATAAAGCAATATGTTTTCTTCATTTTAAGTTAATATGAACCATACACTGCTCAACGAAAAATAATACAAGGCAATAAGTGCAAAAAATATGGTGCAGGAAAAACAAAAGACACTTCTTGGAACTTGCGGATGATGGCAAAGCAGGAAGGAAGGAAGGAAGAAACAAGCGCAAAGACAGGGGGGTTAGCCAGTTCTTAGACCGGCTGGCTACCCTCTGCTGGGGAAAGAGGTAAGGGGGATAAAAGATGATAGAAGAGACATGTTACAAAAAAGAAGGAAAGCAAGAAAAGAGAAAAAAATAGAGGGGGAAAAAGGAAACGATAATATGACACTACTTAGAGTCTGTCTCTAATGACCAGTTGTGTATACAAGTCTAGGGCACTTCTTTAGCGGCGTGTACTCTCATTACCGTCTTCGAGACCAAATCGGAAATTGGTTCTATTATCTCTGCTTAACGGCACAACACCGACGCCAGCTCTTGATCATAAAGGGAAATCTCAAATTTCGGAAGACGCTAGGGTTCCTTATTAACATAATTGCCTTTGAGTTTCGTAACATTAGGCGCACTTGTGCGTTTGCATGCGTTTGTGTACGCGCGTACAAGTTCCTGTAGGTTATTGGCAATGCGCCAATAACGCCCATTTCCCTCTTGCACGTTAAGAAAGATAGGACGAGTAGGAATTTCTGCAGACTTTAAAAAGGAGCCACTTTTGTGTCTTGGTAAGAATTAGTTGGTTAGTTACCTCTCCATTGCCTGACTCGAGTCGACCCTCCGTTATGATGCCACTACTTACAGGGTATGAATAAAACATAACAGGAGCTGGTCCCCGCTTGGAGGTGTGAGAGCATTGAAATTGAGATCAGTCTGTGTATGTACACTTCCACCTGCAAAGTGACAGCCAAATGTACAACATAGTTCGACTGCGTCGGCAGGCTAATTTCACCTCTTCGTCATTATAAATCTATGTCTTCACGTTGAAACTTCAGACGACACTAGAAATAAAATGAAATGCAATACATCTATTAGTGCATCTCGATTCGGCGAAACTAGAAATAAAATAGCTATACTTATGTTGGCGTTGCTGGACACATTAAATAAATAATAAAGCTTGAATATATGAACGATGACCGAATATATTTCTTGTATCTTTGTTGTTCTCATTATCTTAAAAATAAAAATATAAGAAGTGAGCGAACTCGCCGACGCGCTCCTCGCGCCATCTCGCTGGCAATGAAGAAACGCTTATAAGCGCCTGCCGTCTCCGAGTCCTGCCATCGGCAAAGGGTGTGTATATAACGCTCGCCGTTAGCTACCTGAAGGGTCTGCGCTTTCTGGCGTAGTGGTTAGCGCCACGCGCTGCGGAACGATAGGTCGCTGGTTCGATTCCGCGCTTCGCAAGCATTTTTCTGAATTCTTTTTCTTTGGGACTCTGATACATATATACATACTTATATATATATATATATATATATATATATATATATATATATATATATATATATATATATATATATATATATATATATATATATACGGTGCATGACGGCGGCGACGGCGACGGCAAAATCCAGCCGCGGCTGTCCATATAATTGCTATTGCAATAAAAATGCATATTGTCCAAGTGAGAGTCACAAAATTAAGTTTTTCCAATATGACATAACTACCGCTGACGATAAACGAAGACAAGGCCAGAAAACTCAAACGATTATCGCCATATTTCTCCGATATACTTCAATGAGATGCACAAGTATATATAGCTTTCGGTTCACGGAATACCGCTGTAGTATCGCCACTACTGCGCATTGGCCTGCAATGCGTATTTCGTTGTTTCTGTCGTTGAAAAAGCATCTACGTGTTGCTTACTTCTTTAGTACACTAAACACGCAAAGCGTTGCTCGCAAAGATTGGATACAATTGCCGCCGGCGTTGCGATTCCCGTGCTGCAGCACCACGAGATGAGGATCAACCAGCTTCGCCGTGCCAAGCTTCGCGCAACTTAGTGCAAACTTCCCGTAATATTTTTTTTAACAGAAGCATCTCACTGTGACTGATTTTCATTGCAGAGAAAATTGCATTGAAGCATCCTACAAATATCATCGCTATGCTGGTCGCGTTCCTCACTCGTGACAAACACGCACTCCCTCCCTCTCTCTTCTTCCCTCTTTTTCTTTACCCCTCTCTCTCTTGAGTTTTCGTCGTTCCGTATTAGGCCGGCACACTTTCAAAGTTTATTCGACTGCTCACCCACTCCTTTCACTGAAATTTTCACTTAGAAATATTCCCCAAGCCCTCCCGCGTATGCGCACTCGCCCTTGTGCCTTCAAGGCTCAGTTTCATATTGCGAAAGCGCTGCGAGTCGCTGGCGCGCCCGAGAAAATCCCGCCTTACGAAAATGCGATGGAGCTTAATATCGCTCGTCCAGCGATATGAACAAGGCTCCGAAATGATTAGAAGGGCAAAGAAAAGGTGAACAAAACAACAAATAAAAGAACAAGAAATTCAGGAAGATATCAGAGTAGCACCAACCCTCGGTGAAATACTGCACGGCTTTTTTTACCTTTTTATTTCCTTACACACCCTTGCTCAGCGGGTGCATTAGATATTCCATTACCAGGAAGAGATCCCGGTTCTCTGCAGGCCGGTGTTTTACAGCCCTGCTAAGATGACCTCCTTCCTTCCGCATCACACCTACACTATCTTCCTGTTCATTGCCGTCATCATCAGCTATGCCGCTAAACGCCTTTCCCTCGAGGAACCTAAGCCTTTGCTGGTGTTCGTCGGCCCACTTCTTTTGAAGACATTAGGTGTTGTGCTCAAAGATCGGCATTATTGCCCTCTGGCCTCTCACCACACAGATACTCCAATGCATTATTATGCATTCTCTTGCGCGTTATCTTGGTGCCCTCTTATGTTCCTTTTTACCTCTTGACTCGGACTATGTTTGGCTGCGGCTATTTCCTTGATGTTTTGACCCCTAACAATGACTGTCACGTTGTTGGCCGATTAAAAGAATACGTAATGAGCTTCAGTGAAAAATGATGGCTGTGCGTGTGCTCACGAGAGAGAGTTTTCATTAACTCTAGTTTCATCCATAATCTTGGCGTCTTCGCGTTGCTCCATCTACTGAAAATATTCGTAGGTTTCTCCCATACTCTTATACGATGCGCGTATTTCGTGCGCCGGCATGGTGCGAACTGCATGTCATTTCGACAGCAATGGAATTAAGATCACCAAGTGCATATGATGATTATTCTACTTCAATTTTTTTCTCAAGGAGTCCACTTTCCTGCAACGAATGAAGCCTTTTGACTGCTGCAAAGTTTTACCACGAAATTTTGAAAGAAAGCCGGTTGCCGCTTCAGTCCTTCACAGCAGTGAGTGAGTAACAACTTTATTAGTCGAAAGGGTGAGGGGTAAGGGAGGCTACGCCACGAAGGCTGCCAGGCTGTGCTTCTCGATGACTTCTTCCGCTCGTTTCAGGACCCGTGTCTGGATGTCTCTGTCGTTGCTGGAGAGAAGGGCCTCCCATTGTTCCTCGGTGGGGGGTGAGCAAAGGAGGTCGGCGGGCGGGGGATCCTCCGGGCAGCCCCAGAGGATGTGGTTCAACGAGGCAACGTTGCCGCACAGGCAGCAGCGTGGATCGATGGCACCTGGGTGCATGTATGAAAATACGAGGGGGCACGGGAAGGTGCGGGTCTGTAGGCGACGCCAGGCGATCTCGGACCGCTTGGGAAGGCTGCTGTGAGGATGTGAATAGAAATATCGCTCGAGGCGATAGTGCTGAGTGATGTCGTGGTAGGTGACCAGGGGCTCCGGCACCAGGGCGTCCGACTCTGAGTGGCCCACCGCTCGGTCGACGAATCCTCGAGCGCGTTGGTGAGCTGTCTCGTTGCCGGGGTGACCCGAGTGGGCGGGGACCCAGATCAGTTCTATGCGGCACTGCTCATCTTGCTGCAGTAGGGGCCGAAGTAGCCGTAAGGTGGTAGGCGAGACGAGACCTCGCGCGAAATTGGAGATGGCTTGTTTGGAGTCGCTGATTATGACGCTTGCGTCAGCCGAGGTCGCGGCCAAAGCAATGGCCACTTCCTCCGCCTCGACGGCGTAAGGCGTTCTGACGGTGCCAGCCGTGATGGTCGGCCCCAAAGGAGCTGAGGAGGGCGACACGGAAACGACTACGAAGGCGTCCCTGCGTGCATTGTATCGGGCCGCATCTACGTAGGCGACGGCCGGGTGGTCGGCGTACTTTGCTTGAAGCATGGCGGCACGGGCTTGGCGGCGAGCGTCGTGGTGGCCCGCCAGCATATTCTTAGGTAGCGGCTTGATGTAGAACGCCGCTCGAATAGCATGGGGTAATGAGACCAGATCCGGAGGGTGGGAGGAGGTGTCGTGGCCGATGGAGGAAAGGATGTGGCGACCGGTCGGCGAACGGTAAAGGCGTTGCACTTGAGCGGAGCGGTGAGCCTCAATCAACTCGTCGAGCGTGTTGTGTACACCCAAACGGAGAAGACGATCGGTGGACGTGTTGGGGGGAAGGCCGAGGGCAGTCTTGTATGCCCGGCGGATGAGGACGTCAATTTTATCGCGTTCCGATTTTAGGAGACGTGTATAAGGAAGGCCGTACGTGAGGCGGGAAACGACGAAAGCGTCGACAAGGCGAAGTAGATCGTGTTCTCGCATGCCCTCACGCCGCGCACGGACACGGGCGAGCATACGTGCGGTCTGCTGCACCGAGAGCGAGAGCTTGTCTATGGTGTGTGTATTATGGCGGTTGGACTGTAGGATCAGCCCGAGCACGCGGAGATGCGAAACGACGGGGACAGGAGTAGAGTTGGCATGAACCGTGATGGTGGGGTGGGGAGTTTTGTAGCGACGCCGGTCGGGAGGCCGCATGAGAAGAAGGGCCGATTTGGCCGCTGAGCAAGTAAGACCGGCCGCGTGCACGTGGGACGTGACGACGTCGGTTGCGCGTTGCAACGTCTGCTCGATATGGCCGTCAGAGCCCGACGTGACCCAGAGAGCAATATCGTCCGCGTACAGGGTGTGTTTAAGACCGGGGATACGGTCCAGCTTGCCAGGAAGCGAGCGGAGGGCAAGATTGAATAGAAAAGGCGACAAGACGGCGCCCTGAGGGGTGCCACGAGGGCCAAGCTCGTACGTGGGAGACGGGAGGTCCCCTATGATGATTTCGGCCGTGCGGGCGGTGAGGAACGCGCGAATGTAGTTGTAGGTGCGGGTGCCGGGGTTGAGGGCTGCGAGTTCGGCAAGGATAGCCGAATGGGAGACGTGGTCGAACGCCTTGTGAAGGTCCAGGCTAAGGAGAGCCTTTGTGTCTGAAAATGTGGGTGGGTCGAGGAGATCATGGTGGAGTTGTAAGAGGACATCTTGCGTGGATAGGTGGGGGCGGAAACCAAGCATGGTGTGGGGAAGGAGATGGTGTGCGTCCGTGTACGTTTGCAAGCGAGCGAGAACGACATGTTCTAGAAGCTTGCCGACGCACGAGGTGAGTGAAATGGGCCTGAGATTCTCGATTGTGAGTTTCTTGCCCGGCTTGGGGATGAAAGCCACGCGAGCGTGTTTCCATGATTGGGGGAGGTTGCCGGAGCGCCAGCACTCGTTGAGGAACGAAGTGAGGGTAGCAACCGAAGGGGCGTCGAGGTTTCGGAGGAGCTTGTTGGGGATGCGATCTGGGCCGGGGGCGGAAGTGGTGCGGAGCTTCTGTAATGCCGCGTAGACCTCCGCTTCCGTGATATCGGCGTCCAGTACTGGGTTGGGGGCCCCAGAGTAGGACGCGAGAGGGGGAGGAGGTGTGCCAGGAGGCAGAAGCTGAAGGTATTTGGCGGACAGGTCTGCCATCAGCGACGGAGTGTCGCCGGGGTAAGCCCGGACCACTCGTTGTAACTGCTGCCGAGCGACCGACTTGGCGGAAGCAGGGTCGAGGAGGTGGCGGAGGAGATGCCAGGACTGTTTGCAGCCCAACTGACCAGAGAGACCCGAGCAGAGCTGCTCCCACTGTTGGCGGGCGAGCGCGGTGGTGTGTTGCTCGATCGTACGATCGAGGTGCGCGATGCGGCGGCGTAAGCGACGGTTGTGACGTTGCTTCTGCCAACGGTTGCAAAGGCCGGTGCGGGCGGCCCACAGGTGGGCAAGACGGGCGTCAGTTGCCGGATGGTCCTCCGTGGTGGGGATCGAGGCGGTGACTGCGTCGAGGTCCGCTAGCAGCTGGTCGGTCCACGTCGAGAGGTCCTCGATGTTGGAAGTGGCGGAGTGCAACCGGCGTTCTCGGAAAGCGTCCCAGTCTGTATAGCGGGCCGTGTGTGGGCGCGGCTTGCTGGGGGAGGTGAGAACTTGAATGGTGAGGACATAGTGGTCACTGCCGAGGGACTGATGCGTGTTAGACCAGCGCGCGTCGCGCACGCTGCGGCAGAAGCTGAGGTCCGGGGTGGTATCGCGGCACACACTGTTGCCGATGCGCGTTGGTTGCGTGGGGTCGGTGAGCAGGGAAAGGTTGAGGTCGTGAGCGAGCTGCCACAGCCTCCTTCCGGGGCCATCTGCCTTCGAGTAACCCCAGTCCGGATGCTTGACGTTGAAGTCGCCGAGAATAAGAAGGGGTGATTTGGCTGCTTTCGCTGCAGCGGCACGGAGCAAGGCTAGGAGAGACGCATCTTCAGTGGAGCGAGGGGGGTTGTACACGTTGAGAATAAACAGAGAGGGCTGTTCACGTTGCTGAGGTAGTATCTCGAGAAAGACGTGATGGACTGCAGGGAAGGGTAGATCGTGTCGATTGACAGCGAGCGTCCGCCGGGTGAGGACGGCCGTCACGGGATGGGGCAGAGGATGGTGAGTTACTTGGTTGTAGGCGACGTAACCCGAGAGGGAGACGTCGGCGTGAGTTTCCTGTAGTACGATGATATCAGGCGCGTCCGAGGGGTCTAGTTGTTGTAGGTGGAGAAGGAGGTGGTTACGCTTGGGACGAAAACCACGGCAGTTCCACTGCCAAATGGTGACGATGGATCGGTCAGCCATTTTTAACAGCGGAAGATGTTGCCTCGGCCGGTGTTTGCGAGGTTCGGGCGGCGCCGGAGGAGGTGGTGGTGCGGGCATGGAGGGGTGGCTTTGCTCGGATGCTTCCAAGCATGGCAGTTTGTAGGCTATCAACTGTTGACTGTAGAGATTGGAAGGACGTGGCGGGGGGGTAGGCGGCGAAGTCTGTGCGCAGGGAATTTAGAGCTTCGTGCTGTGCAGTGAGAAGCTGGTGGACGGAGTTGAAGCGGCTATCCAACCGCTTTTCAAGATCCACCAAGGCCGTCTTGATGGATACCTGGACCTCTTCAGAAAGGTGAAGAGATTCAAGGGGAGTGTTGGGTCGACGGCGCTTGCCAGTGCATCCTTCGGGAGTCTGAACGTCCATGTCGGAGGAGGAGCAAATGGTAGAGGGCAGAGAGGATTTCACTGTGATGGCTGATTCCAGCTTCTCTTCAAGAGCTTGCAGTTTCGCTTGGAGGGAATCAATTTGGGTCTTCTGAGCTGCAATTTGAGCGCTTTGTGCAGTGACCTGCTGTCGGAGGGAGGCGTTTTCTTGCTGCAGTGCAACAACCTGCGGCTCCGAGGGCAAGCCGGGGGCGCCGCGGGGCCATGTCGAATTCATGGGCTGTGATGCGGGTTTAGGCACCGCTGGTACGGGGGGCGGAGAGGCAGTAACCGACTTGGGCGGTGGAGCTGGTGAGGGACCACTTGCTGCTTGCTGGGAAGAGCGCACTGCCGCTGCGGGCGGAACAGGCTGTTGTGGCGAGGGGTGTGTGTCAGGTACCGGGGCCTTCTGGCGTTGAGGGCGCTGCACGTAGCGGTGTTTACAGTTGGAACTGTACGTGGAGTGGTTCCCATTGCAGACGATGCAGCGGGGGTTGCAAGTGGGTGGCGATCCTTCGGGCGGTGTGGGGTGAGCAGCGCCGCACCGATGGCACCGCTCCTGCCGCGGCTTGGGGCACACGTCGGTCCGGTGGCCGGTCGAGCGGCAATTGTAGCAGGCTTCCACCTTGTTGCGGAACGGAAGGAGGCGAAGCTGGACACCGTGGTAGAAGATCCACCGCGGTAGTTTCGGCTCCATGAGGGTGACCAAGATGTGAGGGGCCTTGCCCATGCGGCGGCCGCCCACAACAGAGAGGGTAGGATTGCTTGCCTGAAGGTCTTCAAGGATGGCTTGGTCCGTGAAGTCGTCGAAGGCGTGGTACAGTATGCCCCTGAGGGCATCGTCTGGCGGTGGGGCGTAAAGGTGGACGGTGAAAGTGTTGCCGGAAACCGTGAGGGAGGTGATGCGGAGGTATGCTTGAGCACGAGCCGAGTCCGCGACGCTGAGCGTAAAAGTGTTGTTGACGGGGTGGATCCGCACCGTGTCGCGAGATGCGGGCGGGAGGTCTTGCAGGCACGCTGCTTGCAGCAAGGCGGTGTACAAGTGCCAAGGCTGGAGCTTGGTGAGTTCTACGGGGCTTTTTGGGCGGCCGACGATGTGAATCGTGTCCGCCGGGAGACGAGGGAGCGGAGCGCGGCGGCGGTGCTGCGGAGGCGATGCATTTACCCGCTTCGACGAAGGCAGAGAAGCCGGCGTGGTGGTGGGCTTAGCTGCGGCGGTGGCAAGGCGCAAGGCTGCGCGGCGTTGCTCTTGGGCGCGGAGGCCTGGCGACTGCCAGGATTCGTCCGAGAGTTCCTCGGGGGACACGTCCTGTCCTTCGACAATATACTCCATAGCGGTGGACAGCTAGGAGATGGGCGACGAGGCAGCGGCGGGCGGCCGGGCGGTCGCTCCGTCTGTCAGCTGATGTGCAGGCGGCCGCGCTCGAGCTAAGCCTAAGAGGCCTAGGTCGGTGCACGGCGTGGTCGAAGGCTTTCGAAAGCTCTCCCGGGCCACCCCGGGCGAGTTTCGCAATAAAGTGGGTGTCGAAGAAATCCAGACAATGTGCTCCAGCCACCCGTGAAGAAATTATCCGGATAGGGTCGAAAGGACCGGCGCGAGGGCCGAAAATTGGCGGAGCCGAAGTGAGGTGCGACTGCTCTCGACGGTGATCCGCCCCCTTTCCTCCTTCACAGCAGTATTCCAGCTGAAACTTGTCAGGAGCGTCTTTAGCTCGTGAGAGAAGATGCAGCTCATGATGCATGCGTAATCGCATTGTCGACATTTCATTTTAATTTATTAAAATCATCATCATCATCTCCATCATATTGTGTCCTAAGTCTTTTTGTTGCCTTTCTGTCATCGGAAGTGGGCCGTAGAGATCTATGCCAACGCGACCGAAGGGGTTGGCAGGGCACGGAAGTGGCTGCAAGGCTCCAGACGCGCGTGAAGGCGGTGATTTGCGACTCTGACAGTCAGGGTAGCACTGAACAAAGTTTCGTACAAAGTTGTACATGCCGCGCCAGTAGTAGCGATGGCGAATAAGTTCATAGGTTTTGAAAACTCCGGCATGGCCACATTGTGGATCGTCGTGGAAGGCAGCACATATTTGTGATCTTAATAATAATATCTGGGGTTTTAGGTCCCAAAACCACTATATGATTATGAGAGACGCCGTAGTGGAGGGCTCCGGAAATTTCGACCATCTGGTGTTCTTTAACGTGCACCTAAATCTAAGTACACGGGCCTCTACCATTTCGCCTCCATCGAAATGCGACCGCCGCGGCCGGGATATTTGTGATCTTAAGCTGCGGGGAATGACCAAGAGCCATTTACGGCCTGCGAGAGCATAGTTCCGTCGGTGTAGCAGCCGATAACGAATGGCGAAATGGGCAGCTTGGCGTCGGAGAGATCGGGATGCAGGAGTGGTCGATGCTCCAGAAAGATAGCCGAAAAGAGAAGGGATCCATGGGTCACGGCGTTGTTCAGTAGCAACGGAGTCAATGTCGAAAGATGTGACTGAGTTTGTGCAGTTCGTTGCGCAGGCCGAGTCTGGAGGTAGAGGCGAGCGGGACGAGGCGTCCGCGTCAGAGTGCTTGCGTCCGCTGCGATAGATGACGCGAATATCGTACTACTGAATTCGGAGTGCCCAACGGGCTAGTCGGCCAGACGGATCTTTCAACGTGGCGAGCCAACAAAGGGCATGGTGATCCGTTACCAGGTCGAACGGGCGACCGTACAAATACGGGCGGAACTTGGTAAGCGCCCATACTAGAGCTAAGCACTCCTTTTTAGTGACGCTGTAATTGGTCTCTGCTTTTGTCAGCGTGCGACTCGCATAGGCGACGACGTATTCGGAGTAGCCGGGCTTACGTTGGGCGAGGACAGCGCCAAGACCGGCCCCACTAGCGTCTGTATGCACTTAAGTTGCCGCTGTTGGGTCGAAATGGCGAAGGATGGGAGGGGAGGTGAGCAGACGACGGAGCGTAGCAAACGCGACGTCGCACTCAGGAGACCAGGTGGTGAGGTCTGTGTCACCGCGTAGGAGCTGGGTCAACGGCGACATGATGGACGCGAAATTTCGGACGAAGCGCCGGAAGTAGGAGCACAGTCCGACAAAACTTTTAAGCTCTTTAATGGTAACATGCTTCGGGAGCTCGGCGACGGCACGAAGTTTCGCAGGGTCGGGTAGAACACCGTGCTTGGATGTGGCCTAAGATGGTCAGCTCCCGCGCGGCGAAGCGGCACTTCTTGAGGTTGAGTTGCAATCCAGCGTTGGTTAAAAACGTCAAAACCTGTCTGAGCCGATGTAGATTGGTAGGAAAATCGGGAGAGAAAACGACAATATCGTCGAGGTAGCATAAACACACAGACCACTTGAGGCCACGCAATGTGTTGTCCATGAGTCGCTCAAACGTGGCAGGTGCGTTGCAAAGGCCAAAGGGCGTCACGTTAAATTCGTACAGCCCGTCAGGTGTAATAAAGGCAGTTTTCTCGCGATCAGCTTCAGCCATCAGAGCCTGCCAGTAGCCAGAACGTAAGTCTAAGGACGAGAAGAATTCTGCTCCTTGAAGGCTGTCAAGGGCGTCGTCGATGCGCGGCAAGGGATAGACGTCTTTCCGCGTCACTTTATTTAAGCGACGGTAGTCGACGCAAAAGCGAATAGACCCGTCCTTCTTGGGAACTAGCACGACAGGAGATGCCCAAGGACTGTGGGATGGTTGAATAACGCCACGGCGTAGCATATCTTCGACCTGGTCGTTGATGACGCGACGCTCTGCAGCAGAGACGCGGTACGGTCTTTGACGCAACGGCTGGTGCGAACCGGTGTCAATGTAGTGGTGGACTTCCGACGTGCGGCCCAACTGCGGCTGAGAAACATCGAACGAAGTCGAGAAGTGTTGGAGAAGTCGAAGTACCGCGGCGCGTTCTTCGGCAGTGAGGGTATCGGCGATTGAACTCGTGAATAATTCACTCGACGAGCCCTCCGGTGTTGAAAGGGCAAGAAGGTCGCTCGAGTCAGTATGACACTATTCGTCTGGCATGTTCAGAAAGAACGAAGAGTCAAGCTCTTCCACGCGACCGAGACATTCACCGACAAGCAACGTAACCGGTGCGGAGCGGGGATTCTAGACAAAAATATTGCTGTGGCCGGCAGCGATGTCAAGAGCAGCAAAAGGCAGTGGGACGGCTCTGCGACTCAAGAAGAATGACCGACTGATTCTGTGTGTGCAGTGTCATGTGCTATCTTTCTATCTTTCTCTCTCTCTTTCCTCTCCATCTTTAATCTCCCCCACCCTGTCCCCATGTGTTGGGTAACAAACCGGTTGTCCTATACTAGTTAACCTCTCTGCCTTTCCTTCTCTATTATTACTTCTCTCTCTTCCTTTTTTCCCCTGTGCAGGGTAGCCCGAGAGAACAATAGCTCACGCCAACTTGTCTGCCCTCCTCTAATAAACACACACACTCTCTCTCTCGCTCGCTGTTAACGGAAACAGTGAAGACTCGGTGGACGGCTGGTCAACTCAAAGCGCCTACGGGGCTGCACCACTATATTGTTGTGTGTGGTGTCTACGAGTTCGCATAGTTGCCAATGAGTGCGTACAAACACCGAACATACGCCATTTATTCAAGGAAAGAGTTACGTCACAGATGCATCACAACTTTAATGATGTAAGATTTGTTTCCCACACATTACTGGGAAGGAGAGGAACTGCACTCAATCTATCTGTCATAGATGGCATTACAATACCAGTGTTGGTATTGTTTGAATGGTACATCGAGACAGATAACAGCATCTGAAGATTCAGCTCTACCAATTAATTTAAATTTTTATTAACGTCGGCATTCCCTTCTACCCGCACCCGGGATATTTGGTGCGTAGTAGAAAAAAAGCTGCCATATTAGAAGCTTATAGTAGTTAAAACACGTACCTGCAAACCGTGTGCCGTACTTCAAAACTAAAGGGTTAGATCAGTTGAAGAAGCAAACAAACAAAACAAGCAAAAAATCGCCTACGCTTGTATGTTTCGGCGGAATCAGCAGAAAAGCTCTTTCTTCTGGTGTATAATTACTGCAAATCAGCAAAAAGGAGCGTGTTCCATCTTTCGTTATTTGTTCTGTATGCCTTCCAGAGTGCGAAGTGAAACCATGACGAAAATTTTAAAAAATAAAATAAAATAACGCAATGGCAGCGTCCCTTAATAGCGCGCAGAACCGAAATTCTAGACCACGCGTCTGGCCCGTTACGTGTTTGCTTGTTTCTCTGGTTTTACACTGACGCTTGCCTGCTGGGTTAGTTTGCTTTATCGATCGTACACTGCTGCATCATCCTGGTAATGAGTTCAGAGTTTGCTTCCACGCGCAACGAGTTATGGGAGGCTGGAAAGTTATGTCGTGGTTAAGCTGGAAGCGATGCTCTGGGCCTCTGGCTGCCATATTAGGCTACTTTTTCCAAGTGCGCTAATGTTAAAGCAAAAGTAAAAAGAAAAAAAGAAAGCGTGTTGCACTCTATAGCTTTGCTTCTGACACGTGCATTTGCTGCGAGTTTTCAGCATTAGCTGAACATAAGTGCGGTTTCCTATTTTTGGGCACAACGTCGAGTTTAATATCCACCATGAAACTGGAACATGTTATCTCAGCGGGAAGCATGCCAAGGGGGTAAGGAGACGGTAGAATCTGTTCCAGTGCTGCAGTTGTTACAGAAAAACGAGGTGCAATATATCGCTACCGACATGTCTCGTGGTTATAAGGCGTACGTTCATTCATCATAAGTTCGCTCGTTTTTTAGGGGCGAAGCTCCTCTTAGTCTAACCTTGTCACGCGTCCGGCGTAAGGCGTAACCTGCAGTATACTACGACCCATCACCGATCCTTTGCAAACTGCCCACTACTTCGTCTTTGCCAACATCCCACTACAATCCATCACCGATCAATTACTTCACCGACCATAAAGCCTTTATAATGAAGGGGTAATGGAAGCCACCTTTGCAAACTGCCCACTACTTCGTCTTTGCAAAACATCCCACTACGACCCATCACCGATCCATCACTTCACCGTCTATAAAGCCGTTATAATGAAGGGGGAACGGAAGCCACGTCTAGCTACCACTTACGATTAATAAATTTTCTTGTATAAAAAATACAGTGTTTCTCACGTCTTTGATGATGTACTGGGCTATCGCTTTGATTACTGCTGGGCGAAACCACTGAATATTTCACGGTGTAACCATGATTGCTTCAGGAGCTTCGCCCAAGCTCTTCATCATTCACCCGTGGATATGCTGTGAATTTTTTGGATGATGTATGCTTCGAACTACTAAAATATATTTTAATTGGAGCGACAGACCATGTCATGCCACCACCTCATCAAAAGACTGCAAAGAACGTTCATTCACAATAGCCACGTCTTGTAGACAGAAATTGTTGAGCTCAGCGTAGTACGACGGTATTGTCTGTTATGGCTTCTAATACGCGCGCGCGAATCGATTACTCTCAGGCTCTGTGTGGGGTATGAAAGGCGCTAAAAGAGCCTCGTCAATGAGCATATGCGCGAATTCGCTGTCGCCATAAAACCATAAAGCCACTGTGGTTCCTGGGTAACGGTTGGCACACATCATGCGCAGACAGCTTACTTGGCAACAAGATCAAGTTGATATTAGGTGCTTCCGAATAAGGGTGGTATAGAGACGTTGTCACAATGACAGATACCACACTGTGTTAGCACTGGAATAGAAATACTCGCACAACAAACAAAGCTACACACCATCAAATGCTTTAGTAATAAAATGAACGCCGAAGAAAAACCCTCTATTGCAATGTAACGTTATTACTTGGCTGGAAGGAGTGCCAAAGCAGCAAGGCGAGCTTTCAAAACATGAGAAATATTCGCTACGACTATGGCATATGGTATAAACAAAGTTTTGTCACCATGTGACTGTGCAAACAGTCTCTAGGGGAGTACTTGTTATGAATGTTAACGTCGGAAATTTTGTTAACAAAACAAACTGCGAGCGGAACAGAGAATAACAATGCCAAATTAAAGTAATTCGGTTTGACTTGAAGAACTTGAAGCGAGGGCTATTTGTACTGGCGGTTCGAAAGCCGAATCAGCGTCTAATCAAATCATGCCGACCATTCGTGATAAGTGCCATAGACGGCGGGATATTAAAAGTGCACCGCAGTTACTGGAGAGCTAAGCGATAAACGTTAGGCTCACGTCGCATTCGTACGATGCAAAGACAGACAGACATTGTTAGACAAAGAGCGCGCACAAGAATTTTGAAGTCATATGCTATCACTCATTGAAAGCGACAAAATATTAGGAACAGCATTAAAAAATTATGAGGATCAAGATATGATAGATTAAATTTGAGAGGAAGAGTGCGGTGCCACGCGAACAAAACTGGCGCTTCTGACCGGATTTTATTTAAATTTAAATGGAATCAATACCTATTACACGGTGCTGTGCGTTGAGCAGTGATAAATGACAGAACACACGACCCGTAAAAAGCGAAGTCCAACAGAAAAAAAATTCGGCAGATCCCACGTACCGTGGGAATCGATGTTATGCGAAGCATGTGCGGGAAAGTGAGTGTGGCGTAATTTTTCACATTGAGCAAAACGTGAAGGAATAACGCTAGAGAAATGTGAAAATGGTATATACACACACACATATGTTGAAGAGCCGCGCATGTGTTATATAACCAGTTGTTTACAGTTGCGCAACGATGCGAACAGCAACATGGGAAGCTGATATGTAGTGCTTTTATTCTTTATTATTTGATAGCATGGATTCAAACAGGACAAATGAAACAGATGCAAAGGACAGGCGCTACGCGCAACTAAGCTTTCTTCAGAAAAAAATTCTTCAGATATACACACAGCCGAGTGGCACGCAGGTGCCCTGCACGTACGTTACGCTCACAGTTACAGTTGTTACAGTTGCGTTTCAGTTGTTATGCTTCTACTTGACCCTTATGACGGACAACGCACGCACATTTTACGAACTCGTGTGAATGTGTGGAGAGGGTCTTTGACAGTTCTTGAACACGGTGATCATCACCGTGATCAGTGAGCACCAGCAGCTGGACAGGACTTGTTATGGAATCCGTTCGTGATTGTGGCTACGAGGGGTCTTAGTGTAGTAAAGTGCAATGTATAGTATAGCTGGTGGAAATCGTGCATGCCTCTTATCAAGAAATGATCTATGATGCCTCCTGTCCTGGACCTGGCAACGAGGTGTTGTGATGCCCTGTTCACATCCAAGCCGCCTTTCATGCAGTGCAAGAAGCAGGCGTTGTTGGGTTTTTGATAAATCAATGTTCAAGTCACCGGCAATGATGAGGGGCATGGTCTCCTCCGCAGAGTTATTGTAGGAAGCACTGACCCCGATTTTTGCGCAATCCATGTGGTCCACATTGCGGACCACGTGAACGAGCGGTTGGTAGCCCAGCGTCTTCCAGGAGTGCTTTGTCTTCAGTTCCCTAACTTTCCTTGCGTCCGCCGCGGTAGTGTAGCGGTTACGGTGCTCGGTTGATGAGCCGAAGGTCGCGGGTTCGATCCCGACCGCGGCGGTTGCATTTCGATGGAGGCGAAATAATGAAGGCCCGTGCGCTGTTGCGATGTCAGTGCACGTTAAAGAACACTGGTTAAATGCTGGTTAAAGTTGGTTATCACTTTCTTCGCGTGTCAGTGTGTATGTTCGCGGTTACTGTGTCGATTGCGACTCTGTATCACCTGTGGCACATACCCGCATAACATGAACTCTGGTACACGGGTATGTGCCACACGTGACTAAGAGAAAGGGTTTCATGACGTACGCGACAGGTATTTTGCGTTATTCATGCCCTGACTAGTTAATCGTGTTGTTCATACATTGCCCCTCTGCTATGTCAATTTTGGTATGTTACCACCTATGGAGACGACCAGGAGAGCGCTCAGACGTAGGCGGCTAGATAGATAGATAGATAGATAGATAGATAGAAACGGCCAAAGTGCCTGAGGTTCGCTAAGAAATGCTTCGCATTTAGAACTCATAAACAGGAATTTCGCAAGCAGCGTACAAGCACTCGTGAGTGCTCATCTCAGATCCCCTAGACGCACATTTTCACGCTTTCTCTTTCCCCTTTGCGCCATTTCGTTCGCCTTCGCATGCTTTTCAACTTCTACTCCTACACAACAGAGCGAGCTGCATTCCGAACCGACAGGCAGTAATTCATCTCTACTGTTCAGCCGAGTCCTCAGTTCGCAATTCAGCGATAAAAAGAGGCACCCTCGCTGGCAGAATTCGTGTCAATGGAATGTGTCCACTTTCTTTCGAATGCCCGTTTTACACTCGACCATCCTCTACTGTAAAGTGAGCGCGAACCCAGAATAGCAATCATCCTCTAAAGGGTTGGTTCAGCGGAGCTCAACTGTTCCCAAAATGTGGGCCTGGCAGCAGTGCGTTTGCCAGCTTGGGACATGGTTTCTACACTGCACTTCCTTCCACTTGCGCTGCCCTTTCTAATAAACCAGGTTGCATAGGCCTTCCCAGCTCTCCTTTCACAGTAAATGTATCTACGTGTATGTATTTTTCCATGCAAACGTTGCAATCGCATAACGTAACGTATTCAACTGTCAATCGGATTAGCTAATCCCTTCTGTGGCATTGCCCGCACTGTCTAACAGTCTCCTGTGACGTTGAAGATATTTTATGCGATTAATTAAATACAAACCAATATAAATCCCTTTTCCTTAGAGCATTCTCTTTGTTTCCTCTTCCAGGCGGTGCTTCCATCACCTAAGTTCAGATATTCTTGCCTAAACATTTTGTGAGAGTAAAGCACTGCATCGGTAGCACGATCCGTTTGCTTTGAAGCTAATGAGCAAAGACGTAGATCACCTCTGTGCTAGAGATGATCTACTTCTACCCATGGGCACCGGTTTTAACTTGCCGCTGCACTGCAAGTTGTGTGGTTGTTCGCCCCTGTTTGATAAGGTGACAATTTTAGGTAAGGCTAAGACGCAGCGAGAACGGGAGAATATTGAGGCATTCCATATCTGGAAACTTGGACCAGACAAATGCGTTAGCGCCGCTTCGGTTTATCTTACCAGAAAAGAATTTTTGTTTCTAGCACAGAGGTGATCTGCTTAGATTAGCTGTTTGTGCTTTTTGGCTTTTGGGCTGTTTGGTTTTTGTTTGTCATCCGCGCATGCGTCGTACGGTCTGGGGGGGGGGGGGGAAGGTTTTTCCAAAATAAACGCCAGTTGTTAGTGCCACGTCTCTGCGCTCTGTCTCTGTTTTCTGCCGCTCTGCTTTTTCCGTTTTCGACGTTTTGTGGCTTCTTTTGCAGTTAACCCTGATACCCTGTCCCACATATCGTTTTAAATATGTGACTTAACTGAATAAACCCAAGAGAGTGCTTAGATTATATTCTGTACAGATTTCTGTAGTTATAACACGTTGGAACAGTTGCTACAAATATCCACGCCGCATGTCAACATGACCTAAACTTCAGGGTGCAAGGCAGTGTAGATTCAAGTATTACCAAACGTTTACTGGGAAATTCTACAAAATAAACGATGATAATATAATAAGTGTTGGGGTTGAATGTCTCAAAACCACGATATGATTATGAGGGACGCCGTAGTGGAGGGCTCCGGAAATTTCGACCACCCGGGGTTCTTTAACGTTCACATAAATATAAGTACGTGGGCCTCAAGCATTTCCGCCTTTACCGAAAATGCGGCCCCCGCGGCCGGGATTCGATCCAGCGACCTTCGAGTCAGCAGTCGAGCACCACAACCACTGGACCGCCGCGGCAGGTGGGATAAAAAAGTCACAGTTTCACTGCAACGTCGAAGCAATGAATGCGATAGCAATAAATTGGAATGTAACGCCAAGAACGGAAAGCAGCTCTAAATTGCCAGCGCGTCGCTCGAGCCCAAAGGATGCACGAAAAGAACGCACAGGACGAGCGCGAACTAATGCGTCACAGCTCGACCCTTGAAGCGCACTGCTCAAACATAAAGCAGGACGCACGAAACGAACGAACAGGTACACACAAGACGAGCGCGAACTAATTGTCACAGTTGTTACTTATTTCTGTTTGAACAGCGCGCTCCATTCGCAAACGCGGCCGCTGCAGCGAGCGAAGCACCCCACCGACCGCCCCGCCCCTTCTTTACTCGAGATAAGCGCACGAAAGCGACCACGCCCTGTAGGACTAAGAGCAACGGCATTCGAAGGAGCGGGGCGACGATCTTTAAAGCGCGCCACACGCTTCTCTACCACACGCGCGCACATCGCGCAATCTATGTGGTAACTAAGAAAGCATGCTGAAGTATATGGTGTATATAAATAGCTCGCCGTTAGCAGGCTGAAAGACGATGCTGTCGTGGCCTAACGTCTAACGCGGCGGGCTGCAAAGCGAGAGGTCGCCCGTTCGATTCCACGCGTCGCAAAATATTTCTGAATTACTTTTCTTTGTGGCTTTTCTATATATATACATACTTACACATATACGGTGAATGACGGCGACGGGGACGGACATTTTCCAGCGGAGACTGTCCATATAATTGAATAAAATTAAGGCAGCTTTGCACTAGTGCTACCAAGCCTAAAGGAAGTGCGCAGCTGGGCAGCCTTCTTTTGTTTCTATTCGGTTTTCTTTCTTTCCTCCTCTCTTTCTTTCTTTTTCTGTTTTCCAGTTTTTTCGGTCTTTTTTCCTCTTTTCATTTTACTTATTTCTATTTTTATTCCTATTTTTCCCTTTCTTTCTCTCACTTTCTATTTCTCGCTTGCTTCCTGTTTCTATTTTTGTAGGTGGTTTTGCCTGCGTTACATCAAGCAACGGTAGCATACGACAGCACACGACAGCCCGGTCCCCTAAAATGCTCCGTACTTAAAAGTTGAGGGAGCACAGTGATGGACAATGGCGCTACCTCCCTTGCCTCAACATTTTGCTTGTTTTTACGAAGTGCAATAAATCCTACAGTTCCTTTTGAGATGAGCATAGCCCGCGTTAATTAAGGGAAACGCGAGTTTGTTGTTGGACAACCAGTGCCTATCTTCAATGTCAATGGTCGCCCAATGGTTTGCCCAATGGTTTGCACAACTCTGTGTTAATATCAGCTGCATATTACACAAAACAAGACAACATTTGTCCAAAGATTCACACTACAAGAGACAGCCAGCTTAAGCAAGGGTGCTATTGTGTACATCGTCAGATTCTGCCATGCTGTCAAATTCGCTGCCTTGTCAGGTCTGTTTGGCGCAAAGAGTATGGCCTCTCAGATTGGATCAAAATTCTATATTTTATTTGCGGAACTTCACAATTTAAACAATAACACTTCAGCACAGCGCAGGCTCGTAGGAGCCGGAAAGAAGAAAAGGATCGACGCATGCCTCTTGCCCGAGCTTTTCCCTTCGCCCACTGAAAAGGTCCACTGAAAGCAAAAATCAACTAGGAACGATACGATAGGCTCGCGGCCTAGGTTTATGCATGGCCCGCCTCATATTTTAGATGTCGTCCCGAGACTTCCCTTTGCCACTTCCAGAACAGCCCAATTTTTGTATGAACACGTTGAAAAAGCGATGCAGAGCAACAACTCGGCAAACTTCAAATAAGGGGACAGGGACTGTTTGCAGTGAGAATAGGCCACCAGAAATCAATCCAGGCCTGGTGGTCCTCGCCGTCCGGAAGGAGATGATATACATGTCAGCTGCTGCCAGCGCACACAATTCCGACGCACGGAACCACCTGAAATCGATCGGCATCGCTCGAACCGTTCGCTATCGATGCCAACGGCGGAGCTAAATACAGAGTCCTCGTCGCGGCCATCGCCACCGCTCGTTGACTGACGACTATGTGGATCTCCACTGAACGCACACACGCCTCGCGGG
>NC_051178.1:227666098-227716191 GCF_013339695.2 Rhipicephalus sanguineus
CTCGACAGAGATGCGCCCTGGCCCCAGAGCAGCACGGATTCAGCAGCGGTAAAGAGGGACGCGGCTGCAGCGGAGAGCGCGGCCACAAAACCAAGCAGTGGCTCGGACTGTGAGTAGAGATCGGTGCTACTCGGCCAGACGATCCGTGTGTACTTAATGGGTTCAGATTATTTACCAAATCATTTCTCAATCTTTTCCAACAAAGCAGCCTTTTATTGAGAAAAATGTTTAGCTTTTTTTCTTGTGAATTGTTATAAACGAGCAAACATCGCCTGCATACCTCAAGATATGCATGTTGTACGGGTTTACAATTTTTATTTTGGGGAATATGCGCAAGATTTAACTTAACAAGGTGTGGGTTCGAGCTAGTTGGTACTCCATGATCAACTACTACTTGAGCAAAATTTAGCATTTTCGTTTTAGAAGGAGGGAATCGTTATATATAAGACCTTTATTCATGTTTTTGTTGGGCTCTACATCGCGATTGTCCTGATCCAGATAGGGCAAAAATCACGATTGGGAGCTACTATGAGAAAGCCGTTTTGTCATAGCTATAGATATAGTGATATTCGACAGTTCATTCGCATCAACACTGTGTGTACGTGAAAATTCCCCGCCAACATTACATGCTCTTTCGAGTTGCCTTCTTTGTCGTGCCAACTGAATACAAACTGAATGATTTGAATAATTCGCAGGCGTAGAAAACGGGGTGACGGCTACCGACATTTTGAACAAGATTGTCAGCAATGAGGAAGAATACAACGAGGCAGGGGTAGAATTTGATTCCCAGTTTGACGAAGCAGAGTCACAGCACAACGGCAGCACCAATGGCACCGACTCCAGAAGCCAGGCAACGCCATCGCCGCCCAATGCCGCCATCGTCATCGCCGCCCAAACGGTGCCACCAGCACCCGCAGCAGTCCCTCAGGCAGAGGGCGCACGCGCCTCAAACCGAGCAGCTGTGGCGACAGAACCAGTTCGGGGTAGGTGTTCAATAACTAAGCTGTCATTGAAAAACTGTCCAGTTTATAAAGGTTTCGCTAGAAGTGCTAATTTTTACCACCTGTGCTTTTTTTTTCACCTGCAGGAAAGAAAAGGCAGGAACAGGCTGCAGATTTTGAGTTCCTGGAAAAACGTATGCGCCACGACTTTCTAATGAAAGAAAAGGAATGTGCCACAGAGGCTAGGCGTTTAGCCCTTGAGGAGAAAAGGCTGGCGTGGGAAGAGGAACGGGGCCGGGCTGAGCTGCGGCTCAGGGAAAGAGAGAGCGAAAGGGCTGCTCAAGAACGCGAACAAGAAAGGAGGTTTCTTGCAGAGCAAAGAGAGCGAGAGAAGAAAGAAAAGACGGAGGAGCACGACAGGTTCCTTGCACAGCAGCAATGTATGCTGAGCATTCTGGAAAGAGTGCTAGAAAAAATAAATAAATGATGGATCTGCAGTGCTTGTACGTGACTCTTAAGAGGCAAGAAAGATGATCGTCACAAATATTCAATCAATCAATATTTATTCTCATCCCGATGAGCAAAATGTACAGAAGCAATTGTGAGGTAGACAACTGGTATTTCATAAAAAATAAAATTGTACTAACAAGGAAATATTCACAGTGTGTAAAGGTATAAAAAAACAAGCACTAGGTTTCCTAGTTACCGTGAAATTATATACTGTGCCGAGCAAGGAGACAACGTAACAGCAGCGGCGTACATGCTTACGTCGATGAAGGAACATCGGTAAAGAGCAGTCATTTTGCGAAATATCAGCAGACTTCACCATCACTGTTAATGCTTATGGCAGAGCCTAGAAAGAAATGCAGTACAGGTAATTAACTCGGCAAGCCGCAACGCGGCTTAAGGTACTCTTGCAGGCGTGGCGGGCTTACGGAAAAATATCTACAAACTTGGCTGCCGTACATACAAGTATGGCAGTTAGTGAGAATTGTTGCCGCTTTATACATCTCAGCCACTTGTTGTCGGAGCAGTTTTTGATTTTTCTTAAAATCTAGAAAGGCAAATTCAGCAACAGTTTTGCCAAAACCCCATTCCACTGCTTGGCGGACACTGCTCATGGCTTGATTAAAGGATTGCTGCGCATGTGTTAGTGCAAACCCGCCATAGGGCTTCATGATTAGTGGAAGCAGCGGATAGGCTGGGTCGCCATATATCACGAAGTCTTTCCCGTTGACAAGGCGCTCCAGCTTTGCATATATGCCACTGTCCCGAAGGATTCCTGCATAGAAAGGGAACGAATGGCTTGTTCAATGACAAAATATCAGTAAGTGAAAGTACCAGCAAGCCAAGATGTCTGCAATCTTTATCCTAGGCAACCTTTGCAGACATGCCAATAAAAAGCAAGTAGCACATTACGGATAGATGTAGCCTCAGAGTAGCATTTCAGTAAACGTCACCAACCTGCATCATGCCGCCGTCCCGGGTAGTGCCCATCTAATTGGCACACAATACCATTTGGGCACATTAAGGACTGATATTTGACACAGTGTACCCTTTTGTGGCCCGAAAAGTAGGCCTGCTGGTTCCGTTTTGGGCGGCATATCGGGCGAGCAGTGCCATCGATAAACGCCCAGCAGTTCTGTAGCGCCGCACCTTTTATTCTCACAGCCTGGAACAAATGGGAGCAGTTCAATATTCAGTTATATTCACGGTTGCCTCAAGGTTATTATATCAGGGTCAAACGACTCTTGAATAGGACGATGTTTCAGAGTGCACGAGCTATTTTCTCGAAAAGCGGCTTCTTTACATTTCCACCCCTAAACTCATATTGTTTACACGCTACGTGGATGATTGCTGTTGCGTTTTGATGTCATTTGAGCTGTACAATGTGCTCGACTAAAGACCCTAGATTTTTCACTTTTACTTAAGTAGCAACAACTGCCTCCCACCTCTCGCAAGCGCAGCCGGTATCTGCCGCCATGTTCTTCCTAATCTAAAACATTTACAAAGCCACGTGCGTTTAAGCACCCACGCACATTTTAGCAAAATTTATGCGAAAGAGACGTGCATTTCTGGGTCCGCTAATCTCCCTTCCATAGGCGTGCGCACGGGGGGGGGGGGGGGGCGACCCCCCTATTCACCTAAGAGGGGGGGCGCAAAGTCAGCCCCACACATTGACATAATAGAGAGGGGGGGGCTGCGACTCGGGGGAGGGGGGGCGCAATGTCAGCGCCATACATTGACATAATTGGGAAGGGGGGCGCTGCGACGAACCCTCGCCGCTTTCATTTAATCAGTGTAGATAAGGTATTAAGCCAGCTTGCAACAAGGAGGTTTTTTTTTTCTTTTTTTTTTCCCCTTCGAGCCTGGTGGCAGACATGTCACCGCCCCGTTATAAAGGGGACGCTCATAGCATCCATCCATCCATCCCCCTCTGAAGGGGAACCCTGCGCACGCCTATGCTCCCTTCATTAGAGCGGGGCACACGTGTTTCACCAGGTGCTCAAAAAGCTTTAGAAAGAACATGGCTACCGAAGACGAGCGATGCGATTCATCGGAGGCGCTCCAGTGGTTGTGGATACTGAACAAAGAAGAGATGAAATTCTAGGAACTTCATGCTTGCCCACCCGAATTCCATTGAGCCGGCTGTAGTATCCCAAGCACACACTTTACAGCAGACATGAAAAAGTGTTCGTCTCCCGTTCACGGGTGCCATCGCGAGAGAAAAAAAAAAACGAAAAACAAAAAGAACAACCGAACTAAGCAATTCCATACATTCCAGGCGCCAGCTAACAATAGCCTGTGTACTCCGAAAGGCAAGCGTAGAACTTGTTCATAAGCCTGTCTTTACCAACGGCAGCTTCTTTTCTCGTCTTAAGGACGACACACCTGCAGAAAAAGCGCGAAATTTCGACGGTACTTGTTTGATTGAAATTTCAACCACAAGATTACTTTCACCGACTACCAACTTTTGCGAAATAATTTGTCATAACAGGAATGCTGTTCATTTCAGTGAAAGCTTTGCTCGTTATCGCAATCTAAATTAAAACTGTGCGTCATTCAAATAAACTCAGTCTTGTCATTAACTTCTGCTACTGATCTCGCCGACTCGGTGCATATGTAATGAGGAAGGCCAAGCTCTGGCCTACACATCGACCTAATAAACAATTGTTTTTGGAAAAAGAAACGGATGAACAACACGCGCACACATACTTTTCTTTTTTTTAAAGGCACCGAGATATGCTGTAGATCTCGCAAGACCACCTAGTATTGTAGTGAGATGCAAAGTCCACTTACTTCTGCGAAATCACTGAGGCAGCCTGAAGAAAGCCAGGAGTGGTTGTTCATGTCCTGTAACAAGTGCCCAAATGTCGCCGTAATGTGTTTTATCACTTGCGAGCTCACACTTGACATTACTGACGTGTGCAGCCCAAAGATTTCTTGCAGGTCACACCATCTATTAGGGTAGGCCAGCCTTCGGAGCAGAAGGCACAATGCGTCCCGTCCGGGCACCGTCACTTTTTGCGCACTAGATATCTTATCAGGGAGCAGCAATGCACGAACTAGTTCACTAAGATCTCTTTTCTCGAAGCGGAATTGCTGTCGAAACAGCGTTGATTCCACGTGGTCCACATCGAGGAGTCCGTTGCGAGAGCGGTATCGCAGCAGCTCGGTTTCACGATCGAGCCTTATGCGATATTCTATGTCGTCGAGGCTGAAGTTGCCCTTCAAAAGCCTTCGCTCTCGGGTTGTGAGCATCAAATCGTCTATTTCTTCCCATGAAAGAGTGTCCCAAAGGTGGCGATTCGAAAGGATGCTTGACGGCATATTCCCTCCCTCACAGCTGCCCGTCTCGTCGGAGTCGTCGCACCGTCGCCAGTCACCACAAATCACCTAAACGAAATTCGCGCCGCCGTAAAATCTTGGCTTGTCTCACGCCTTGACTCGTGTCAACTATGGTTGGCTATTGTAGTTTATTGCCTAGTCACTAGGTGCCGCCAAGTAGCACTCCAAGACGAAGGTGTTCACGCTTAGGCGCACTCCATGTTTCCGTTGTTGCGTACGCTAAACTAATACTGTAGGAAGCAGCCTCAGCTGTAACGTAGGTAGCGCGCTAGCCGTTGCGTACGTACAGGTTTGCGCGCGCTAAACTAAAACTGTCTAGTGACCGACACAGACGCATGGTGTTTGAAACAGCGCAGGTGTAATGCGCCGCATGCCTCCTTCTGTAAAGCAAGAGAACACCAAACAATAAGCAGACTATCGTTTCTCGTGACCTGAATAGTACTCAATAGTTGTTCTTCGGCGTTTCTGTGGATAACTTTTCCTGCCTAGCCTATAATGCTGCGGGACAGGGTGTCGGAACGGAACGAAATCCAAAAACGAAAAACGAAAAAAACGATATTTTTGACCGGAACGGAAACGTAACCGAAACTTTATCTATTATTTCGTTCCGGAGTGAAACCGAAATTTTTTCAATCGTTTTTGGGTTCACGAGAAAACTTGGCAATGCCGAACTGAGGTCATGCAACGTGAGCGATTATGCACATCTCAGAGTACAGTATTAGCGCGTACCTTAGGCAGGAATTCCAAAGGAAAGATATGTTGAAATAGTGCGAAAAACGAAAACAGTGGCAACCAGATATGTTTATATTAACGCAAGGGGACTTTTGCGCGCCTGTCACGCAGGCCAGCGTGGAGAGGGCAAAGTCGGCACCGAAGTTTGTTACAGCGAAAGCTGTTATGAGATCACAACAGCTGCTTTTGGCGCCATAGTTGTCCGCCGCCGCCATTGTCTGTGACCGCTATCGTGTGATATAAGAAAAAATTAAATGAGAAATTTCTAGGATTCGAATGGATTTTAACCCGCACCCTGTGCGTGGCAGTCGAGTATTCCACCACAGTGTCACGCTGTTGCTTGTAACTTCTCCGCAAAAATACTCTACACAGGCGTCATGACGGCCAAGGAATCGTGTTAACATATGTTATATAGCGTGGCAGAAGACTAAAATAGCAACCTGGCGTCACACAATGCGAATTGCTCAAGGAGTCAGTCGTTGAATGCTTTCAACCCGTTACAAAGGGCTCAGCCATAATTCTTCATCGTCATTATAGCCACAGCACAAAGTGCATATAGTGCCTCACAGATGTGTAGCAGGTACTACGATTCTCCGAAGAATGAAGAAAAATGGCATAGTGGGTACTTCGCTACTACAGAACAATTACGATTTATGGCGTAGTGGGTACTTTGCATGTGTACTTGTATTAGTTTCCCCTAGAAAGGCTGTTGTTCCAGCTTACGCTGTGACTGCGCTGCGTGTTCCGCGCAGGCCTGGCGAATTTTTTTATTCAGGTCAGCGGCCTCGCACAGAGAGTGCACTCACTGACGTGCTGCTTTTGAGATCGTGCTCACTCCCTTGACCCAAAGCATTGAGCCCGCTAAAAAAATTCTAATTGACTATTGAGAAAATAAATATTATGACTTTGAAGGGTATAGTACTGGTTTGTGCTAGTTGGTAGGAATTCGTGGTAGAGTTTCTTCCACTCCTCTGAAGAACGTAGAAAGAACGTGTTTTACCTTTCTGCCACTTTCTTAAGAGGAGGGCAAGTAACTATATCACAAATACCACGTTTTTATGAGTACGTTAATTCAAATTTTTGCATTAAAAAAAACGTTACGAACTGTTACGGAACGTTTTTTTTTTTCGTTTCGGAACAGAAACGGAACGAAACTTTTTGCGGTGGAACGAAACCAAAACCGAAACGAAAAACATTTCGTTCCGACACCCTGCTGCGGGATATCTCTGTAACTGGTCATTATTTCAAATCCCTCGTCTTCCTCCTATCTCGACCAGGGCAATGCAGAGGCTTGGTCTGTGAGTGCTCGAGCTATCTGGTGTGCAGCCTCGTTGCCGGGAAGGAGGAGTGAGCGGGCGCCCAGATTATATCTGTTGTTCGCTGGTCTTCGTATTGATCCAATGTGCTTAGTGCTACTTTTCACATACGCCCTCGTGCAATGTTTCTCATAGCCGTCTGCTACTCACAAAAAGAATAAACGTGATAGCAATGAGCTGCTGTAACACTTTCATCGCAGAAAGCAAATCCCTAATGTGTTTGAAATACGGACGGCTGGTAGTGCCATAGTTACATACGCTAATTTAAGCTCGACAGTGGGTCACCTGACTTTGTCAACCAAACAAAATATGTGGTTATTAGTACTAAGCTTAAGGTTTGTGTAACGACGCACTCGAATTGTCAGCCACGAACGACTTCGTGGACGAGAGAACCAACTTTGGGACGCTGAAACGGCTTCGCTTAAAAGGCTGTAGACAATGAGCCACTGTCAGTACTTCTATCTTAGAGTTTGGAAGACAGTATACTGAGATTTCGAAAGTTGTGATGCTTCCGGAAAAGAAAACGGTAAAAGAGAAAATAATAAACATTCGTATCGGACAAGGCCAGGCGTTAAGCGATGCAAAGAAATTCGCAGGATGCGCTGACCTCCCCCTATAACCATAACAGATTCATCATCTGGTATGAAACACAAGTTTTACTAAGAGTTTTTCTCAGGCAGACGGAAAGAGAGTAGACACGAGTGCTTCAGCTGTTGACATCTCATTTCTCGTTCCTCGCGTAGGGTCTGGCTCTTTCTAGTTTGTCCTGGATGTTGTCCAGTCGCGCGCCTCTCAGTTTCCAGCTCACCACGTCGCGCAGGAAGCAGACGTTTTCTGCCGCTTTGCTGCACAATACTCATACATCCTATTTCCGCCCTTGCACACCCGATTTCATCGAGAGCAAAGCTTCTTGCACTCCTTTCCGTCATTGTATTCACTGGTGCACATCGAGCTCGATGAATTTTGCAAGCGTGTAGATGGGCTGTGGCAGAAACAAAGGCCGTTTACTCAACAAGAAAAACGCTACAAGGACAGCGTGTATCGAAGGGAGCAGGGGACATGTTCGCGAGGAAGCGTGGACGCAAAGAAGCGCCAGCCCTGCATAGTATCCCAAAGCATTGAAAACTCGGCGGTTATTGCAGTCGCTGGTAAAATAATAGAATAAATCGCCAAAATGCATTCGAGGAAAGTGTTTTGATGAAGCAATCACACGTCGCTGAAAAGGTCTTTCGTTAGACGAGGCTGTTTACCGCTCGCGTGCAAACAGCGATAACGCAACCATCGCCGCAACAAAGCCGTTATTGATACACATGCCTGGCCAATAACGTTTGGTGCGATGGAAACCGAAAATCGCCTTCTGGTATCTTAAATTAAGCGAAGCAAAGGAACCCTTGCCCTTTTTGACGTGTAGTCAACAAAGCGCCAATGTGATAGTAAACTGGTGCCTTTAACGTCACGCATTTTTACAGTGCGTCACATGGTCCACCTCAGTTGAGGGTTTTGATGTCATCTTGCCCATCTGAGGGCGACGCTAGAGGCTCTATTGTACCAACAACTTCGTATTCTGCATCACAATGCCGCAGCCACTGGGTCACGGCGCTGTGCGTCTCAAAGCTATATTAGTCGACAAGCCGCTTTTAAACGGTGAAAAAACGCATAAGGAGACGACGACGGCAGATACGGTCAAATACGTTTGCTGATAAACGAACTGTCTCCTCACCTCTACTCGAGCTGTTATCGTCGGACGATCGATGATGGAGTAAATTAAACTCATGGTAATTCTTCCACATGATGCAGAGGTTCAGCGGAGCGTTTAGCCTCCGTTCTGGTCAGACCTGTGTATGCTTGCAATTTACTCGAAAACTCACCGTGTGAACGGTAGTGCGCGTGCGCAAAACTGTCGCGCGAGCAGCAGAACGTGCTACAACAACGCATTTGTCGCTCCGCTGCAAAGCCAATTCGGCGAAGCATGACGGTGCGTCCGTCTGGCTTCGCCTTTGTTTAGCAGCCGACTTTACCGCATCTTGGCAACACGCGCTTATCAAAAATCTGAAATCTTTGCAGTTTCCACGAATTTACTCCTGCAGGTCGCGGGATCGAATCCTGGCTGCGGTGGCTGCATTTTCATTGGAGGCGGAAATGCTTGAGGTCCGTGTACCTAGATTTAGGTGCACGTTAAACAACCCCAGGCGGTCCAAATTTCCACAGCCCTCCACTACGGTGTCCCTCATAATCATATCGTGGTTTTGGGATGTTAAAGCTCAACAATTGTTATTATTATAGTTAATTTACTCCCACATCGATACTACTACATTAGCACCTTAGTGCAAGCTGTGCCGAGCCCCTCGTTAGCGACCTCTTGTAATTACTATCGGGCTGACCATGTGTGCGCATTCGTGGTAGCCCACATGGGTTGCAGATTACTAGGACGGAGCAGCGGGAGGCCTCACTGCTCAGCTCCGACCCAAACAATCAGGTCTGGAACAAGGAGCGGGCAGACGCAGCTGCCAGGGAAGAGGGGCTCCGGGCCCACTAACCACCTTTGCCTTCCGCAATTGAAGAAACCACGAGTCATTACTTTGAAATATTAGAGAGTTTGATAATTGGGGACCCAAGACGCTGGGCCCCCAAGCTGCGTTTGAAAGCCTGCTCTTGCGTTCGGATGATCAGCAGAGTTTGAGAATTGGGCCAACGCAGGCTGCGTTGGGTCAAGCGCACGGAGCGCCACGCGTGACGAAATTTAAAATCATGCGAGACGCGGCCCATACTGCCCCGTGGCCCGCGCTGCGTCTGTGTCTTCTCGCTGCAGTGACCAAAGACGCCTTGGGGTCCCACGCTAGTTTTCAATTTTTGCGTCTCGGGTCAACGCGAGCGCATGAGCCCAAGAGTGGCTAAGATTCTGCGCATGCGCCCTGGTGGCTCGCAAGCTTCTTGGGTTCCCAAGCTCCTTGGGGCCCCAATTCTCTAACTCTCCAATGATTTTGTCCGCCGCCTCCTGGAGCAATGAATCAGGAACTACATCGTCGCGGAGCGTAGTAAAATCGGTGCTCTGCTAAAGCTAATGGTCTGGAAGAGAATACGGGCTAAAGCCTGACGCAAATGCTTCACTTGGTTCACAAGCCTCTCTAAGTCGCGTACGCTATAAGTTTCCTTATGTTTGCCGATATGAACGTCGGTAAACATAAGGAAACTAAGAAAATGGACGGTGTAGAGCCGGAAATTATTTTGCAATTACTAATTCAGGATATTTGTTCACTATCTCTGTCATATATCTTTCACAAAGTAAATGGGCAAAGATTAAAGGATAACAGTGACATCCAGACAATAAAAAGCCGTATTAGAGTCCATGAAAACTAATTGTACATTTTCAGTTTATTGCGAACTGAAAGCAAACTTTCAGCTCGCTATAACCTTATGCCCATCTTACACTCTCAAACAAAGGGACACCACTGTTGACGACAGCATTCCATTTGCATCTGCCGGAACGTCATTACCTTTATGACTTACGCATAATAACATATTCAAAATACTATGCAGTTCATTCTAGTGATAACAGCACAAGGCGTACGCCAGCGCTGCAATCAAAGACGTGATACCTGTTGAATTTCAGCTATTCGCCTCTTTCAGCTTAGATGTCTAGACTCATAAAATGTTAACCAGTCTTCGAGCGACTTGTAGAGCAACACATCTCTGCTTGTAGCTCAGTAACTATATGCCAACCGTTCAACGGTAAAAATGAAACAACCGGGCGCCTATACGGCTCGACATAAAAAAAAAATATAGTCATTTCGAAGTATCGGGGCCCCATTACAGGTCCCTGGTTCAAACTCGTCCTTTATATAGATGTGTGTGATTATCTTGATCTGCAAAACAAAGTGCTCGGACAGTGTCCGAATATTTGTACGCTCTATTTCGTTGCATATCAATGAAAAAAAAATTATTTCTAGTGAAGTGAGACGAGAAATCACGAATGTAACGGAGGCGGCATGCTTGCTTTGAAGGCTTTACGTAATTTGAAGCGGGAGAGACGATTGCTAAATAAAGCGTGTGTCAGAGCAAGACAGGAAAGCGTTGATAAAGAGGGGAGCCAAACGCGCGAACAAAGTGCGTAACGCTAAGCTCTTCAATGCTCTTTTTATAAGTGGCTCGCTAACAACGACCGATCAAGTGCAACCTTTTCACACGGCCACTTAGCTACTTATTTATTGGGCCAACAAGCATTTCATGCTTTGGAAAATCAACAGATTTTGCGACGGCTCAAATGCTAATCAACGTATCTTCGTGATTGTAAAATTTTACGCGTTCTCTTGAATTGAAAGAAGACAATTGCCGATGCTCGTAAATAACTATTTCAGCCTCTTTGTTATTAGGTTTGAATTTTTAAGGCACCAACGCACACGCTGATGCAAACTTTATAACACATGAAGCTGGAAAACGAAAGATTAGAGTCTATCACTTTTGAAGTAGTGTTGTTCGCTGCCATGGCAACCGTAATGAACATTTTTGTCTTTTATAGCTTCGTGTAGGCTGGGATGTAGGCTGGGATGTAGGCTGGAAGGCGTTTTAAATAATGGTGTTTTGCGAATTGTGCGACTTTGCACGATCATAACACTAAATGGGCCGGCATGGTCGTCGTCAATTGCAAAAAAATAGATGTAATTCAATGGGCAATAACAAAAAGACCTTGGCCTCGTCTATGGAATTGCTTGCTTGCAGTAATCACACTTTTATTGAAGGGAAGACTGGAGGCATCCTGCGCTGGATTCCATTCATGTTCGATTTATGTTATTGTGTTTCAGAAGTTCTGACGTACCGATCAAAATTTCAGCGCGCACGTGTCTTCTATTACAGATGTTGCTACTTTATTGCTTACCTAACAATCACATAGAACAGAAAGCAGTAATTGTGCGTATCCTGTATGGCGCGCTTCAAGTAGGCTTCCCCTGAATTTTTTAGGTGCAAAGCATCGTACGCGCTGGGGTGGTCAGCGTCTCCTGTCGTCGGAGCCCATCACGGTAAAGTTATTGGCACATAAAACGGCGCGTTCGCTCAGGAAAAGCTCGCGAGATGGCGCGCTTGCCCGCGAGGGTGCCTTGATGCGCGTTTTGTTGCGCGTTTTGTCCAGGGTGAGGACATCTGCGGCGTCTACTGCGGCGCGGCTGCCATATTTTAGCCCACGGCTTCTTACCGGCGTCTCACCCCTCTACGGCAGCTGCGCTGAGAGGCACGAGACGCGGGGCAAAAAATGGCGTCGTGGCGGCATCAGCCCCTTCAAAGAATGGCAACACCCTAAGGGGGGCGCACACATCGAGGCACAGAGGCACACTACGAGAAACAACGCCGCGTGCGCTGCTCCGAGTGGCAATTAAGACGGCGCGTTGATACAGGAAAAGCTCTGTTTCTGCGATGGACGCTGCCAGCAATAGGAGGACGCTGTCCTCTTATTGCTACTGACGCGTCCCTATGGGAAAAATTACACCATCTCCCGCTAAAGGGAACCATGTGTAGATGCGAAGCAGCGGGGAGATGGTGTAATATTGTTTTAGGAGCTGGTTCGCCACGTTCTTAAGCTGGGGCGAAGCCCCACGCCGTAAGCTGCATCCATCCATTCAAAGCGTCGTGGAACGCGAAGAGGAACGCTACGTGCGTCGTGTCTTCCCTCTAGCCTGGCCGTTAATTCTCACAGGCCGAGCGGGGAACGCGGTCGACAGGCGCGAGAGAGGGGGAGGGAACGCGCATGCGCTGGCGCTCATCGCGGCGCTGCGCAGGAGAGAATGAGCCTCGCGAGGGGGGGGGGGGCGTAGGAGGGTGCTCATCACGGCGATGCACAGGGGAGAATGAGACGCGCGAGAGGAGGGGGGAGCGTAGGAGAGTGGAGGAGAGAAAGTAGGAGCATGCGCAGTGGAACGCGGATTCCATCGCCGGACACAGGCCCGAGCAAAAGCTGCTTCACATCTAAAAGCATCCAAGGTTTCACTTTTGTGAAGCTTGGGTTTTAGGGGCGAAGCTCCTTATAGCGGCACCCGTTCGTCCCTCGTAGCGTAGTATGTAACCAGTCTTACGCTTTGACCTGCAAGGTGGTGCCGGTGGGAGATTTTTCCTGTGCGTTGTTGAACAATAAAAAATTCGCAGCGTTAGCTAAAAGCCGACTTCTTCTGTCTCTCATTCCCATTAGCAGCCATTCTTTACCTCCAAGGTAGTGCCTGGTGAGATTTCTCCTGTGCTTGATTAAACAATAAAAATTTTGTTCAAAACGCCGTTGATTGATGAAATAAACCAACAAAAGACGCCAGATGTTTTGTAAAAGCAAAACGAAAGAACGCCAGATGTTTCTCAAGCAAAACGAAAAGACGCCAGCTGCTTAACGAAAGACGCCAGATGTTTCTAAGCAATGGTTTTCTAAACAATGAAAATTCACAGCGTACATGTAAAATTAAAGTGCGCTGCAAGTCGTCATAACTCATCGAACCTTTAGTATAAACGCGCCCGATCTCACGTCGGTGATGATGTACTGGGCAGAATTCACGGAAGATTCACGGTTTACCGATGAACCTCCGCAGCTTCGCCCACTCATCATCATTCACTCCGTGGATATGCTGTGATTTTTTTGTTTTTTTTTTAGTGCAGACAAGAAGAAACGTCAAGTGTATTGGTAGTTAAAGGTACAGTGACGCAAAAATTTACATCTTCATTTTTATACTGCAATAGGTAGATAACGGCACACTTATCGTTGCTGGCAAGCTCGTTTGCATGACCGCTTCGCGTTTAATTATTTGGAGATGTCGCAGTTTCAGTTCCTGAGAGTGCCGAGTAAGGCGGGATCCAGAGTGGTTTTAATGTAAACATAGCTGTCTACGTGAGCACACAAAACCGCTTGCACATGAGCACCGCGTTGACAACTCGTTTCAGCAATGGCCTCCTGGGTGCCGCTGTAATCCCTTCTGAAATGTTGTATATATGCGTGACCCTACAACAATAAACAACGAACGCTGGCGGAGTTGCACGTGTCTTCTCGTTTCTCTCTTTCCTTCGCTAGGCTGCGTTCGTCGGCTCACCTATCCACCTCTCCGAGTGCCCTTCCTCGGCGTCCGAGGTGGAAACGCAAGAAGCGCGCGCATCTGCTAGCAGAAAACAGGCTCTTGTGCGCCCACTGACAGCGTATGTTGCTCGCGACGTCACCTAACCATACAGGTGACGTCATGACGGCTGCTGTCGATAGAGCACAGGCACGGAGAGGAGCACGCGAGCGTCTGTTGGTGGTTTAGGGGCCCTTTAAAGGGGCCCTGCAACACTTTTTCGGCATGGTCAGGAAACGCTGCCGGTCGGTAGTCGAGGCTCCCCAGAACACGCGAGTCAAACATTATAGCGCAGCACGCGGCTTGGCATTTGCAATTAATGCTCAAAGTCAGCTAGAAATAGCTCCCTCTTCTCTCTAAAACGATACCATATACCCAAATTACCGCGCCATAAGCCCAAATTCCACGGCCATTGGCTGATTTGAGCATCACGAGCTGAATAGTTACTGTGGCCATACCGTGGCTACTGCGGGATGCTGCCTCGTGCCTGCGAGCGCGCTTGCGATCACACTAAAAGTAAGCCGCGCTTTAGAAAAAAAAGATCACAGCATATCCACGGGGTGAATGATGATGAGTGGGGCGAAGCTACGGAGGGAATCATCTGTAAACCGTGAAACTCTTCCGTGAAATGCGCCCAGTACATAATATAAAGAGTGTGAAACATCGTGTATATATTAAACATCAAACTTTTATTGTACTGTTGGTTTACGTGGTCCCTTCATTATCACTTGTGATCGGTGAAATGCAAGGAAGAAGTCCGCTCCCGAGCAAAAGAGCGACCGCATTCCCCGCTCGCCCTGTGCGAATTAAAGGCAAGGCTGGAGGGAAGACAGGACGCGCGTTCCACGACGCGAGGTCGGTAGCATGCCCAACGAAAGCCAACGGAACGCGATCGTGCAAGTGCTCCGGCTTCGCATCGCCTCATGGTTCCATTTAGCGTCCCAAAACCAAACATATTGCTCAAGGTGTGCCTTGCGTTTTTCGTAGAAATAATTTCTTTATCATGTACATTAAGACGAAAAGTTGAAAGCTCACTAGAGTGTATCGCCCGCAAAGTATGTCTTTTAGTGTGATTTAACTCTCGTACGGCAGGGTCCTCGCGCCGTTGCCGGTCCACCTCGCCCGTTGACGATCGGGCGAGCTGGCTACATGCAACTACTACTACTACACTTTAAGAAAAACATCTGGCGTTCTTTCGTTCTGCTTTTACAAAACATCTGGCGTCTTTCGTTGGTTTATTTCATCAATCAACGGCGTTTTGAACAAAATTTTTATTGTTTAATCACGCACAGGAGAAATCTCACCAGGCACTACCTTGGAGGTAAACAATGGCTGCTAATGGCAATGAGAGACAGAAGAAGTCGGCTTTTAGCTAACACTTACACTTCTACTAACGTTTCCTACTGGAACATGCCAATGGCTGCTAATGGGGAATGAGAGACAGAAGAATTCGGCTTTTGTTAACGCGCACGGCTGCGAATTTTTTATGGTTCAACAACGCACAGGAGAAATCTCCCACCGGCACCACCTTGGAGGTCAAAGCGTAAGACTTGTTACTCACTACTACGACCACGACGACTACGAGGGACGAACGGGTGCCGCCTTAAGGAGCTTCGCCCCTAAAAAAAATCACAGCATATCCACGGGTTGAATGATGATGAGTGGGGCGAAGCTCCGGAGGGAATCATCGGTAAACCGCGAAACTCTTCCGTGAAATTCGCCCAGTACATCATATGAAGAGTGTGAAACACCGTGTATGGGTCATTCCACGCCAACTGTCCCAGTCGGGGCGCTCGACAAAAATAAATTTCTCTGAAAAAATCTGAGAAAATTACACACGTAGAGACATTAGTTCTGCAGTATTTTCCCAAAATATTTTGAGCAGCAAAAATTTTTCGGGCGCGTGAGCGCCGTTTGAACTTCTCGATATGGTGGAAAACCAGGTACGAAAGAAAAATTCGCTATAAATGGACCGTTTCGCGCATTCATTCGAAACTTGCTTTTTTGTGTTTTTAGAGCATTGAGCTTTTATTATAGGACAGTTGCTTAGAGTAGCTTTATATTTTTCACTCCTTGGCGCGTAGGTAAAATTGAGTAAATTGGTGCGTTTTCGAGAATTTTTTTACAAAAGACGATTGTAGACCAAGTACATAAATTATTTTTATAGAACACTCCCTATGACGTACTATCTTCTAAAGTTTTTGTTTTGCCTGTATATGGCGCACAGGCTCTAAAATAAAATCCTGAACTTGGAAAAAACGCTACAATAGCCTATGTTCAGACGTCTGTAGCATCATAAGGTGGTCCAATAAAAAATAAGCGAAAAAGCGCATACGATTGAGAATCATAACACCTTTGTCCACAAAAAGTTTAATCGAAGTAGTTTTTGTTTTAGTCAAGAAAAAATTTTTGAAGTTTAGTCCCACCATTGCATTATATTGCTATGGGGGCAGTGCAAACCGACTGAATTTACTGCATAAAAAAAAAGAGGTAGTGTATTCGTAGCACATCGTTTCCAGCTCCTTTTGTTAGTACTTTATATTGTATATTACATAACAAGGAGATGATAAACAGAGCTAAAAATATAACAATACCATTGTCTTAGATGCCGAAATTCCCCAATAATGAATCGCGTTGTTTATTGCATTGTTTACGCACACCGGAGGCAGGGGCGGTGGCGCCGGACAACTACGCCACAAAAATAGGCTGTTGTGATCTCATAACAGCTGTAAAACAATGCATGCTACCAGACAGACAAATTCTACTTAAACCAAAATCTGCTGCCTGCAACCATGCAAATAAGGATGTGAAAAATAGCTTGGCATATCCCGTCTGTTGTGTCAAGGACGACGGACGGAATGCGTGAATACGCGGCGCGTTGTCACATCATGTGCCGTTCGTTGCGGAATACTTTGAACTCTGTCTGGATCCGCTATAAATGACCACGCTCACGCCTCCTTTCTCCGGTTTACATGAACTTTGAGACGTAACTTATTTTGACGTCAATTGATTCTCAGAGCCGCGTGCAATAAGTAACGCGATTCATTATTGGGGAATTTAGGAATCTAAGTCAATGGTATTGTTATATTTTTACCTCTGTTTATCACCACCTTGATATGTGATATACATTATAAAGCACTAAACAAAAGGAACTGAAAAGCCATGTGCTACGAATACACTACCTCTTTTTTTTATGCAGTAAATTCAGTCGGTTTGTACTGCCCCCATAGCAAAATAATGCAATGGTGGGACTAAAATTCAAAGAAATTTTTCTTGACTAAAACAAAAACTACTTCGATTAAACTTTCTGTGGACGAAGGTGTTATAATTCTCAATCGTATGCGCTTTCCTGCTTATTTTTCCTTGGACCACCTTAGGGTGCTACAGACGTCTGAACATAGGCCAATGTAGCGTTTTTTCCAAGTTCAGGATTTTATTTTAGAGCCTGTGCGCCGCACACAGGCAAAACAAAAACTTTAGGAGATAGTACGTTTTATGGAGAGTTCTATAAAAATAATTGATGCATTTGATTTACAATCGTCTTTTGTAAAACAATTCCCGAAAACGCTGCAATTTACTCAATTTTACCTACACGCCAAGGAGTGAAAAATATAAAGCTATTCTAAGCAACTGTCCTATAATGAAAGCGCGATGCTCCAAAAACACAAAAAAGCAAGTTTCGAATTAATGCATAAAACGGTCAATTTATAGCGAATTTTTCTTTCGTACCTGGTTTTCCACCATATCGAGAAGTTCAAATGCGCTCACGTGCCCGAAAAATTTTTGCCGCTCAAAAATATTTTGGCAAAATGCTGTAGAACTAATGTCCATATGTGTGCAATTTTCTCAGATTTTTTCAGAGAAATTGATTTTTGTCGAGCGCCCAGACTGGGACAGTTGGCATGGGATGACCCATATATGTCCGTAGCTCCGCGTTCCAAAAAATTAATGAACAAGGCACATGGTGCTATTCTGGAAAATGTTTCGCAAGCGATCATAAAATAAATGTACCTTAGCCATAATTTCACAACCTCTTTCACTGGCTCTTGCGCTTTCACTGGTTACTATTGTAATATGTTCGTAATCCGTCTAGATTCCTGTTGAAATAATTCTTGCACTAGGATTCGAATTTAGTAATGCATTCATGCGTTTTAAGCTTATGGTTGACGTTGGTTAAATGAATATATAGCTTAAAAGTTCTGGAACGACGCAGTAATTTATGTTTCCATTTGAATCTGCGCCGTTAGAATGGTGAATATGGTTGTGGAACAGTGCTTCTTTGGTTCCTGTCATGAACACTGAACGTCTGCGCCTTATTGCCGCTTACTCAATTCTGCATTGCAGATTGCATCTACCCATGTTCTTTTCTCTTCTTTTGGTAGTTTACGGAAACGACCAGACAGGCACGTTCATGCGGACATGTACGCATTATTCAAAGAGGCCATAACCGAAACGCGTCAATATTGCATGATATTGAAAATGTAGACGTACGTGTGGCCATTTATAACGAAATCTTTGCTCGTATCACCCAGCAGCATGAACTTATGGCGAAGGGCCTGACGAAATAGCGCTGCACGCATATTGCGAAAAGCGTGGAACAAAAATTAAGCTAACTGCAAACGTTGCATGCTTAACAAATCTTTATGGCATGCGTGATGGAAGATGGAAGCGTAAGCGTGAGAAACGACTCACCGCGGCACACTTACATGTGTTATTTTTGCACGGATATTCTCGGCGGGTTTTTGCCATTGCTATCACCGTTGGCGCCGCTGTGATGTTCCGTATAAATTCTAAATCGATAACATCGCCCTGCGCGTCTTATGTGACATACGCGAGGTAAAACGTGCGAGGGCTGCCCTCAATCGCTGCTCAAGCACAGCGGAAGCGCCCCACCCGTATTTCGTTGCGCAAACGGTGCATGTAGATAGAAAAAATCACAGCATATCCACGGAGTGATTGATGATGAGCGGGCGAAGCTGCGGAGGTTCATCGGTAAACCGTGAATCTTCCGTGAATTCTGCCCAGTACATCATCACCGACGTGAGATCGGGCGCGTTTATACTAAAGGTTCGATGAGAGTTATGACGACTTGCAGCTCACTTTAATTTTACATGTACGCTGTGAATTTTCATTGTTTAGAAAACCATTGCTTTAGAAAATATCTAGCGTCTTTCGTTAAGCAGCTGGCGTCTTTTCGTTTTGCTTTAGAAACATCTGGCGTCTTTTCGTTTTGCTTTTAGAAAACATCTGGCGTCTTTCGTTGGTTTATTTCATCAATCAACGGCGTTTTGAACAAAATTTTTATTGTTTAATTACGCACAGGAGAAATCTCACCAGGCACTACCTTGGAGGTAAACAATGGCTGATAATGGGAATGAGAGACAGAAGAAGTCGGCTTTTAGCTAACACTTACACTTCTACTTCTACTAAAGTTTCCTACTGGAACATGCCAATGGCTGCTAATGGGGATGAGAGACAGAAGAATTCGGCTTTTAGTTAACGCGCACGCTGAGAATTTTTTATTGTTCAACAACGCACAGGAGAAATCTCCCACCGGCACCACCTTGGAGGTCAAGATCTGGTACTAGCGTTAAGACTGGTTGCGCACTACGACGGGGACGAACGGGTGCCGCTTTAAGGAGCTTCGCCCTAAAAACCAGAGGGGGGGGGGGCAGCGTGCCTATAAGAAGAGGCACGCACCACGCCTTTCGGCTCCTATCGTACTTTGACTTACAGGACGTGGTCGCACGCGGTCACACGCATGTCTTTAGAGGGGGTCAGCAGTTGCCTCGTTGCTTTGTACACGTTGTGATCTCGTCATAAAGTTTTCATTGAAGCCATAGACAGCACGGAGATTACATCGTTCCCTGCAGCGGCCGCATATTCTAAAGGAGTGACCTGCTGGCCTTCCTTCGTATAAGATAGCGTTCCTATTCGTTGCTCTCGCATTCATTGCTTCGCCCTTGCGGCGAAGCTGCCACGTTGTCTTTTTGTCTGCATATTGCGCAGCCATTTAACTTTTGCAAAAGCAGCAGAGTATAATGAAAGCGCTAGAGTTTATAGGAGCTAGAAGTTTCTAGAAATAGTTTTAGTATGGTTGGTTAGTTTGTGTTGAGCTCTGCGATCAGGCGATTTCTATTTCCCACTTGTTTCCACGCTATATTTGCACGTTCTCTCCGCTTTGCGCCAGTTTAGGATGGCTAACCTGCTGAGATGAAAGGCGCGGGTGACCTCAATGTCTTACAGGTCCGCCTCGCTGGTACAATGGTTACGGTCCTCGACTGCTGACCAGTGAGTCGTGGGTTCGATCCCGGTCGCTGCGGTCGCATTTCGATGAAGGCGATATGCTATAGGCCCGTGTACTGTGTGATGATAACGCACAGTACACTGGCTTTAGGTGCACAAGCGTAGCCAGTGAAGTTACATTACAACTAATTGGAGCTTAAAGAGGCCCTGCAACATTTTTCAGGGTAACCATCGAATGGCTTCATTGAAGGAGTTTATTGCCGCACGAATCGACTGCCGCAAACATTTTTAGAATCCGTTGAGTACGAGCAGAGTTACGGGGATTTGTCGCCCGCTGTAAATGCTTTCTCTCTTGTCTCTCGTCCCTAGGTGCGCGCTGGAAGCTAAGCAAGGTAGGATGGCACGGGGAAAGGAAGTTACGTCACGCGCGCGTCATGGCTTTAAGTACATTTCCTTTTTTTACTTCGAACGCGCGGCTTACGTTCAGTGTGATCGCGAGCGCGCACACGGGCACGTGGCGGCGATTCGTAATTCTGTAGCAGCGTTTCTCTAATGCAGTCTACTCTTTAGGCTCGGTCGGTGCCAAGACTGTCACGTACTTTGCCATCTGCTCTTGACAGGGTCTTGACAGGGCCATTCAAACTACAGTTTTGACAGCAGAGACGCTGAACACAGAAAGGCGTCCTTAAATTCCTGCTCGCACATACGCAGTTATGGCCCCATTACGATACGAAAACGTCGCGAAGCACTCGACGCACCCTGGAAGTTGAAGAGACGTTTAGCGGATAAAAGGAAAGTACGCAAGTGGCAAGCGCCACAGTGTGCTGCAACTGAAGGGAATGCTTCAGATGCCGTGCGTCATGTATCCCAAATAACAATGAACAAGAAAACTCACCCGTGTGCCGGCGCCAAATTGCACAGCGTTGCAAAACAGAAAACCGAGTTGCGATCGCAACTCCGGAGACCGGAGCGCTCCGGGAGAGAGGGTTGCCTAATGATTCATTGGAGTTAATCCTTCCCTGTGCGCCTTAGGTTAAAGCTGCTTTCTGGCGCACTCACCCTCTCTATAATCCGGATGGGTGTGCGACAGCGCTTGGCAGACAATTCTGACAGATTACTTTTCTTAGTGCTATATAGCACCTGCTGGGTGTGCACGCGTGTGTGCTTTGTATGGTACCCTAAGTCACTTCTCGTTGTGAACGTAATATTGGGCCCGTGGCATGTCGCCACTAATAGAAAAGTCCAGCGTTTCTGTTGTCTGGTTCGTCTGTCTGGTGTCCGTGCCTTCAGGCCTCACCTTCTTTCATGAAGGAAAGTCCAACGCTCAAACGTTTCCTTTATACGGCTGAGACAAACGCGGCTGTAAATCCTCAAGCAATAACAAAAAATTACGCCTATGTACTCAAAAGTATCTTCCCGGGACGAATCCATATTAGGCCTAAAAGTACCTTCCAACGCGCATCGGCGCTCACATTTGATTCATCATTGCCGAAGAGAAGCATGAATAATATTATCTACGAAAACCTGGCACGCCGATTCAAGGGGATTGTAGCACGCTAATAGGTGCCACAAGGATCCGACAAGGAGACGACGACGACCACGACGCGCCAAGCACGAGATGGCTGCGCCAGTTCTTGTTCGCGTCTGCCTAAATGGTTTTTGACACAATATATATGTTGTGGTCTTACAGCATCGACGTCTGTCTGCCTATATCCACAAGATCTCAAAAACCAACCCTTCTCGGTCTTTATCGCGTAAACAGGCGTAACATTTAGGCACACGTAAAAGATACAATGCGAACATGACACGCATGTCTCTCGTCATCTAAAGCTCGCGTGCCAGCTGGTAATGTGATGAACACGTGGCTTTGTGACATATAAACGAGCTCTTTAGGTTCCGTCGTTAAAAGTGCTGTTGGCTGTGCGAAAATATAGAGATAGACCGTTATGTTATGGCGACCGCGTAACAGTTGTGTCTGGATCAACTTCGGCGGATCCCGGTAATTGTCGCAACTGGCGAAGGGTACGGCTACTTGCAGGAAAGAAACAAAAAGAATAAGACAGTAAGGAGCACGGAACAGTTTCATGGTTGCCTCACTTCCGTATGCTCTGCTGTGAATAGTTGTTACCTTAAAGTGAATAGCGCAACTGTGAATATCCGACTTTTTCAAATCGAAAATATATTTAGAAGTTTTTGTCAATTCCCGGGACGTACTTTTTAACAGCAGAGCTGTTCAAGCTTGAGGCACAGCCGTGGCCTCCGAATGCTCGAAACTCGGCACAGATGTGCAAATCGAAGTGGCAGCATGTCAGCGCTGTCAGCTATCCACGCTTGCCGCCTTTATTTCTCGTGCGACACGACCGGGAAACAATACAGTTTCACACGTAAATCGCGTGCCTTGATGTTGTCTGCAATGTTGTGGCAGCCCACGACACAGGAATACTTCCGACCTCACGTCCACTTCCGTGGGGTTGCTTCTGCCATCGCGGAAATGCGCAGCTTCGCACAGCAAACCTCTCGGTTCAACGTGCCGAGCTGACGGCCCCCCTCGTTACCCGCACCGACAGAAGAACGCGCGCGCACGTGCGCTACCGCTACCGTGAAAGGGGCTGAGTCGGCCGTGCATAAGCTCCAGAGCTTTCCGACAGAGCCGCAGCGCGGCCAGCGCGGCGCTGTCGTCGGGCCGCAAACTTGAGCTTGGGTTCCCTATAGTACAGCAAGCGGTGGAAAAGGGACGTGACGGGGAGGTGGAGTGATGTGAGGGTGAGAAAGATAGAAGAGAGCAAGGGGAGAGGGTAAAGCATTGCATAGTCCATTATAGCTCCACTGTTTCCTCAGTCTTCGTGCCACTAGTGAGTAGCTGCCACAATAATTTTTTTTTCACACTCTTCTTTAACACACTCTAATAAAAATATTTCGAAAGCATGGTCTAACCGGCTTAAAAGGAAAGCTACAATATGCCTAAATAGATCAATGCTTCACATGGGAAAAACTGGCAGCGGACGCGCGAACAGGTAAAAATGCTACTTATTGGAAGTGTAATTGACAAAAGGAAAATATATATCTACGCGGAAAACATGTTTGTCCTATGAGGAGTAGAGGCACCTGTCACATCTGCAAGGCGAAAAGCTTAATGAAAATTAACGAACGCGAACTCGAAAACGCCAACCAATGCAAAAACTGGGATGCAGGTTTAATGGCTTTATGTCAGCTGTTCCCGCCATAAGATGTCTGCAGCAAACACTCATAGAAGAACGACAGATGTGTGCAACACACTTGAGCTCGGTGTAACACCCTCGCGGTGTCTGCCCGCAAGAAAGAAGCATGCAGTGTACATAACTGCCTATTAGCGAACTGTAGGGCGTCAACATAAATTGCTTCCATCTTACGGTACGGCTCTTTTCGATGGAGAGGGGGAGCACATGTCTTTTCTGGACTAGTGGTACGGCAGCACGAATGCTACCCACACGCTGACGTCGCTGCCTAGGCGGTTCATTTTTGGGGGCTCACGCGTATTTGCCGCAGCCCAGAAGAAATTATGGCGACGTCCATGTAGAAGTAGGAAGGAATACAAAAGGGAGAAGGCAGGGAGGTTAACCAGACAGCAGTCCGGTTGGCTACCCTACGCGGGGGGAAAGGGAAGGGAATGAAAAGATGGGAGAGACAGAGAGAGAGGGGGGAAGGGAAAAATCGGCCGCGTATCTGCGTGCTTCGCTGCAAATGTCGTCGAAAGACGATAGAGGAGCGCTGCGTTAGAGTTACTGTGTATGCTACCTTTGCGTAGCAGAGTTGCGCATAGGTCTGGCTTGCAATCATGGCTATGTCGCGAAGATTCACTCCGTTTTTGCAGGCGACATGCCTACCGGGTCAGCGGTCGACATGTTTGGCGTGTCGAAGACCGGTGATTTGCTTTAATGTGAATGACTTGTGTCAATCCAGTTCGCTGCAGCGGCGCCATCGATAAATACAAAAACTGGCCCCAAGCGTCAGCTTCTCCGCAACACATGGTTGCTAGCGGCGTTTGGAAGACAGATGCGCAACTCGGCTGCCTAAAGGTAGCATATGCAGTAACTTTACGCTGCGTGAGATATGGGCGCCATCTGGCAATACGTCGGGAAACGAGCTTGTGCAGAGGGCACGGAGGAGGAAAGTTCTTTCCTTCCTCCGTGGCAGAGTGCTTTCGTCGGCGCGTCGCATTTTCAGCGCAGCCACATTTTCAGCGCAGCTTAAGAAACTAGGGTCTTTAGAATTACGTATCTATGTATTTCCTATTAAAGGAACACACAACCTAATACTTACCTAGTGATGTTGCGCCTCAGATATGCGTAATATTTACTTTTTGACCGACAACGTTCACAAGTATGAACAGCCGTACCAGTTCAAGATGGGTGGGCGGTAAGCAAGTGGTTTAACTTTGGCCGGTGGCTGAATCGGGTGACAGACAGACAAACAAACAGACACACCAAAATTTCTGCGTTTAAGTTCCCCAAGAAAGACTCTCGTCATTAAAAGGAAATAATCAATAAATTCACTGACACGTATGTGGCGGTGGCACTCTAAAAATAGTCACAAGCGTTCACACAGGCCTGTAGTCCTTAAAAAGCTCAAAAGTGCTTTAAGCTGCCTTGTGGGCCGACGAGCGATGGGGACGGTGCTCCAGAAGCAACTGCACGGAGAGCGGCCGATCGTCCAATCGTCGCATCGCATCGGATAGAGTTCGTCTTTCAGAGGCAAATCGACGGCAGCGGCATAGCAGACTGAGGAAGACATCGACGTCCATGTAGACTTCGTTGAAAAGCTATATAGGATACACCAATTTATTGTGATCTTGCGGGTAGCCGTCTCTTGCCGTGAAATGGGGGAACTGGCGAATATAACCAAAGAACAAGTGCCGTTTGGGTAAGCCTTTTTTTATGCAAGCTTTCCACCAGCGCTCGCCGTTCATGGTTTTGTCGTCACTTGATCCAATCGCCAGCTTATCTCAGGCTGCGTAGCGAGCTGGTATCTGGGGTCGAGAAGGAGCGCGTTTGCTTTTAACAGCAGCGATGTTTGTGTAAGAAACAGTGAATAGCCAGGTTCTACAAATTTTCTTAGAATATTGTGTAAAGCCTACTAAACGCACCGTTAGAGCCAGCATAGAAGCAAAGTACGCTTTCGTTAGAAAGTTAACATGCAGTATTTACAGTCTAGAAACTGAATGATTCAGAAGATAAGTGTTTGCTGAATGAATCGCCACTCGACGACATCATAATCACTTCCCAACACTGCTACGGCGATCAAGCGAAACCATCTGCAGCGATACTGCGACTTTTATTCTGCAGTATACAAATATTCAAGAAACTCGACGGCAACTTGCCTTAGGAGCCGCATAACGACTCATTAAAGTGGGGGCTGACTGAGCATTATTTTGTATATATAATAATGTGTGTGCGTGCGCGAATGCGAAGCGAAGTGCCCAATACCAGAAACATACGTTGTAAAGTTAAGCACCTGCAATTATTTAACTTCGATTCAGAAAACAATAAGCGGTACCAAATTCGCCACTCTAAGTGATTTCTTTACTACTGACAACGTGCAACATACTTCACCACGTAATCCTTTTGCGTAATTAGTAAAGAACGTTCTTTGCTGCCTTCATAAAGCTCTTAAATTCATTGTTCGTTCGATTGCACTAAAAGTATGCACACGTACTAAAGGAGAGTGTTTCGGAGGTTGATTTGGTTACGGAATGCAATTTACGCGCGACAATTTCTTAGCTTGTGCCACCGTTTAAAGTTTCGAAGGGGCCATTTTTGCGAAGACGGCTAGCTATTACCGCTCAAATAACTGCTTTCTGCTCAATTTCATTATAAATCGACAATGGGAACTAATTGACGAATGTACGCTTAACATGGACGCTCCTTTACTGCTCGTTTGTGACCATTTCTCAGCTTTATTTGTGATTTTGTGAGGCGTCCTGCATTTTCTTGCTGTCTTTTGTTCTGTCTTATCACTGTGTGTTTACAGCAACGCCGTCAACAACAAAAATGATCGTACTGTGTAGTGACCATAAGAATATTGTCACTCAGCGCAATGCAACAAAATAAGGAGTGCAAAGGAGCAAGATGCTCCTCTACCCTCCTTTTTTGTTCTCCCTCTTTTCCACCTCCTCCATCTTTTCTATTCACTCATGCATTTCCTGTACACTTTTGGAGAGGTTTGCTTGCTTGTTATTTTCGTGGACAGCAATTGTGCTTTTTATGTGTATACTGTCTGCTGACTCATTCCAAGATGAATGACCTTCGATAGCGAGGATCTTGTAGCTGGCAGCACTCGTGTGACCATATTGGCGCCGTCGGGTAGACCGCGATGGTTCTCGATGGAGATGGGGTGTCGCGAGATTAGATTCCCGGCACTCACCGAGGCCTGCCAATCCGACGACGTCGCGACGACAGCATGGACGATGTCCTCTCGAGGCGTCGACCTCGCTAAGTGCTTTGTGCTCTTAGCGCATAGGGCCATAATACTGTTTCTCGCTGGATGGCACGGACGCCATGCACACTAGAAGTAAACCGGGCGAAGACGAAAACACTGGGCGGTTAGAGTAGGCGGAAGGCTGTGTTATATTATGACCGGCAGATCACGTCCGAATCTGTTTTGCGTTGGTGATGGGTTTGCATTTTGATTGTACACTTTCGAAAACAACATTGAGAAGGAGTTTTAGAAATTAGGCATCGCATATGGCAATAACTTCCTACAAATCATTCCTCGTGTTTCACCTTAAGGGGATACTAAAGGCAGCGCACACTGGGTAGTGAGACGCAGCTGGAGACATATACTAAGAAGATGCGTAGTTATAAGAAACGGCATTCCCAGCGGTATTTAAGTGTTTTTCAAAAAATTCGGGAGATCCCACGTACCGTGGGAGTCGAAGTTATGCGAAGCATGCGGCGCGAAGGTGACTGTGGCGTAATTTTTTTTACTGAGCGAAACGTTATTTAAATGACGCTAAAGATTTGTATAAATTTTATACGCACACATATATGTCGAAGAGCCGCATATGTGTTATATAACCAGTTGTTAACAGTTGGGTAACTCTACCAACGGCAACGTGGGTATTACCAACACCAGAAGCGGTAAGCTGATACGTAGTGTTTATACTTGTTCGTCCCTCATGATGGAGAACGGACGCACGTTTCACGAACCCGTGTGCATGTGTGGAAGGGGTTCTTGACAGTTCTCGAACAAGGTCATCATCAGCGTGATCAGCGAGCACCAGCAGCTGGTCATGACTCGTTATCGGATCTGGTCGTGATCGCGGTGTCGAGTGAACCATGTGTAGTGAAGTATGAAGTATAGCACAGCTGTTGGAAATCGTGGATGGCCACGGTCACTTCGCCGACAAATTGTCTGTCAATAGAGCCGGCGATATGTCGGAACCTGAAGTCACCCTTCGCGTTGGTGAGGAATAGGCCATCGAGGCTGGTAGGCCTGGATAGTGCTACGTAGACCAACATCAGTGGATGGCGCTTGTCGTATTCATAGACTACCTGGGCGTATGCGGCCTACGTAGACTAGTCTACAATGCTGCTGTCCATCAATCTGGCATCATACTCGGTCAGCATGAGGCCATAGCCCAGCCTCGTAAGAAATAAAGAAGACACTGCGTCGTTCTGGCGGACAAAGTGCACTTGCCGGTGCGATTATGTGAATATCATACGTAACTTTCGTTAATGTATTCCTCCGGGGTCGAACAATGCTTCAATATAGCTTGTTGAATTATAGGAATACAAATGTAATGTCTATTAAACTGCTATAAAGACGGAGCCAACACTGAAAGCACGGACGTTAATCTGATATGGCGCCTGTATTGTAGCAGTACATATGTAGTGTTTATTGATTTCTTGTAAAATCAGATAGCCACCACGACAACCACATTTGACGTTGCACCAACATTACGCCTGCATAGGCTGTTTTTCCAGACCAGCTTATAGACCTGGTATAGCTCTGTGGTAGAATGCCTGATTGCCACGCAGAATGCTTGGGTTCGATTCCTGCTGGGATCCCAATTTTCACTCTTTCCATTCGTCGGGTCAACGCTGCCGATGTCGGTTTCTCTTAACGCTCTCGCATTTAGGTTACCAATGTCTGTTCTCGCTTTCCTGGGCAGATATAAACTGTCAATCACCTGTGGCGCATACCCGTACACCACGGCCTGCGGTAAATAGGTATGTGCCACACGTGTCTAGAGGAAAGGGTTTGACGACGTACGCCACAGGACTTTCACGTTATTCATGTCATGACCCGACAGTCATATTCGTAAAATCCTCGTACCCTCCCGTGCCAATTTTTGTCTACACCAAGCTAAGGGTTAAGGAGGACGCATAAGAGAACTGTTCGATTTTGTTGGCTTGAAAGAAATTAAGAATTTGTTGAGAAAGAACTGCCATTCCCCACGTGATTTCTGCTGCGGTAGCCATCCTCAAACCTTACCGATTACCAGCAGACATGTAACTCATATTGACACACCAGAGGCCGCACACTTCCACGAAGCTGTACGATGAATGGATTAGGACGCTACAATGTCATGTTTGTATAGCTACATTCCCGACAGGATATATATAGAAGCCGCGTTAGTCAAAACATGCTTACAAGAACTGAGCGATTAGACGTCCCTTATATATTGCGAATGAAAACCAGCAAAGAAAACAACGGTCACAAAAAAAGAAGACGGCAGGACAGAGCTGGACAAACGAAACTCTATTGCAGGAAACAAACTATTTAAGAAACTTTTGGCAATCATTCGACGTATGCGCGGGAGTCATCTGTCCGGTCGCCTTCTGTTTTATCTGTCCGTTGTTTTTATTGCTGGTTTTGTTTTTCAATCATGAACCAACTGGCCCAACTCTCGACATTGGTGTCCCGTATAGCCGTGCGTATTGCTACACTACATGTGTCAACAGGGTCTTGAAAGTTAAATATTATCAATTCTCACAAAAACTGAACTTTACGTACGCAAATATTGGCTGCACAGGCAGTCTATGCATTTTGCTAGACATTGTTTCCACTAACAGGTGTCGTTATCAAATGCTTAGAAAGCTACACCTTCATGAATAACATTTTGCTATCTCTATTTTAGTACGCGTATATGTGGAAATTTGAAGCCCAATGGGATGTTCACTTTAATTCTCATGGACTGCTTCTGTTGCATTTTCTTGCCGATCTTTCTGCTGAATTACCTAATATAGCAGTCATGTTAACGCGATAGCGTTAAAGAGCTCGTTTCGCACAAATTCCGTTGTCGGCGTCGGCGTCGTTGGTTATGAGCGAAAAATCAGCATCGTCGTGAGCCATGATTTGGGATAGATGCAAATAAATAAATATGTTTGGTCTGGGTGAAAATGGAACGCAGGCTTTCTGCGGGGCAAGCAGGTGTTCTACCACGGAGCGACGCCAGTGCTTTATACTGCTTCGCAAAAAAGCTATAAGAATGTCATGTAGTTGGCGGAGTCTCTTTAACGCATGTATTATTCCGTGGCAGAGCCGTATACAATCGCAGCAGGCGTCAAAACAAGTGAATTGCGCAACGAGTGGCTGGTTTAAAGCTCCCCACCAATTAAAAGTGTGCAGCCGCGCACGTGCGCATGCCACTTTACGCACGCGTAGTGAGTACTTCGCAAATTTGCAAAAGGAAGAACTATGGCGTAGTGGGAGCAAAGGTCGTCGCTTTTAACGCAGATTGTTCGTGTTTTCGCGCTAATAGCTCACATCACGATGCCAAGATTTCGCTCACTAACTGTCAGAAAAAGTTTCTTTGACCCAGTATTGACAGCTTCTCCAGAGTATAAGCACCTTTCATTTTCCCTGCGAAGCGATTTATCCGCGTCAGGAATAATGGACATGGCCATAACGAAATTTCGTTGCCGCGTTTTCTCCCTGAATTTTTACTTACATAGAGCAGGTTTAGCGACATCCCCGCTGTGCCTTTTCTGCAATCAGGAGGAAACCATCGCTCATTTCTTTCTATCCTGCCGCCGGTTCACGACATTGGGGAATATAATCATCCTACCACCTCTTTCAAAGCTGGGCCTGGAAGTATCAGAACCGGTCATTCTTTCTATTGAGGCCACAACTCTGGGATACAGCCACAGGTATGTTTTCTTCGCCATTGAGGAATTCATCAGGCAGTCTAAAAGAATATGTTGCAAAATTCTACCTGCTTTAAATATTTCATTTTCAATAATTAGTACATAAATTCGATATCTCAGTTAATTATAGCTTCTACGAATGACAAACTAAAGGTAATATTGGAAAAATTCACCCCCTACTCGGCGAATTCCCTACATTGGGTGTGAGCCATGCTCGGAGGAAAACAAGAACAACTTAACAACTGTACATCTAGTACACATTCTAGGATAGTTTGAAACGGCCAATATGTTACGCGCACAAACGTTCCTTTACTTGCGGAACGATTGAAGGCGATGCGCACGGTTCCCAATTGCGCTATCGCGTGCTACTCTTGAAGGAGAAGCTCAAACTTCCTCCAAGTTTTATCTCTTACAGTAATCTTTAGTAGTGTATATGAGTTTCGATTTTTTTAGAGGCAGAATATCACTCTTAGAATGAAAGCGCACGAATGTACACCGCCTCAGGACAGCGAATTGGAAGCTCACCTGCGATGCGCCCCTACGGAAAGAATAATGCTGCATCACAGCTTTCCCATTTCTTTTGTTCCTCTATTCCTCGAACTCCTGCTGTTTCAGGCAGATAAGCATTTGAACGGCAATTAACCGTCCGCTAAGTGCAAAGAAAACATTCCTAAGGTTCAACGTACCTTTGAATGGTAAAGCGGCCATTATCTTTGCCGCACAGGGTTCATCGCGTGAATAAAAGACGATGAGAAATTAAACGACAGAACGTGTTCCTTGTTCAAACAAGGACAAGTCACGCGAAGCTCCGCGCTTTTCCTAGGCGACGGCTTTTCGCACTTTTTCTAATATCAACGCTGCTTCCGTGAACTGGTGTGCAATGTAACAGAACGAAATGAAAAATCTTACTTTACGGGGTATAACTGTCGTAGCGCATTTTAACTAGTACGCAAGAAATCTTCCATAATATACAGAATACAGATCTTACATATTATATATGATACACATTAGGTATATTGCAGTGCCTGTTATTTCAACCTTCAAAGGTTTGTCTCACGTAATCGTGACAATAGCTCGAAGTCTCGTTTGGTCATTATTTTAAATGCGAAGTATTTCTAAGCGAACAAAAGGCACTTCGAGCGTTTATACCTACGTATCTATCTAGCCGCCGACGTCTGGGTACCGTCGTGATTGGCTCCTTAACCAAACTTGTTATGGGATAGTAAAATGGTTTCAAGAACATGACTGTCTGGTCATGTCATGAATAATCTGAAAATCATGTCGCGTACGTCGTTAAGCCCTTTCCTCCAGACACGTGTGGCGCATACCCGTATGCCACGGGCCACGGTATGCAGGTGTGCGCCCACAGGTGATTTGACAGTTTATATCTACCCAGAAACGGTAAGGACAGACAATGGTAATTTAAATACGAGAGCGTTAAGAACGGATGCAAAGAATAAAAATCTGGATCCCACCAGGAATCGAACCCAAGCACTGTGCGTGGCAGCCACGTATTCTACCACAGAGCCACGCCAGGTCTTGAAAATGCTTTGGATTGACCCTGTGCAGGCGTAATGTCGCTGCGACGTAAAGTGTTCGTCCAGTGCTGGCTATCTAATTTTATAACGCGACAATAAACATTACATATGTACTCCTGTGATACAGCCGTCATGTCGGGTTAACATGACTTGTGGTTCCAGTCTTGGCTACGCTTTCACAGCAGTCTAATAAATATTACATTTGTATTCCTATGATTCAGCAAGCTATATTGAAGGATTGCTCGACCCTGGAGGAATAGATTAACGAAAGTTGCGTATGGTATTCACATGATTCCACCATAAAGGGCACTTAGTTTCGATAAAACTGACGTATGTACTCTAACGTGAGGACTGGCGTTACGTCGCACCATAATTTACCCTTTAAACACCAGTGCTATTGGCGTGCCTGGTAAGCCCCCGATGTGCGCACAGATATTACACTTACAAAAACACGTCTGTCCACTTCGTAACGGCGCTCAAAACCATAATATGCGGCATAAAAGTATGCTCGCTGGCTTCTTCGCATGAAACCGATTCCCACATGTCGTGGGATCTGTCGAATTTTTTTCTGCAGAATCAGTTTGGATTTCGGCAGATGCATTTATATATAGGAATGTACGCACAGCTATATGACGCTCCTATATTGAATAAGTGTAGGTGGTAGTGGTGCTCAGCAAATTATCATTTTGTTGGCGCACTGTACAGTCTCTCTATGTATCTTTCAGCTCGGAAGGAAGTCAAGCGTAGAAGCATTTGTACTAACGGATATGTTGGCCGCATTCGTACAACCAAATTGTTCGCACGTGTAATAATCAGCTACAATGCAAGAACGAATAAAACATTCCAGATGATGTTGTGGCACTGAAAACCGCACATAATGCATTGCGATAAGAAAAGAAGCACCTAGATACAGTAGATCGCGGCAAAAAAAAATAAGAAGAAAGCGGGATCATGAGGTGGACATGAAATCATAAAAAATACACAGCACTAACACGTGCGCGCCAAAGAAATGTGACTGTTTGTCAGCCATTTCATTTTTATTCATCCTGCCCCTAAACACAAATATATGCACGCCTGCCTGTCTGTTCACTCAGTAGCGGCTGGTAAATACAATGGTTGCCAGCTCAAAATGTCTATCCTAAAAAGATTTATACGATACACGACTCGAGGGTATCTGCTTGTCGCGTTCAGCATGAGGCACGTGTCGTGCTTGCCACACATTTCGTTCGTCGTCTATGCTTTTGCTCAGCCTTGACTACCGAGTTTGTGAACTGATTGTGACATGTTAAAGGAAAAAGATGCTTCTTCACTTTCGCATTTCCCATTTTTATTTTGTTTTGCCATATCGATCACGTGAGAAGAAAATGAAAAAAATGTGTATGTGCTGGGAAGAGGGGAGGAGGCCACTGTACAGGCCAATGCCTCTTTTCAAAGGGAGATCTCATAGCGTGCATCTGAAAGCTCGAACACTACGAGATTGTGTAGTGGTCACAAGTAAGCTATAACGGGTTACAATCTAAAAATAACAAGCAAAACTTATAAGGGTCCCTTATGCATTCATCTAAGACGACACGAAGGCGGCAGCCGTCTTCTTTTTGTTCTCAGTTGATGTATTGGTCCTCCCCCCTGACCCCCTCCGAAGGCTTCGTGCACGTAACGAGGTTTTGCTCTGCCTCCAGTATCGGAGGCACTGCAAGCTTTCTGCACCTCACCTGGTTTTGCACTATCTCCGTGATGAGCTCACGTTTGATCAAGTGACGATTTCACGCGATGACATCATCACGTGACGACACGGTATGATGACATCACACAGTTTGGCGACTTGGGACGTCCCCATGACGTCATATGGCGACGTAATCACGTGATAGTGACCTTTTGCATCACTCGTGTTGAAATCGGCGCTTAGGGACGCCGACGCCGACGGTCAGTTTTCGCGTTTGGTGGGGCATGTAAGGATTTCACCTTACTGATTTCGCTCAACCCACAAAACCGCGACACGCCAGTCGTACCTGTTGGTTTTCCTTTGAAGCGCAATACTTTATTTCTGCTCATGCAAACACTATAGGCGTAGTGTAAAATAAAAGTTTGTCGTTTCTCACTAAAATATTACTTTTCTTGAGCACTCATGTCAGAAAGTCTGATAAAACCTGTCGGGACGTGGAAGCTTTCTGTCCAAAACTAGCGACTCAACCGCGTATGTGCGTGTACATCTGTATGTGTGCATTGTCGCTCATTTTTGTGTAAACACGCGTACACTTCACGAAGACTATGTCTGCAGTAGGGCGTACTGCCCTCCCATAGTAGGGCACATATACTGCTCTGAAGTTGTTCACCATTTGTTTTTAAACACATACACGCAAGAAATGCTTTCCATCACGAAAATGAGTTATTTTAAATAAACGTGCTATTTAGGCAAGTCCTTGCTGAGTGGGACGTCAACGGCTTTGGGCACGGCTTATTTTTCCTTGAGTTGTAACCTACTACATGCTATTTCGAGTTAAGAAAATAAACGTAACAAAAGATGTTCCCACAGCGCTAGTAAGATAGAAATATCGTTAAAATATATTTGCTTTGTGGTACGCGCTTCTGAGCGCTGTTGTTTAAAATCTAGTTTGCGTAAGGCGCGTGCTCGCTTGACAGTGCGGAGATATTTCCTTGCTGCGAATACCGATGCGAGGGAAAGCATGTGTGTTTTTTCCCTCATAGAATGCACCCGATCGAGACTCTGTAAAATGCCGCATTTGTGTTGAATTCGAGTTTGATCGAATCGTGCTTCATTGAAATTTTTATTGAAAAGATACGCGTATAACCCCCTCATACCTATTTTGTAGAAACAGCGTCACGTATTACCTCAAGGCTATGCATCCACCGCTCGGTCACCTTGCCAATTGAAAATCGACTCGTTTGTCATCCTGGTGGGCCACAAAAGGGTTTTAAGAGCAGAGCACTTTAGGGGCCCGGCTAGTCGGCCATGCACAGTCTCATGTCGCATGGTCACGCAGTGGTCAATAGAGGCCTAAAACGGGGCTAACAATCCTCAAAACCACTGCAAAGTAAGCTAACAAGGTCTTAAATAATATAAACTACAGAAATATCCAAGAATTATGCTCAATAATTTGCCTAACATTGCGGAAAACTTTTCTGGAACATCTGGCTGATACCCGCGCCGCTCGAGAGAGGACGCCACCACCTCGGCAAGTGCGCGATTGCCAAGGCAATCGCTGGGTTGCCCGTGCTACACACTTCCTCAGGTTTCACGGTAGTGGGGCTGCATTAAGCGCAGGATTTAGAACTACTACACAAGAACTACATTATTTGGTAGAAACCCGGCACCATCAATACGAGTTGCGACGAAAAAAAAAACAGTGTTTACATGTAATTGTTTCGAGCTGACTGAGCTTGCATGTCCAGCATTTCTACACTCTAAGCACGGTAACGTTTACTAAAGGTGCACATTTTCACAAATTTGTGTACTTATAAAATAGAAGTTATCTAGTAACCTTTAGTACCCGTTCACAGTATCGAGCATTCTCACGTAAAAATAGAGGTTACGTTGTACAGTACACGGTATACTGTTTACACAAAACGGCTTGCAGGAGATTTTATACGGCCACATCACGTAAAAATAGAGGTTACGTTGTACAGTACTGTTTACACAAAACGGCTTGCAGGAGATTTTATACGGCCACATGACGTAAAAATAGAGGTTACGTTGTACAGTACACGGTATACTGTTTACACAAAACGGCTTGCAGGAGATTTTATACGGCCTCATCACGTAAAAATAGAGGTTACGTTGTACAGTACACGGTATACTGTTTACACAAAACGGCTTGCAGGAGATTTTATACGGCCACATGACGTAAAAATAGAGGTTACGTTGTACAGTACACGGTATACTGTTTACACAAAACGGCTTGCAGGAGATTTTATACGGCCTCATCACGTAAAAATAGAGGTTACGTTGTACAGTACACGGTATACTGTTTACACAAAACGGCTTGCAGGAGATTTTATACGGCCACATCACGTAAATATAGAGGTTACGTTGTACAGTACACGGTATACTGTTTACACAAACGGCTTGCAGGAGATTTTATACGGCCACATCAAGTAAAAATAGAGGTTACGTTGTACAGTACACGGTATACTGTTTACACAAAACGGCTTGCAGGAGATTTTATACGGCCACATCACGTAAATATAGAGGTTACGTTGTACAGTACACGGTATACTGTTTACACAAAACGGCTTGCAGGAGATTTTATACGGCCTCATCACGTAAAAATAGAGGTTACGTTGTACAGTACACGGTATACTGTTTACACAAAACGGCTTGCAGGAGATTTTATACGGCCACATCACGTAAATATAGAGGTTACGTTGTACAGTACACGGTATACTGTTTACACAAAACGGCTTGCAGGAGATTTTATACGGCCTCATCACGTAAAAATAGAGGTTACGTTGTACAGTACACGGTATACTGTTTACACAAAACGGCTTGCAGGAGATTTTATACGGCCACATCACGTAAATATAGAGGTTACGTTGTACAGTACACGGTATACTGTTTACACAAAACGGCTTGCAGGAGATTTTATACGGCCACATCAAGTAAAAATAGAGGTTACGTTGTACAGTACACGGTATACTGTTTACACAAAACGGCTTGCAGGAGATTTTATGTATACGGCCACATCACGTAAAAATAGAGGTTACGTTGTACAGTAGACGGTATAGTGTTTACACAAAACGGCTTGCAGGAGATTTTATACGGCCACCGCTCTGCGCCTCTTCTTTCCTTCGCTCTTCTTTCTTTGACGCATTCCAGGAGGTTACGCTCATCACATGGATCAGCCAGTTGTGCCACAGCAACGGAAGCACAACCTTCCACTCTTTCGCACTTCGTGCTGCGCATGCCTCGTGTTTTTTCCGTGCTTCCTTGTGCGGTTTTTAATACACCGTCCATATACGTACGCTAAGAAATGCGAACCTTTGCGGAAGATGTCACATGTAAGGTGCTTCTCGGAACACACGCGATGGCGCATTGTAATAAATCAAGTGCATGACTGCTTATAGAACGTCACAATTGCGGTGACCGAGGCGAAACGCGTCGCCTTCGCTCATTAGAAGAGGCAGCTAACAAAACATTCGCATATTCGAAGCGACTTGGAGTTAGAATGCACTACAGCAATGATGAACCGCGATTATTATTAAAATGTGGTCGACCCGTCAATATCAGTGAAGACCAGAGATTTTATAACAGTATCATGGTATACGTGTCAGGCCATCCTCTCTTGGTCCAACTTCTATGCAGTTTAAGCATAGGCTGGCGCGATTATAACACTTCAATTATTTTTCTGCTGCTCGTGCACTTTCATTGACTGTGTGATTCGTGCATATCAAACTGTGTCTTATCCGATAATAAATACCAGCCGTCTATTTGTTATAGGGCTATTTGCCATTTTGTTCACCTTCAAATGTGGGATCAGCATTGGAAACGTAGATACTGACAAAATGGGAAGTTGACAAAGCAGGGAAGCTGCTGAAGGCGGTAAAGAAGTGCGCGGAGAATTAACACTGCTCCTCACAGCGTAGAGTATATTCAAAATTGATATACAGACCACTCGCCATACGCCACGTTAAGTCAGTTTTACGTACTTCTCGCAAAACACAAAGAAATGTCTGAAATCATCGCGTAATAAGTAGCTGGCTAGTACGTTTGTGCATATTATATACGAATGCTGAATGATATTATCAGAAAAGCACGCAGTAAATGCAAATGTATGCATACGCAAAACATACAATAATACCAAGAGCGCATATCAAGAGCCAGAACGCGGTTTTCTCGAGAGATGCAAATTGTAATGCTTAAGCATCTACGTAATTGGATCAAGAGAGGATACTTGTCTGATACACATGGCACAACTCATGATTAAGAATATCTGTCAATCACCTGCTCTTCTTAATTATCGTTTTAGTGGCAGACCGCATTTGAACGACGCGATGCTTGTGGGCGAAGGTGTGACGTTACGATGCATGCAAGCTCTAAGCCAACTCCAAAGGAAATTGTTTTGTGTTTTTTCTTGCGATTAGGGAAGCGTACATCTCTTGCCACGGACACCGCAACTGTCGTGATCTATGCAGACATGTACCAGAATTATTCCAAAGCTCCAGCGTGTGTATTCAGGACAGGGCAGGCCATATGACACCGCCGTGAAAGTTCTCATTACTCTTTGTACATAATTGTACGCTGCATAATAAAGCCGCAGAAAGAAGTACAAAAGGTTAGGCGTGCACAGAAAGAAGCACTAAAGGAAGAGCCACGCTTCTCTTGCTAGACGACACTTGGCTGGGCCGATCATGCGTGTAGCGAGTGGTCCGAAATGTGTCGCAGAAAGAAGATCGAAAGAAAAAAGAGGCACATACCCTTTGTTAGGCGACATCTGGGTGGGTGGGCCACGGGTAGAGCTGTTATACTGAGTGGAGCCCCCTGCAAATAATACGTGATCAGCGTCGTGCTTCTCCTTAAGTACACTAGTGTGTGCGGCATACCATAAATGCTGGTACTGCAGGACAGCTGAAACCCAGAGGGCAGCCAAAAAGAGGGTGATTGTCAGTCCTTTACTTTTGTTGCTCGGGTTGTGCGTGCTCACAAGAAATTTTCTGAAGAAAAAAAAACATGCACCATTCGAAAAGAATTCATATTTCATTGCTTTATACCTCCAAAGCAGAATACATCAAAGTTTATTGATTTATAGCTTCAGGGACTTGTCTCGCTGATAGAAGACCGCAGGTATTCAAAGCGTTTCTTCTTGTTTTCGCCTGTGGTTGGTACAAATTTACAGGAGCAGGTGGTCAGGATCTGCAGTCAAACCCTCTCTTGCTGCACGCACCATCATGTTTCATCAGTCAATATGTCAGTTGCTGATTCCGCAATCTCCTCGCTGGACAGTCGATCCTAAAAGGAGAGGACCGTTATTTTGCACTATTCCAACGGTTACTGCCACTTTGCACACAACTGCCGATAGCACGTAATGTGCGACACATACTCCAACCCCCCCCCCCCCAAAAAAAAGGGTGTTACTTGACCAATACATAAGCGTTCCTCAAATCTACTATCCTGTGCAATACGTTTATCGGAAAACAAAAATCTTATTTGAAAACGCACGTTAATCCCAAATGCAATTTACTTCTGTTTAGCACAAGAGTCAGCAATACAATAATGTAAGTAACAGTTTAGTAGCAGAAACACGACAGCAGGTGATTAGAAACAGAAACATTGCAATTTACATTTTTCAGTGACCATACTTGGCATTTCACGTGGAGCTTGAATATGCTCGTACCTAATTGTTTTCCTCAAGGGGCATATTCCACTTGACAGTTCATAACCTCGGCTGCACCGAACGTAAGGCATATCGGCGTCTGGAAGTTTCCAAGCTGCCTGATAGGAGATCATCCCAGCATGCCTTGGGCGGGATGTATGCTGTAAACATTTCCAACGCAACACATTTAATATGGCGGGAAAAAAATCATTTGTGTTGTCTACGTACCTTTAAACATTCCGGCTTTGACAGTTAAATCACATGTATACTGATTCATTTTTTCTAACCACAATGACACGTTGCTTGCACCCTAGAACAGAACGAGAACACAAAAAAAGTTATCTCAGTGCCAGAGAACAAATTTTTATCGCCAAGGAACTAAGGACATCGAAAGACATACCAACCGCACTGACCATGTCCCCCTTTGAACTCCTACGTCGCACGATTGCTGGCATTCGTGCTATCTGAAAAATCGTTAAGCCACAGCGTATCGCTTATCGCGTAACATATTCTCAGCTGCCCCGTTTTGATAGCGAAGCAGTTAGACGTAATCGAGCGACGCAGAGCAAATACTGCCGGCAACAATGCGTAAAAGCATGACAATTTATTTTTCTGACTCGACCCAACTCTTACAGCAGCGTATGAGCATGAATTATCTGAATTTTGAATGCCGTACATTGTGATCTGTATGAGTGCAACTATGGAATGAAGATGACTTCAGCATATATTTGTGGTAAGGTTTCAAGTTAGGTCAAGACGCAGAAGTTTGAAGTCTGACGGAAGCCCGTCTGGTTGGGTTGATACGTGGTGACGTTGAAAACCCGAGGCACTGAGCCGACTAAAGCAAAAGCACACACACACACACACACACACACACACACACACACACACACACACACACACACACACGCACACACACGCACACGCACACACACGCGCACGCACGCACGCACGCGACACACACACGCACGCGCGCGCACACACGCGAGCACACACGCGCACGAGCACGCACGCGCGAGCACGCACACACACGCGAGAAAACACACGCGCGCGCGCACACACACACACGCACACACGCGCGAGCACACACGCGAGCAAGCACACACACACGCGAGCACACACACACACGCGAGTACACACGCACACGCGCACGAGCACACACGCGCGCGCGCACACACACACACGCACGCGCGAGCACACACACACGCGCGCACGAGCACACACGCGAGCAAACACACGCGCACGAGCACACACGCACGCGCGAGCGCAAACACACACACGCGAGCACACACAAACACACGCGCGCGCGAGCACACACACACACACACACGCGCGCGCGCGAGCACACACACACACACACGCACGCGCGAGCACACACACACGCACACACACACACACGTACGCACTCACACACATGGAGTAGTCGGTATCAAGAGCGACTCGAGATAAAGACGTCGTGACAGTCATTTTTCTCTAGCGCGAGCACGTGCCTTCCCCCAGTCGATTGCGTGTCCCCTGAAACGTGCTCAGCCAAAGCACTGGATTTAGCAATTTATTTTTTCACGTCATAAACGTCCTTTTGTGTGTGTGTGTATTAAATGTTTACTTCGGTCGGCTCAGTGCCTCGGGTTTGCTACATTCAGCTACACACGGAAGGATGCTGTGATTTCCTTTAAGACACTTAAAACTACACTTAAAACGCACTCTTAACGCCATTTCATTGTCTTTCGTGTACTTAAAGCTTTATTCATTTCGGTAGCGCAAAACAATTTATAAAGACAAGAGAGGACACGTAGACAGGACGGGCGCTAGAGATCAACTGACTTTACTGCAAGGAAACACACAAAAACCCGTTGCACAGGCGCGACGCGCTACATCACTCTACGAGGGCTTTTTTTTTTTAAATGTGTCTAATTTTCTTTGCGCTACCGAAATGAACACCAGTGATCACAACCAACTAGCCCGCATTACCGCCTTAAACCCTCACTCGTCCACCTAAAACTACCGCAGCCGAGTTTGAAGCATGGCGAAAGGTTGCGTATAGACGCCACGAAATATCATGTACCGGTGACAAGGACATGACAAACAGCCCAGACTGCCATTGACAGGAGCGAGTTACTGCGCACGCAGAGCTCGTCTGGGCAAAGCTGATCTGGGGCACTTTGTTTATGCCGCCTACAGTATTTCACACCGTGATTGCAGCCTTCATCGAGCGTGTTGAAGGTACCAAGACGGCGACAGCAAGAAGGGTTAAACTTCTGTCCTTCATCTCTTCTCACATAAACGTGTATGATAACGAATGATCTTAGTCGGATGTTTGATAATATACGCCCAAACACTCATCTTGTAATGTCAAACGCAGAGCAAATACTGCCAATAACAATGCATTACATAAAAGTATGACACGATTTATTTAAAACATAAAAGTATGACACGACCCATCTCGTACAGTAGCGTAAGCATGAGCATGAATTCAGGTAAACACGCGACATAAGTACATATACACAAGCAAATAACGTACTGAAGAGAGAATATTGCTTACCTGCAAATCACATTTACTACTGTCTTCGGGCAACGTAACAACGGATGCAACCCGCTCGACAATTGCCAGTCTCAAGCGAAGAATCAGCAATGCAGCTCGTCGCAACGGCCGCGCAGCCCACTGAACGTGCCCGTTGCAATGCCTCGTGGCTGATTTGCGGCGGATCGCGCACGTTAATGACTGTCCTTGCGTGCTGTATCACTAGTTACACGCCACTCACGTACACAACACGATTAGACCACGCACGTCAACAAAGCGCGGAGTGTAAAACCTGGATAAATCGATGAAACAAAGAGCAGCACTGCACAAACGCGACTTCAACAACCGCACCAACCGCCTCGCATTCGAATGCTCTTCCCGGCATACACCTCAAGCTGTGCAAAGCCTAGGAGAGATGACGCCGTCCCTGGTTCGATAAAGTTGAAGCGGCGCCTCGAGGACGCCACATTTGTTACTCACCGCGAGCTCATACATCTCTCTACGCGGCCTCTCTACTGGAGCGGCCGTCCCACGCTGTTTTGTGAACTCAGCGGCATCTTTTTCTCCCGTGTTGGCGAATTGATGACGGTTAAGCGTGTTTGGTGCTATGTTGTCCCGTGACGTTTGCTGCACTTTACGATCCGTTAATTATAACGCGAAAAAAAAAGAAACAAACTAGACAACACGACAGCGAAATTCGAATAAATTGTATTGCGAGTCTCGGAAAAATATTTTTCTCGCGCCACGGGATGGTTCTTCGATCGCATCGTCAGTTTAATTTGGTCGGTTGTCGTGTGCTCACAGTACTTTATCTTGTCGCCATATGCGAAGCTTCCCGGAGGCAAATTAATTACTTCTGCGGCTTAAAAGCAAAATAGATATAAGAGCTACTTAATAAGTTGTTTAGCACAAACATTTGACCAACATACGATAGTTTTTCGTTCTTGTGCTTCTGCCGATGTCTGTGCAGATTATGTCACTTCATAAATTACGGGTTTTGGAAGCGGGCTCACCTTATTGAACTCCAGTTTTAGTTCATACCCCACCATCGCTTGCCTCAGTATGCCGCAATGTAAAATCGCTGCTTCTGTGATTTGCTTTTCTGCTGTCAAGACCCGTTCTGTGTGTACATCATCCGCTGTTCAATTGATAAAGCCAGCCTTGAACAAGACAGATCGCGATGTGACACATTGATCAATAAACTTCCACTCCATAGTGTAGGTCCCCTGACGGATGAGTCATTGCGCTTATATAAGTTACAATCTAAAGGTTACAATGCTCATCGCGGTGCTTTAGCTTTTAACTTGGCACGCTACTGTCGATGTAACCTTTATGAGAGAGGGAAATGAAGAAAACACAAAGATAAAATTGCTGTAACAGCCATGTAACTTATAAATTATAGGTTACATGTCTTTTTACGCTGTCCTAAACGTTACCGTGATTAGAGTGTACGTAGAGATGCTATGCCCGTGAGAGTTAAACAGTATCGCCTTTGTAAGGTGTTTCAGTGATTACCACAGAAAACCTCTACAATTAATTAACATACAGCAGAAATGAAATCTATATCTTAAGAGATAATTAGAAAGAAGACTCCCCCCGGAGAGAATACAAGAGAAATTAGAGATGACCAATTAAATGTTTCTGCAGTTAAGCTTCATAATGAGGACAAAGACTCACCAAGAACATTAGGGACTAATTCGCTATTACGGCGACCATAATTTCTTTCGTTCATTAGCTGTTCACTCTCCTTCATATTCCAGGTGCTCTCTTAAGATCGATCACTGTGCGACTTCATGGGCACGCACTGCATAATTACAGGTTGCATAATCAACGATTGAATCATTGGGTCATTTATCACGGAGTCATTGGGATGCGAAAACGCGCACACGTATAATTTAGAATATTTAATGGATAACGACGCTTCGCAGAAAAAAAAAGTTTTTGCATGTATTTCTTTAGACCCTGATTGAGTTTCAGTGTCGAACTTTTCGCAGTGAATTATCACGAAGTTCGCTCTTCTAATGGTGATAGCTAATACCCTTAAAATTAAAGGGAAATAAAACTGAGTCATTTAGGGGAACAGACGAAGTTTATACTTTTTCAGCCAGGCTTTTTTTTTTGGCTGGTAAACGTTAAACAAAAAAAAAGAAAGTCATGAAATCTGCACGGAATAAACTTTGATAAAGATCACTCTCGAACTGTTGTATCGGGTATAGTGGTGTGCATGAGGTCGTCACATTCAGTACCAGGTTTTGAGTTAGCTCCCGAGTAATACACAACTACTTAGAATTGAACTGTTCAAGGTAAATTCCAGCACCTTGAAAGGAAACGTTAATGAAACAAAATTATGAAAACTGCTTTTCCTTAAGGACAATTATGTGGCTTTTTTGCGGGTTATGCTCATTAAAACAAAATTGGAGGAGCAAAAAGGAATGCATGAATTATCGACCGTTAATATCAATAGAAGTTCAAAGTCTAACGCTTCTAGATCATTTCTCGTTTAATTTAGGAAATCGTAACTGCTTAGAAAGTTCATATTGCTTGTAGCAAGAACATTTATGTAGTGTGTGTTGGGCTCTTGTGTAGTTCAATAGAAAACGTAGTGTTTAATTGCACATGTGTAATGAGAACCCACCACGCTGGCCTAGTGGTTACGGTGCTCGACCGCTGCACCCTAGGTAACGGCGGCCGCATTTCGATGGCATAGAATCAGATTTAGGTTGTAGGCTCAGGACACGTTGAAAAGCCCCAGGTGGTCGAAATTTCCGGAGCCCTTCACTACGGCGTCCCTCATAATCACATAGTGGTTTTGGGACGGAAAAGTCCAACAAATATTGTTACATATGTGTAGTGGCGATGAGTCGGCAAAAAAATGTGGAGCTCATTCTGACTCATTCATGAAATATATTTTGCCTTTCGGGCTCACTCGGACTCAGACTCACATAAATCTTTCTCACTCGGACTCAAACTCACCAAAATATCACTCACTCGGACTCACTCACACTCACGGCACGATCTGAGTCTGAGTGAGTCTGACTGAGTCGGCTCACGAGTCTGTTAGAGTACAATTAGCTTTTTCGATATTGGTGTGAATGCACTTTAACACCAATATCTTGCATATGGAGGCTCTGTGATATGCATTTTGATCTGGTGCTTTCAAATACAAGTTATGAGTGTTTGCAATCCATTAAGCACATTTTATTGAAAGATATATGACTCACATGAGATATTTTTATTAATAAATTTCCGTGAAAGTGTTTGCATGGCAGAGGGGGGGGGGGAGATTAGGGTACTTCCCCCCCTTGTAACTCGAACCTCTGATCAGGAAATATTGAGCGGACGGACGAAGGATGAAGGCAGTTCGTTGAAGTATGTGTGAGTAGACGTCAGTACAAACTTGAGCCGACATAAAGCTGATAGTAATGCCGAAGTTGAGTAGTTATCACTATAGGTTTTCAAGAAAATATGGAGATCACTCAGGCTCACTCAAGAAATATATTTTGCGCTTAGGGATCAGTCGGACTACGACTCACCAAACTTTTCCTCAGCCAGACTCACTCGGACTCAGACTCACTAAAATGTATCTCAACCGGACTCACTCGGGCTAAAATTCACTAGAATATTATCCACACGGACTCATTCAGACGCAGACTCGCGGTTTGATTTACGTCTTAGTGAGTTGACTGATCATATACTGTCTGGTATACTGTTGGTTATGCATGTATGAGCGGATTTATCGAGTGTCATCAATTCAGAACAAAAGAAAATGGCGAACTACACTTTCAGGCCAATTTCAAGTTAATGGCAAGGTTACGTGAGCGCAGTGTGTACAGATTAGCTCATTTCAATACTTGCCGAACTTTCTCTGAGGATGGTTGTAGGCGTGTTCAGCCACTCTTTTGTCGAGATTTGTCATTCTTTTGCAGTGCAGAAGCGAACAGTACGCTGTCGCGGAAATCCAATTTCTGTAGCCGATAGCAACAAAACGTATGGTCGGTCTATAGTAAGAGGGAACTGTTGCGGCTATTATTTAGTCGTAGCCACGATTTTACGCCACTGGTGCAACTTTCAGCCAATTGTGTGACGCGGGCGCTACGAGGTCCCCATGGACGCGACAGAAACAGATTGATCCGAGACCAGTGATTCGTTTAAACGCGCCTGAATCCACGCATCCTCAGGCTGTTATTACTTGGACAAAAGAACTTGGAAACGAAGGGGTATGCCTAGCTACAGAAGGCACGCGCGAACCATTTAGAAGTTCTTTCAGCAATTGGAGCCGGATTTAGGGTGCAATCAAGGCACTTCAGCCTCACCTTAGGGGCGGTATCAGTGTTACCACCATCGATGACTTACTTCTGTCATCTTATATGAGCACAGGCACAGCTTTTATCAGTTTCAAAAACCGTTGGAACGCACTTTTTCAACTAAACGCAATGTTCGAATTTAGTGGCAAGCCGGAAAGTTCAATAAAAGAGGAAATATAAGCCAACATGCAACACGATGACTCGGTGTCGGTTGTCTACTCCAGTTCTTACATTTCTGCAGTCTCGCTTATAAATCTTTCCTAGCAAAACAGAGAGCAAAATAACAATTGCGATCCTTGAAATGCTGCCAGGCTCCCTTCAAGCATCTCATATGTTACCTTGGCTGAAAGAAAATTTGCGCAGCTACGCACTATAGTGGTGGGAAGACTGAGAAAACTGGGAGCGTGTGGCGTTCCCATCATCCTTTCCCTCCTCTTAACCCTTCCATATCTCACGCCTTGCTGTGCTATACTATACAAGACTATGCTAGTAAAACACCCGTTTGGGCTAGTTGGTATTGGTTCATCTTGATGCAAAAAATGGGGCGCACTAACATACAGGGACAAAGGAACCTGTGTCATCGTTGTTTCTTGCTTTGTCCCTGTTTGTTAGTGCGCCCCATTTTTTGCATTCAGATGATGACTCTGCTATGCGTTACCCTCTCCCCCCCTCATTTCCCTCCTCCTCACATTACTCCTTCTGACCCTCAGTTTCCTTTCCCGCCCCACTGCTATACTATACTATACATTGCTATGCTGTGCTTCCCCCTCTTTCCTCCTCCTCGCCCTCACATCCCTCATCCTCATCGTCACTTCCCTTTCCCACCCCCTTGCTATATTATGCTATAGAAAGGATATGCTGTGCTTTACCCTCTCGCTTCCTTCTTTCCCTTCTCCGCACCTTCACTTCCCTTTCCGGCCTCTTGCTGTACAGCACTATACGTGGCTATGTCATACTTCACCCTCAACCCCTCCTCCTCACCCTAATTCTCCTTTCCCAACAGCAACGCATTCATAAGGTTCCCATAAATGCTTGTACTCGGTAGTGGGGCTTTCCGTATTCCTCTGGCCTATACCCGCCAATTGGTTTTGCGAACGCTACTTGGCGTAACCAAGAGCTTAAGTAGCTCCGCTGTTAAAATAAGGCTACAATAGACAAAAAATCAGGCGCTCTACTGAATTTGCAAGCAATATTTACAGCCGAAGTTTTGAAAATGGAGTGTTTTAATACTTGCGTGTATCTGCCTAAGGTACAACTACATCTTGATCCGTATTTTTTGATGTAGCAGCAGAACTGCGTATATGAAGGAAACGTTATCTGTTTTCGTCATATATGCACGTTGTCTTAACAAGTAACAAAATGAGGAGCTACTGGCAAGAAACAAAGAGGCTTGTCCCCATTTCAAATGTTCGTGTGCGTGGGCTTTACGTTGTAGGTAAACGGACATCTGTATCGTAAAAACGCACGGCTCGAGTAGTATGTGGGAAACCTTCTTGGGACGGCTCAGGCTGCGCTCTGACATGATTACTCAGGCAACTCTTCGAGAGCATTATGACACAATGCAGATAAAAGGTACGGAGGGGGAGGCTACTCCAAAGACAAGCTTCCGCAGCGTTAAATGGACGCCGAACAACGGTGATGTAGAAACTGCGAAAGTGGCCGGTAAAAGCGAAGCTTCTTGTTCGCCCTAATTGGCAAGGACAATCCTATCTTCTCCGCCAAGTACATTTGGTTGCTCTTGTCGCAACCGGGCATTTTCGGGCCTGCTGTCCCACGTCCTGGCTGCAGCTCTTAGCGGGCACTCTGTGGCAGACTAGAGTAAGTTCCCTTTTTCAGCACTCCCCGGCACAAACTAGGCAATGAACAATTCTGAGCGAATTGGGCGGTTAAATTAAAAACAGAAACAAACGTTATTATTTCTTTGTTTATGTCGTTTCGTTGAACCTTAGGAATACCCACGAGAGGAGGTGATCGCACAGTCAATATATCTGGTTGAATGTAATCAAATTCCGAATGTGCAAGAAAAGTAAGCAAACCAAGAAAACGATTCATATTTACATGCGCGTTTATTTTCATTTTCCCTGTCACCGAATTTCGGCACCTGAAAGCATTAGATGCGTTGTCGCTCGACGCAAGCCGGGCCTTAATGTGTGAGATGCTTCCTCAGTGTTTTCAGTTATTCAAAAGAGATTCACGCACGACGCGGATAGCACAGTACATCCTGGAACGCACGCGCCCAATAGCAATTATGTTGCAATTGTTCATGGCTCTTATGTTAATATTCAAAGCGTTAGGTCCGCAGTTAGGATACCCACGACCGAGGACTGTAATTGCCGCTATAGTTTCACTGTGAGTGTCTTTTTTTTATTTGTTTTTGCTGGTCCACGTTATAGAATCCCGCCTTCAATTTAAACTTTTTGTTGCCGTATTATTCAATGTCAGAACGACATGACAATATTAATACAAATGAAGTGACAAAAACACTCACGTGAATAAAAAAAGCATTCGCAACTCCGACGGTACTGCTGTAGGAAGGTATTTTCTGTAAGAACTCCTCTATAGTACTTCGAGTGCTCCTACTGTATTGCCACGCCCACTTCTTGTCTTGTTTTGATGTATTCGGGTTTGACCGGCAGAGACGGTTATCAACGCTCGACGCTGTCCGCGAAGTAGTGTTTCTAGAAGCGTCGCGATTGTAGTAGATCGGTTTGTTAGATTGCGCCCCGCACGCGAATGTTCCAGCTTTGTCTAGAGATTACGCCGCCACCAGCGATATTGCTGGAAAGTTCGATAGCGCCTGTATAAAAGCCGACGCGCGTGACCGCTTTGTCAGTTGATCGACGGACGACGCCCTGTTCGCCGCTATCATTGTACAGCGTGCATTGCTGTAGTTCTAGTTCTCATTATCCGGCCACAAGTTTCGGCCAAATAAACAGTTTCATCCTACAAACGCACGACTGCTGTCTTCGTCGACGTCACGACCACGTGACATCTGGTGGAGGTGCTGCTTCATGATCCGGACGTCACCGCGGAGCGCTGACCCAAGCCCAAGCCGCGAAGAAGACGACTCTAAGGAACAACCCGGATCCTCGAACCAGCCGCCGGCAGAAAGGACTACCCCCCCAATACGGACTCCTACCGGATAAGCCAAAAGCCACGGCGACAAGAACAACAGGCACGATGACGGCCGCAACGAACCCTGCCGCGATAGGGATGAAGCCGCCCAGGGAGCCGCCGACATTTCGTGGTTCGCCATGTGAAGGACCCCGAAACCTGGCTGGAGACGTTCGAAAGGGTCGCGACGTTTACAACCTGGAACGCCGACGACAAGCTGCGCCACGTGTACTTCTACCTGGAAGAAGCCGCAAGGACATGGCTCGAGAAACCGGGAGTCCACGCTTCGAACCTGGGATCTCTTTCGTAGTGCTTTTTGGAGACGTTCACGAGCGTCGTTCGAAAGGAAAGGGCTGCATCCTTGCTGGAGACACGGGTTCAGCTCCGAACGAAACGTGAAGCATCTTCGCGGAAGAAATGACCCGGCTGTTCCGCCACGCTGACCCCAACATGCCTGAAGAAAAGAAGGTTCGTTTCCTCTGCAAGGAGTAAGGAACAGCTCTTCGCTGGCCTTATGAGGAATCCGCCGAATACCGTCCAAGAATTTGTCTCCGAAGCAACAAACAATCGGGAAAACGCTTGAGATGCGAAACACGGCAATACAACCGCAGCCTCTCGACCACAAGCTACGCCGACGTTCAAGCGCTAGGATCCGCCGACCTGCGTGAGACGATTCGAGCAATCGTGCAAGAGGAGCTGAGAAACTTCTACCTTCGTCGCAACCTCAAGTAGATTCCATCGCCGACCTCGTGCGCCAGGAGATCCAGCATTCACTCGGTGCGCCTCAGCTAGTAGAGCCGCAGCCGCAAGCTATGAGCTATGCTGCTGCAGCCCCCGTCATGCTCCTCCTCCACGCCCACGCCAGACGATACACCGCCGCAGTACCGTCGCCAGACGCCGCCGCCGCCACCGATGCCCTACCGTCCACCTGTCGGCCATAGCCGCCGCCGCCACCGACGCCCTACCGCCCAGCTGTCGCCAGCGCTACACCCCGAGGAAGA